>NC_087201.1:111450347-111550347 GCF_015104395.2 Macrobrachium nipponense
ACGCCACTCTAAAGAGGTCTCGTTGCAGTGGCAAGACTATAAATTGTCTTGTACTTGCTTCTGAGCTGTTGGGCCTAATCCTTTGTAAATCCTCTTATATACTTAACCCGGTTTTGGCAGGTCTACTAAACCTTCTACTGTGTTGGATTCCATCAATCATTTGTGTGAGCTTTCTTTGTAAACTTTTTATATTTCTTCCGTCTCCTAGGCCTTGCAGTACTCCATTGTTTCTCTTTCCTTCATGGATTTTGTCTTTATTTTTATATTCATCACACACATACATACATACAATATCTATCTATCTATCTATCTATCTATCTATCTATCTATCTATCTATCTATCTATCTATTCTATCTATATACATATATATATAATTTAGATATATATATATATATATTATAATATATATATATATATATATATATATATATAGATATATTATATAAAATTTGTAGATCAGAAAATTCCAGAACTGTACTATGTGAATTATCCCACACTTCAATTGTAGCCAAGATAAACTCCTACCAAACTGAGAAGTATTCAACCTGATACTAGACAATGGCACACTGTTATGCAGCAGTAGCCTGCCTATTGTTGCCAGTAAAACCAGCTGAGTCAGGTAAAGAAGAGTGCACAAGATGTTTATCATTGTAGTACATTTTATGCAACAAACATAATGAACTCACTTTACATCTATGCCAATAGTCAATATCAAAAGTTTAAAAAAATCTTGGCTGATGACATAGCTCTGTCCAAGAGTCTGTGATGAATCAGCACCAAAACACATTTGGAGAACATCATTTGAAAATTAAAAACCCTTAAATATAATAGCTTCATGAAGCATTCAAAACATTTCCATGAGATACCAACATTTGTGAACCAGATGCACGATTATGTACAAGCATATGCTTCTCAAAACTCAATGACTTATCTAAAGTTACACCTAATATTTTGAGATTCGCTGGCATTTAAAATTGTACCTTTTAAATGTAAATCAGGATTCAAAGAACTGTTTTGGATTGACTATCATATGTACTTAGTTTCGGAAGGGTTAAACTTCATGGCCATAACCCTAACTCCACTCATGAATATGTGCCTGATCTCTATTCAAGGACTCTTCAACCACAAACAATGTGCAGAGAAGGCACTGTACCACATTAAATGAAAGTCAATAAAACACTGTACCAGAAAGAGATAGAGGTTGCTCAAAAAGTATAGTGTTTAATAACTCCTGCTAAAATAAGAAACCTATTTTTATGGCTTTGTTTTATATTGTATATTTTTGTGTATCTTACATATACTGCAGGCATACCCAGTGAGGCAGAACCGCTGCAATCAGCTACACTGTACAGCACTGTGAATGTATTTTCAGAGGCAGTTTATTTTCTGTGAAACTGAATGATAACTAAATATTTTGAATTGAATGAAAATGTCAAAGTATGTATTGGTTAAGACAGGTTGTTGATTAATTATATAGAACTGTTGTACACTATTCCCTATATGCCAGTCTTCATTACTCAACACATTTTGTTACTTTTTGAAAGGGGGCAACCCTCCCCAAGAGTATATTAAGTAGAGGTGCTGATTTAGTTATCAATAATATGGATTGATATTTTTCTTTAATATTAGTCTTTTCAGCAGTTAGTGTAAAACTGTATAAATGTCACAGTATGAGCAAGTGTCAGAAACTTGCACTAACAGTGAATTCATATAATACTGAACCAAATGGTTTGCTTAAATAGTCTCAAAACAATCTCATATATCTAACAATGATACTATCGTATGCAGTACCTAACAGTGATACTATCTTCTACAGTTTATATTACCACTAATTCCTGTATTTAATGTTCAACAATTTGTTTACAACAGTTAATTATAACTTCCCATATAAAATTGCAAGCTTCTGTATTTACATCTCACTTTTGAGATTTACACTGATTAATCTTATAATAGAAGAATGGTTAGAAAAAAACCTGAATAATGCTAAATGAGCATTTCAACTTCATGTACCTTGACAATCACATCAATGCTGTCCATTTAAACTTTTGCAACTTTGTTAAACTTTTATTTACTTTTGTTTATCTCTTATCAAAACTAATTATCCCTACTAATGGGATCAATGTACCCTAGGTTAAGTTTTATACATATTTCTATACCAATACGTATCAAATTACTTAGCTTCAATTTACTGTTATCTCAGTAACCTTGCAAACATGAATGGCAAATAATTTACCAAAAAACAATACAAGAGTGGGATAAATGTGAATGAAAGCTGCAATGACTCCAGAGAGACAATACCAAGGTAAGGAACCTAAAGTAAAATAGTAATTTAAATTTCTGTATTCTTCACGATGGCCAATTACAATAGCTATAAATTTGCAACAGAGGAAAACAATCTTCATTTTGATAAACATCATGCATAATTGCAAGGCTGACTGACACTATCAAATATGATTTTTAGATGGTGAAGATGTAACATGAATTCTTTGATGTTAGGGTATTAAATTTCATGGTCAAATCATGACTTCATCTGAAGATGGTCACAATCATCAAGCACTGGTTTCTAAAACGTTCAGTCTATTTGGTAAAAACAGACATCTATATCAAGCATATGACATTTCATTACAAAACTATCAAAGTATTCAAAGGTATCCAATGTCTGTTTGAACTTGGACCCAAAGTGTTTAAAAAGTTTATCTAGAACACAGATAACCTGTTCACTTCCACAAACAGAATGGTAATTTTTACAAGCTTTTGATATGGAAAATGACAAATAAGTCCTCTCAATCTTCCTACTATCTAACAGAATAACATTAAAAAAAAAGATTTAAAATCTTTAATGAATATACAGCGAAGGAAGGTCATAATCCTAAAACATCTTAGAATTTCAAAAAGGATAAAAAAATGATTCTGTGAACCATGGCAATTTTAGAATTAGGCAGAAAATACTGTAATACACATTACTATTGCAAACGTAATGTACTGATTTCTAGTTATGAGGTAAGTAATGAAATAGTTTTACCAATGCTGAGAGTGGCATTGAAAAAGTTTTTCATGATCAAAATTGCACCTATGCTTAATGGCTTCAGACACTGGGACAACAAAAGCATACACCATTTTCCTGAGTTATGATCCTGGTTCCAGCATGCAGTACATAATCAAACAACAAAACATAAAACTTTATGAATAAAAACAATCATAATAATGAGCCTCTTCCAAGCACTGAAATCTGCAAATGAATACTGTTCAAAAGCATTAGCAACTGTGCTATTCACCAGACAGCTTAAGAGTTTAACTTCAATAAATATCCACTTCAAGGTAATCATAGTTGTGAGATCAGTCAAAGCATGCCACAAAAGTATGTAAGAATGAACATTAGTGACCAAACATTTTTTATGGTACAATACAATGTTGAACTAAGTAACGTAATAAACCATGTGTGAGTAAGATCAATAAAAGCATAATAGTGATATTTGCAATAAATTACTTCGCTGTTCAGTATTAACATTAAGAAAATGGATATACAATCTCGAGATCAAAATGTAATCACGTAACATTTTTAAAGCAAGGAAGATGGCCCTTAGCAGATGCCAAAGAAGGCAAACAATAATCCCAAAATACTAAGTTCATGCATACAAAGTACAATTTAGTAAAGTTAAAACTGTACTTGTTGTTTCACTGGGACAAAGTTCTACCAAGTAGTCTGAGTGAGCCTGTGGATTGGAGATAGTACCATAAGTTGAGCAAGCATCCTAAGATATGTTTACCTTGAGAAAGAACACTGAAAAAGTTAATCATTTATAAGAGCATAAGTCCATTGCACTAAACAAGGGGAGATTGTAAAACAATTAAGTAAATACTGGCAAATTGCAGAGCTACCCTATATGGAGGGAAATACAAAAAAAATTATGTTCATATAAGGGTTGGCATCTGTAAATAAATTAACCATTAAGAAACATAACTTTTATACCATTGGTATTGCTAAGTCAACCCATTGAAAAAGAAGAGTAAAATCTTTTACCAGTGATGAACTCAGAAAAAAACAAGTTGAAAAAGAGAGAACAAGAATTTTGGGATAATAGAATGCTTACTTCACAGAAATTATCTCATATTTTGAAGGATGTACATAATACTAGTAGGATGTACATAATACTAGTAAGAAATATGATTCATGTGTTAATAATTGCCAAGTATACATTGTTCAGATAAGCACCATAACCACCCTCATCCAATCAAAATAACATTTCTAAAATATGCAAATATTTAGGGCAACAATGATGATACCATGAACAATTTTAATTTCTTCAGGACTGGAGGAAGTAAATTATCACCAAGAACTAAAAATTATATCCCAATTTTATCAATATTTTTTCAATATTAAAAATCATATCCCTTCTGGCATTTAAAAACTGGCTTCATGCAAATCATAAAAAATTTACATTAGCTTGATAAAATACTCTTTGGCGTATATTATGTGGATGATAGTATAAACATTATTTTTTAAATAGTTAAGTTTAATTAGCTTTCATTACAGGGGAAAAATGAACCACAGATTTGTTCGAAAAGATATATAGAAAAGTACTTAATGCATATCAATGGTCATAAAATCACCCATTTTGAGGTCCCTCAAATCTTAAGATATTTTACTCAAGCTAAGAAAAATCAACCATAGATTTTCTTCAAATGATCAAATAAGCCCTGGCACAAGTTCTGTTCACTCTTATATGAAATACCTAAACCCTTGGGGCATCTATCCTCCTAACTGGATGAACTTAACAGGTTAGTTAAAAGTTAAACAGGCAAAATAATCTACACAAATAAACTTGAATTACTACAGACTAATATTTATGTCCATACTGATATATGCAACCCTTATCAGAGCACCAATTTTACACAATCTAACCCATAATAGAGCACCAAAATTATTACCTTTGGTTTCATCTACATTCCTGCATGAAAGGGATTGTAATTTTTGGTACAACAGTATAACTAAATAGTATAGTGCACAATTCTTGAAGTCAGGAGACAATAAAAAATTTTGATGAATATAATATAATTCACCTAAAGTCAAGGAAACTCCTATTTTCTTTCTTTTTGTAAAGGACACTAGTCAGCTTTCATAAAAGAGAGAAACTAAATTCTTATATACAGCACATCTGAAGAATAAATTTCTGTGTGATACTGCCACAAAACTATGATAAAAGCTGTTAGTTTATTGCTAAAAGGAATTTGCCTTGTCGAGCACCTTAAGAGATATAATGAGCTCTCAAAACACTGACTGCCACAACATTTGACCTGACAACCATCTGACCATTCATATTTTCATAGAAAGTAAAATTACCTTTGGTTATAACTGATGAAGAATAGAACAACTTTTGTTTCAAAACTTACTTTCAGTAGATCATATTTCAATCAGTTACATACACAAGTAGGGGATTGGTGAAAGTAAATGCTAGTGCTGGTTTTGCCAATTACTGACAATTATTATAACTTTCAAAGAATTATGTTAAATATTGTCGACAATTATTATAACTTTCAAAGAATTATGTTAAAAATTGTAATTAAAAATAAACGGCTAAGATACATAACCAGCTATGTACTTATGGAGGAGACACAGAAATGACTCTTTATGCATAGTGCAACTTCTGAATGTAGAGGAAAATTTGGCAGTCAACATGGATTAAATGAATATTATATCTGATATCAAAGGAAACTTTTATATCAAGAGAAGTGGCTGCCAATGGCTGAATCTTCATAATCTAATCTCTAATCTTATCTAGATGTCGAGTTTAAATTAGAACTGTTGGAGGAATCTACAAAGACATTTTTGCCGAAGTCTTTTTCTAGTTCACTCAAGTCTAAGCTGAACACCTCTGTATACTGGTTAATTTTGTCAATGGTTATCTCCTTGTCATAGGATCCTCACTCTTGGTTAGAAATCTGGTATTAGAACCTTTCAACACACCATACTAGGT
This sequence comes from Macrobrachium nipponense, assembly GCF_015104395.2. Classification (NCBI taxonomy): domain Eukaryota; kingdom Metazoa; phylum Arthropoda; class Malacostraca; order Decapoda; family Palaemonidae; genus Macrobrachium; species Macrobrachium nipponense. Next base: position 111,456,324 of record NC_087201.1, read on the forward strand.
TGGGAAAAGAAATTTATTACTATATTATTATTAATCATTATCATTATGGCAACAAAAAGATCCTCGAGAATAGACTTAGAAATTTACCATTCTAGCAATATAAATTCTTCAGTTTTCAAGGGCTACTGGCCCGTTTGTCAGATGACACCTAGATGCAAGCTATAGTTTCAGGTTCTCTATTATATTTCTATCATTTAAGATCTCACCTGGTCACAATTTTCATTTAAATTCAAAATAATGCCACAAAGGTAGGAATACCAGGTAAATAATGCAGATCAACCTTGGATACAGTACCTATACTACTAACTACCATAACTTCTTTAACCCTTACTGGACGGGTAAATATATCAATATGCATCTCCTCTGGCCGGGTAAACTTTCAGGTCGGCCAATTTAAAAAAACACAACAATCGAAAGATGAAGATATGCAAATGCACATGGTGAAAGAAAATGAAATTTCTAAAATATTTTCCCTACCTTCCACGAGAAGTTGAAAATGACTATTTACAACCACTTGTGGGGCATCTTTTACAAGACAATCATAAATTTTACCAACTTATGTTTTTTTCTAATAAATAATTATTTTATTTTGTAAAATTATAATTACTGCTCACGCAATATCAAAACAAGAAATAAAATCAGTAAAAAATTCTTTTCATATTTGCAGAAAAACATTTACGTAAATTTACAGAGAACGAAGATTCAGTAACTTTTTTTACTTTTACACGTTTTTTCTAATATATTTCTTTGCACTTTTATTTGTAAAGTTACATTTAAAACCAACATACTATCATAAAAGACATGAACAAAAACCAACAGTAACCCCTTGGTATATTTATAAGCAAATTTACAAAAAGACGTCATGTGAGACAGAGAAGTAATATATTCCCCATTTAAGTCGCAAGCAGAATTTAAGTCCTGAGACGCCTGATTTGTGGTTTTAGCCAGTGTAAAAGTTGCCATTAGTGAATTTATGGGCTAAAGAAGTATTGGAACCTTTTTCTTACCCGATTCTTTCCAAATCGATAGCGCGTAATAATGTTTACCTACTGGATCAATCCATCCACAATCCCAAACCTGTTATTACTACTCCCAAGGATCAATCCGTTCACTAAGGGTTAACAAAACCCCTACGATATGTCAGTTTTCATTATGGCATAATCTATACTGATCTTGTCCATATTATTGTTCCTATAGCTATGGGTATAAAGTTAATTAATGTCCTTTCTACAACTCTGCATTGCCAAATGGTAATGCTCTTGAAAATAAGTGGTATTATACAGTCATCAAAATTCCTTCAGTGATTTTTGTTGAATGAACTGCTAAAATATTATTTCAATTGTGTACTCTTATACAATTTCTATGACAAAAAAAAATCCAGCAGACACTAGAAATGTCACAATTCTTTAAGGTATAATGTATACCATAGTGTTTTATTTAACATTCTCACCCCTTTTTTGTAGTTTCTGAAAATCTATGATTTTTCTTTTCTTTATCCCATGAAATCTTTTTACTGTATGTCAAAGATTTTTTTAGCTGGCTTTGTTGCAAATTCTATAAAACTGCAATGAGATGTTCACTTTTCAAAATGTTATCTTACATACTTCACTTCTAAACATCAAATATTTAGGTTCACATATCCTAAAAGATCTCACAACTAAACCCATTATCACTGCCTTCATATCTACATTATGATGAAAGGAAATAGTGTTACATACATATTAATCTGTACTTATGGTAAAATAACATTTTTCTGATAAAATGAAATTTTACATATATGTAATGACAAGTAATTACATAGCTAACAGTTTCTAAGCATCAGCAGCTAAAATTCGGAATTCACGGTAGCAATTCTTTGTTTTGGCTATAGGTACTTAGTCCCACCCACTTTCAGGAAGAAGAGGAACAACTGAGCCAGGTACTTCAACTTGTTTATGACTAACAATCATCCAGCTGCAAGGAGGAGGGTGGGTTCCCATTATCATAAAAATACAAACATAATGCAACACATTTTTTCCATGGATCATTTAAAAAGTTATGCTTTACTTCACGCATCAAATAATATTATATGTATTTTCATATTACTATTTGTTTGTACTATTATAAAATACATACATGGCAATCAATGTTTTGGTTTGGAAATCAGCTGAGGGCGATTGCGAGGTAAGTTTGTTTTTCTGTATTGAACTCCATTCAGAGCGACTATCTTGCTTCTAGTTAGCGCAAATGAAGCTCAAGATACTCTATTTACATGGGAAATGGTTATTTTGCTTTATACAAAGTGTTTTACAAGTCGAAATATCACTTAAAAACGTATCGTTTGTGAACAAAATTTCGTTATTTTTTTCATTAGTAGATGGCGCTGAGGGCATGTTTATTGCTTGAACAAAAATGAACAGATTCCATTCAATATTTTCACTTTATCTCTTCAGAATACTACGAGCTTTATGTATTTATTTATCTTTTACTGGAGTGAAAACAGTAAAAAGTTCTCTTTCATGCCAAATAGTTTTGATTAAAACACATTTCTCTCAAATTCTGTTAACAGTTGAGTTTGGTGGTACTACATATACCGAAGTTTGCGAGAGTTCACCCACATTGCCGATGCAAAATAATAGTTATTAGCGGATCAACATTCTTTCCTCGACTTCAGCTAAAACTTACAGATTAAATTTAGCCGTATATGCCCTTGCCGATTTTTTCTCCATAGCGAGTAAGGATACAGTAATGTAAAAATATATCAATCCTTTTCTTAATGCCATGTGTAACATAACTACGGTAATTTTTTACTATCATATGATGGTTGAAATACAAGCAAAAAGGCTGTTGTTATCAGATTCAGTTATTCATAGCAAATCAGCTGTTTCTGGCTGTATGCATTTCCAAAACAAGTATATCATTACTAACGATACTTTTGGCATTCTCTTTTAATTTTTAAACTTAACTAGAAGATGGGTAGATAAAGAGATGGAGGAAAAGGGGTTAGCCTAACTAAAATATGGAAAAGATAAAGAGGAGGAAAATAGGTTAGCCAATTGTTATTTGGTCTCGTAAATTTAACTCGCATGATGCTTGAGATAAATGATAAAATCATTTTTTATGGGTGAAAATTTGGGGTCACATGATATATGAGATCGCGTTACACGAAGTAATTTACCAAGTAATTGCATAGCTGATTACACGCTGACAGGAGGTGGGCTACATGGACTACACTACCCCAAACCATTATGTGATAATGAATTTGTGACTAGAAAAGGGCTCACATTTCTGAAATGCTTGTTGTTTCCTTACCTTGGAAGAGAGCTGCTGCAAGAAAATACTGCCTCTGGTCGGCGCTCATCTTACATGGTAGAGACTGGGTAGTTTGACCCGGGTAGCCTACTAACTTAGTGGGAGCTTTGAAGCAAGGCCTATGGTCTAATTGCTTGCAAAGAGTAAGCACATAATGGCCCTGCCCAGGGCGCAGTATCAACAAAGACCAGAACAACAACGTTACCTATACCACAAAACTAAATTCCAACCCTTCACCACCACATCTGGAGGGTATCCTGATACCACATACCCCGAATCCCCAAAAATACACAATCAAGGCAAAATGGTAGGAAGGAATGCCTCCTATGTTCCCTTCCCCAACACCATCCCAGCCACTGATATGGGGCCTTGCATTCACTATACGTATACAGATTCTATCTCTTGTAGATAGTGTGATATAAACACTGACTTGCATCTCCAGAATGTCGTTTGAAGGATCTCCTTCAGGGAAAGGTTCTTCTTAAATACCACAGAAGTGGGAATTGCTCTAATTTCATGCCTTTTCTGTCCTTTCCAAATAGAACTTCAAGGCTCTTACTGGGCAGAGGCCTCTCTCCTCTTCTTCAGGCCCTAATAATTCTGACAGGCTCTTAATTACAAAAGAATGAGGTCAGGGTCTACTAGGATTCTCGTTTTTGGCAAGAAAATTCAGAGATAATGAACAGATCACGTCTCCTCCAGAGAACCAGACTCTCCTATCCATAGCCTGAAGTTCACTTACTCTTTTTGCTGTCGCTAAAGCTATTAAAAAGTGTCTTCTTTGTGAGGTTTCTGAATGAGGCATCCTCCAATGGTTCAAAAGGAGGGCCTGAAAGCCACTTCAACACCACATCTAAATTCCAGTCCACTGAATCTTTTCCTCTTTTACTTGTATTAAAAGATTTAATCAAGTCTGTGATGTCTTCATTTACCGTCAAATCTAATCCTCTATGCCTGAAAACAGAGTTAAGCATAGCTCTATAACCCTTGATCATAGACACAGATAAGCCTCTGGAATCTCTGTTTAAGTATAGCTCTATATTCCTTGATCATGGATGCAAATAAACCTCTGGAATCTCTGAGATAAAGGAGTAAATCTGCAACTTCTGTCACAGTTGTCTTAGAAGATGAGCTACCCTTTTGTTTGCACCATGTGCAGAAGGATGCCCACTTATTTTGGAAGACTGCTGCCGAGGATATACATCTACATTCTGAAATTGCTATATCAGCCTTTCTTGAAAATCCTTTAGCTCTAAGTAATCTGTTGACAGTTTGAATCCTGTCAGAGCAAGAGAGGATAGCCCTTGATGAAACCTTTTGAATTGCAGTTGTCTGAGCTTCTGTGGGAGCAATCTTGGGAAGTCCACAATCAGTGCCAACAGATCAGGATACCCCTCTTTTAGTGGCCAGAACGGGGCTATCAAAATCATGGACACACTCCTGTGTGTTAGCAACTTGTTTACTTCCCTTATTAATCTGAATGGAGGGAAGGCATACGGGAATATGTCTGACCAATCCTGTAGCATTGCATCTGTCGCCAGTGCTAGTGGATCTGGTACTGGGAAGCAGAATGTTGGTAGTCGAGAATTTCTGTGCGGTGCAAAATGATCGATCATAGGTTTTCCCGTAGCTTCCTGAGGGACCCGCATACCTCCCGATCTAGAGTCCACTCCGTGGGGATCACTTGATTCAGTCTGCTCAACTGAACTGCAAAGAGGTTGAGTTTCCCTTGCACAAATCTTTTGACTACAGTGGGCCCCCATATTCGTGTTCTCCGGATTCACGGACTCATGGATTCGCAGATTTCTCTCTGGACCATATCTATGCATTACTCGCGGGAAATTCGCCTATTAGCGGTATTTTTTTATGAGAAATATCCAGAAATTCTTTTTTTTTTTTTTTAATCAATTTCATCATAAAATGCACTTTTAGCGCTAAAAATATTAAAAACCAGATATAAAAATTTTTAGTGGTTTTTCTTGAGTTTTACCTACCAAAATAGGCCGTTTTCAGCGTTTTTATAGGGGTTCCAACCATTCATGGATTCTAAACATTCGCGGGGGAAGGGGGAGGGGAGTCTGGTATGCATCCTTTGCAAATATGGGGGACACTGTATTGTTGTCCAATTCTACTTGGACCACAGCAGGAGATCCCTTGTTGCTTAGAACAGTGTAAAGGAGTGAGTTCCCCCTTGTCTGCTCATGTACGCTAGTGCACTGCTATTGTTCTGTTGTATACCTCTGATGCAAAGCTCCTGAGACCTAAGTGAATAGCTTTTAACTCTTTCACATTTATGTGTATCTCATTTTCTTCCTGAGAGCACACTCCCGACACTTCCTTGGTCTCTAGTACAGCTACCCAACCTATGTCAGACATGTTGGCATAGAAGTTCAGGTCTCAGTTCTGTGGGTGAAGAGACCTTCCTTACTGAAGTCTTCCTTCGGAAACACAAATGAATCAGGCCGACTTTTTCTGTCCCAGCTGGCCCGGAGATAGAACTGAAAAACTCTCATGTGGAATCTCCCTAATGACACTAACTGTTCTATCGAGGCCAAAGTCCCGATCAGGCACATCCACTTGTTGGCCGAGCAATGTTTAAGTGTAAGAAACTCTTGTATTGTCTGAAGACAAGACTCCACTCTTTTGGGGGATGGAAAAGCCCATAAAAGAAGAGAGTTCAGAGTCATCCCCAAAATAAACTATCACTTGAGAAGGAACCAGTTGAGCTTTTTGGAAAAGTTTATTAACAACCCTAACTCCTGAGTAAAATTTAATGTCCTTTTTAAGTCCTCCATGCACTGCCCTTTTAACTGAGAGGAAAGAAGCCAGTTGTCCAGATACAGAGCTATCCTTATTCTTTCTAAATGCAGCCATCCTGCTAGAGGAGCAAGAACGCTTGTGAACACCAGAGCGCCCTGAACTGATACACTTGATCTTGGAATGCAAATCTGAGATATTTCCTTGATTTTGGATGCACTGCGATGTGGAAGTATGCATCCCTCATGTCTATAGAGACCACCCAATCTCCTTGGCGGATTGCCGATTGAATAGAGTGGTTTGTCTCCATACAAAATTTTGCTTTTTGAACGAAGACATTCAGAGTTCTCACATCCAAAACTAATCTCCAACCTCCTGTCGACTTTGGCACTATAAACAGTCAATAGTAAAATCCCTCTGAATTCTTGTCTTTGACTAACTCTATTGCTCTCTTCTTGAGGAGGGAATGAACCTCTTTTGTGAGAGCTGATAACTTCTTTGAGCCTACTTAGTAGGCGGTCAAGACAATAGGCTTCTTGATTAAGGGGGGGCCTTTCTAGAAATGGAATTGAATATCTGAATCTTAGTACTTCCGTTACCCATGGCTCTGCACCTTTCCTGCTCCATACTTCCCAAAATTGTAGGAGTCTTGCTCCTACTGGTGCACAGAGGAGATCACTTTCACTTTCTGGGAGCTGATCTTGTAGAGTTTCTCCTTCTGGCTCAAGAGCGAAAGTGGACGTTGGTTCTCGTTCTGGGGTTCAATCTTGGTCTACTGCCATGAAAAGGAAAGGACTGCAAAGGGGAAGCTGCCTTCACGCTTGATGGAGTAGCTTCTTTCGGTGGTCTCGTGGAATGGGCTAACAAATCTTGTGTTGACTTCTCAAGACCTGACGCTATGTCACTAATCAAAGACTGGGATCCTTCCCTGTCTGTAGCCCAGGAACTGGCTGTCCTACTAATACCAAGCGAATGCCGACTGGCACTTGTTAGTGACTGAACGTTTGGGTTCCAACTTGCGCATGGGAGACTTCTGCAAAGATGCCTTTCCAGTGGCTGTCTGCTGTCTTCACCTGGGATTTAGCGACAGGCGAGACTGAGGGGCCGACTGCCTGTGGGCAGACCCTACGGATCTTCCTTGGGCTTTCGGTATGACTACTCCCTGGTGATTTTACAGGGGAGTATGTCAGTGACCTTTGCCTAGGAGAATCAGCAGGACAGACAGCCAGCTCCTCCACCTGCACTTCACTTACAACACATTTGCGCTTCATGAGAGCTTTTACTGGATGACCTAATTGAGTCACTGTATTACAGTAATCCCTCGCTACTTCGCGCCTCAAGTTTCGCGCCCTCAGTGCATCGCGGAATTTTCAAAAATATTCATCAAAAATTCAAAATTGAGAAAAAATGGCGCGGGCACTAGCAGAAGGCAGAGAGAGTACATTAGAACATCAGGTATCAACACGGAAATGGCGCGTAACTCAAAATACACCTCTCTGATTCGCTGGCCATCTTGGCTCTTGAATCTCGCAAGCTGATTTGCCGAGACGCGTTAGCCAGCATCCAGCATCCCACCCTGCCGAGCGCCCAGCGAAGGAAGACCGCATTCATTGTTCTTTCGTGCTCATGTCGCTACTCTTGCCGCGTGAAAGTTTTAGCTGTATTTTTGTGCTTTCTTTGTGCAAAATAGTGCTTGTGACACCCTTGAAAATGGCTCCTAAACGTCCTACACCCTCTACATCCTCTGGTGAACCCAAGAAGAAGAGAAAAATGATGACGGTGAACGAAAAAGTGAAGTTATTGGACATGCTTAAGGCAGGCAGTAGCTATGCGTCTGTTGCCCGCACGTATGGACTGAATGAGTCAACGGTTCGCTACATAAAAAAAAGACAAATTAAAAATCCGTAAAACTGCCTCAATAACGTTCTCCAAGGACACTAAGCACGTTGTGACTCCTCGTAATAAGAAGATTGTGCAAATGGAGAATGCATTATCAGATCAGTGTGGATAACAGACTGTCGGGAAAAGAAGGTTAGTCTCAATACCAACATGATTCGCACAAAAGCCAAAACCCTTTATGATAGCCTCGTTCCTGAAGGGGGATCGAACGAAGATGAAGATGATGGTGATGACGACGACGAAGATGATCCTGCCCCACAAGAAAAACGTGGTTTTGTTGCCAGGAAGGGCTGGTTCGAGAAATTCAAGAGGAGGTTTGGCCTTCGCAGTGTTCCGTTGTATGGGGAGGCCGCCTCGGCAGACCAAGAGGCAGCTCATCGTTACGTCGAGGACGAGTTCCCGAAATTAATTAAAGAAGGCGGCTATATCCCGGAGCAGGTGTTTAATATGGATGAAATTGGCCTCTTTTGGAAGAGAATGCCGTCCCGGACGTTCCTTTACAAGGACGAAGTGAAGAAGCCAGGGTTCAAAGCCCAAAAAGATAGAGTCACTCTGCTCATGTGCGGGAATGCTGCTGGCTTCATGCTCAAGCCCGGCTTAATTTACAAGTCACTGAATCCCCGTGCTTTGAAAAACAAAAACAAAGCCTTGCTGCCCGTCTACTGGATGAATAATAAGAAGGCATGGATAACTAAAGCCCTCACACTTGACTGGTTCGTGAACTGCTTTATCCCGCAGGTGAAGTTATACCTCGCGGAAAATGGGCTGCCCTTTAAGGTCCTCCTCTTGATGGACTGTGCAGGACATGCAACGGACCTGCATTACGACGGGGTTCAAGTGGAGTTCCTGCCGCCCAACACCACTTCCCTCATCCAACCAATGGATCAGGGGGTCATTCGGGCCTTCAAGGCCCTCTACACGAGGTCCACGATGGAGGGCCTCATCTCCTCCATCGACGAAGGCGACGATGACTTCAGCCTCAAGAAATATTGGCGGGAGTACAACATTGCGACGTGCCTGGCCAACATTCAGAACGCTCTTAGGGAGATGAAACAGCAAACACTGAATGCAAGTTGGAGAAAATTGTGGCCAGACGTCGTTCATGACTATGAGGGATTTACGCCAGACGAAGTTCATCACTCCGCCGTAGATAAGGCTGTGAGGCTGGCGCGGTTGGTAGCCAACGAAGGTTTCTCCGACATGACGGCAGAAGACGTCAACTCACTGAACGACTGCCACTCAGAGCCCCTAACCGACGAGGACCTCGTCGAAATGACAAGATCGGCGAGTGAGGAAGAAGAAGAGGCAGCCGACGATGGCGACGACGACGAACCTGAGCAACGTGGCCTTACATTGGAAAATCTGCAAGAGCTCTGCAACATGGCACGGGCTATGCAACAAAGGGCGCAAGAAATCGATGACAACATGGTCAGAGCCATCGAATTCAGTAACCGTATTGACGGTGTTATGGCGTTGTACAAGGGCATCTTTGCTCAGATGAAAAAACAACGTCAACAACTTCCCATCACGATGTTCCTGGTGCGCCGAAAACCTCCTGCAGAAGTGTCGGATACTACTCCTCCTGCTGCCTCTCCGGCTTCCTACAGAGACACTACGTTGCCTCCTGCTGTTTCTCCAGCTCTATCGGAAGCTGCCGTCGGTGATCCCCCGCCTCTAACAACTGACCATGAGGCGTCACCTGAGGAGCAGTAAAGCTCTCATTAACCTGTGCAGTATAAATCATCTTCATCTTCACCTCCATCATATTGCACAGGTGTTTCATCGTCATTTATCAAGATCATCGTCATTGATAGAGGTAAGTTACGTATCTTGTTATAAGAATATACAGTTATTATTTACATATACATGTATACATGTACAAAAAAAAATTTACGTATACGTACTACGCATTTAAAAAATAGGGGGGACCCTACCTCGCTGTTTTTCACTTATCGCGGTCGGTTCTGGTCCCCATTAATAGCGATAGGTGAGGGATTACTGTAAATAGTATTTTGAACTTACTGTGTGTTGGGATTAGGAGTTAGGATCAGGATTAGGAGAAATAGTAAAAGGGCTGGGCATGGGAGAAACAACGTGGACAGAGACAATCGGAACATCAATAGATTCATCTACTCTAGACTAGCAGTCAACCTGTCTTGTCTAATACTAGCTTTTCTTTGTCTATCCCTAGCCAATTTAGATAGATAAGAAGTTACAGTCTTCCACTGTTTTTCATCCCCTCCTTCACACTCCAAGCAAGTATTGTCCATTGAGCAGTTTTGCCCTCTACAATTCACACAAATTGTATGAGTGTCATATTTAGCCGACATTAATCTTATCCTGCAGCCCTTGCTGCAATAATGAGTGTGTGATACACTAGTGTCAGACACCGTCAGTTAGAAGCCAAGTCAACTTCAGTAATTGAGACTAAATATGTAACTTAACTGGATAATTATCTAATAAAACACAATGCAATAACAAACAAATGCCGAATGGCTAGCAAAAAAAAAAAAAAAAAAAAAAAAAAAAAAAAAATTTCATTGATTACTGGAGGAAGGCAAAGAATTAAAATTCTGAACCAGCTGCTACCTACAACCTTGTCGTAAGCCAGCAGAAACAAATTTAAGTACCTGGCTCAGGTGTTTCTCTTCTTCCCGAAGGTGGGCGGGACTAGTTACCTATAGACAAAACAAAGAAGAATTGCTACTGCGAATTCTGAATCTTAACTGCCAGTGCTTAGAAACTGTTAGGCATGTATTACTTGATAAGTTACTTATGTAAAATCTCAGTTTCAAAACCTTCATGCAACTTTCTTACTTAAGCACCTGAGACTGGGGGTGTATGTTCTGCACTTTTTTCCCAAAATAAATTGCAAAGAAAGTACCTGGGCACTGACTGCATCTAAAATTCTTCTAGCTTTTCTTCAGAACTTACACCAAACAGCACAAGCATGTCATCTGTGTACCTTTTTTGCATGATCAGACAGAGCCATATAATATAGATGGAGAAGCAAAGAATTTTAAAGGTATTCAATACTCAGGATTAATGAGTAAAAAAAGAGGAACCCATCGCAACACCAAATGTTTGCTTATATATTTTTCAACCATAACTGATGTTCAAACTATACATAGTCCAGTGTATTATTTAATATAATGTTTTTATAGCTATAGTAGTTGCATACTTTAAAATGAAATATGAGTTAACCCAATGTTTATCATTAAAAGTTGAACTGAGCCTACCTAAGTAGGTACCATTAAGTGCACAGCTTACATGTGTTTTAAATATTTTAGAGACAAAGTGCATCCATATGTGGTGTATAAAATCCCACATGAGGACTATAATAAAAAATTTGTGGTGAAAACAATTTCTTAAAAGATTTTAAGCCTTGTACTGATAATCTAATAAAAAACTAAGATGCAAGGTAAGGAACTCTGAAAGTGAAAATTATTCATTTTTCATTATCAAATCTTGTTTTAAATCAAAACTTAATACAGTACTTTTTTATTCACAACTCTTGTTTTGCTTAATTCTTAATTAAAAATGCTGAATTCCAAGAAACTAAGAAAATTTAGTTTGATAGAAAAATTGTGGTAAGTTTGCCATTTAACAATAAGCCTGAAACGTTTGTTTTTTTTTGTCATTATTCTATTGTGCTTGTATGACTTGAGTTTCAATGCTTGTGTATGATTTGTGGAATGTGTTGCATGTTTAGAAGTTTGTGTGGGAAATTTGCATTTTTTTTAGTTGCATTACTGTTGAGTGAAAGACAATCGGGAGCTGTGAACTGGACCCGTTGCGGGCTTTGAGAACAGTTCCATGTCTGTCACTGGCATCTGGCCTGCGAGAAGGATTGCCTTTGCTTTGCTGATTATAAAAGATCTGTGTAGGGGAAAGACTGGTAGTGTGTCCTGTGAATTTGGAACTACCAACCAATGCACTTAAGTGAGTCTACAGCGTGTGCCTTGGGCCTTAGGACACTGTTAATTAGCAACATAATGAACCCTAGGAGGATATGGTGCGCTGTTTAGCTTGGATGAACATTTCTGCCCTTTGTTATTTACTACCAAAAGAACGATGATATTTTGTATTGAAAATGAATGTTACGTATGTTCCAAACATTATCACTACCATGACTAGTACTATTAAAATTTTGACTTGCTGTGAACTCTACCATAATTTGATTTTCATATACGTACGTACATTTTGTCAGCTGGCTGGCCTAGCACGAATAGCCTTTTTACTATGAAGATATGACGATAATACATAAGGTAAAATATGGTTTTACATATTTTGTTCATGCTTCGTCGCCAATAGCAAACAACAATACAATGATCGTTTGTATGACAGCTTGTTCGGAGAAGTTATATACGTATACTACCAAAATAATAATGAAGTTTGAATTAATGTTAGCCTTGATGTTATTATTACCATAATTACACCACTACTATTAAAATTTCTAAAACATTATCGAATAAAGGTCGCTGTGAACGCAACTGTATACATACTACATTTTCGTGATTTTATATGTTTACATTTAGTGGCTGGCCACTCAGAGTATAAGTTGAGTGGTTATGTGGAATTATTCCTTGAATAGGCTATTTATTATGAAGATATGCCTATAATATATAAGGCATTGTTTGTAAGTTGGTTACTGTACTCTTCATGCCTACTTAAGCATAGTATGATGTAAAATTAGTACGTACAGTACTGTACATTTTTTTCACGCTAAAACACAATGCACTGTGACATTTTATACAGTATATACAGTGGTACCTCGAGATACGAAAGGCTCAACTTACGAAAAACTCGAGATACGAAAGCAGACATGAAAAATTTTACTGCTCTACATACGAAAAGTTTTCAAGATACGAAAGGTTTCTGAAAGTCCAAGATTCGCCCGATAACAATTTTGAACCTCGCGCCGCGCGCTGCCATCTTATTTCTAGTAGACTCGCCACCATCTTCCTGCTCTCCCATTGGTTCCTGATGCTAGCCAAGCCATGAGATCCTTCTCTCCTATTGGACAGCATCCCTCCCATCATGCATCTTACGTGGTGGCGTCCCTTTGCTCGGCCACATCGCACCCGAAGCTTTATCCTACACATGCGGCATTCGTTCGGTCCAACGATTTCGTTTAGTATTGTAAATTTGTTAGTGATTTCGTTGTGCTACTTTATCGTGTTGTGAGAACCTAATTAGTATACGTACTACATACGTAACTTAATTACGTACAGTACATATTAATCATGGGTCCCAAGAAAGCTGCTGAAGTTCACAGAAAGAAGAGAATGCTTTCTATGCAGACAAAAATGGAGATAATAAAAAAGTATGAAGCTGGCTTGCGGTTGAGTGTGATCGCTAAGGAATATGGCCAAAATCCGTCGACGATAGGCACCATCCTTAAGCAGAAGGAAGCCATCAAAGCAGCTACACCTTCCAAGGGCGTGACTATTTTGTCCAACAAGAGAAGCCATGTGCATAATGAAATGGAAAGGCTGCTTCATGTATGGATCGAGGACAAAGAAATCGATGGCAATACGATAACCGAGATGGCAATCTGCCAGAAGGCCAGCACTATTTTCGGTGATTTGATTGCCCAATCCGAAGACGACGGCGGAGAGGGGACATCTACGGCAACCCCAGAGTTCAAGGCTTCTCATGGGTGGTTCGAAAAATTCCGTAAATGGACTGGCATCCATTCGGTGGTGAAGAAATTGAAATTACGTAAACTATAAAAAAGTAAAAAGAAATATAAAAATCAAAAAAAGACAAAATAAATTTTATTTTAAGTTTTTTGTAAAGTTAAGTGTTACAGTTTTATTAATGTGTTTTGTAAAGTTTAGTTTGTTTTTCGGAAATTTTTTTTATGTGTTTCGTAAAGTTAAGTGTACGTATCTGCCGTTTGTCCTCCTCCTCCTCTGCCGCCACTTTCGGAGATAGCCTCACTCGAAAGGTAAGCTTCCACATTTTACGTTACAGTAATAATATTTCTTGTACACTAATATACACTTTATTTACAGGTTTTGCATTTTTATTATCAACCTCTTCATTACCGAAAGTTTGTTTGGAGGTAGGCGGGTACCACCATTCAAGTCTACTACACCGCCCCGGGTGCATAAAAGTGGTACGAAAAGTACCACCAAAACTCCTCTTTGCAGATAGGGACTTCCAATCATTCTGTAATTTCGGTTTGAAGAGTTTGGAGCAAAATAAACAGTATGACACGATGCCAGACGTATGATGAACCCAAAAAAATATTATTACTGCTTATAGTAGTGTGTAGGTGACAGATGAACTGCGTCTCAACAAAAAATCACAAAACCAGACAAGCGTAAACATGTAATAATTTCTACCCAAGTATAAAACCAGTTGCATCATCATTTACTGTATTAATTTATTTATTCACTTATTACATTTTACAAATAAAAGATATGAACACCAGATAAATGAAGGTAAAAATAAAGCCTTATAGTAACTTTATATATAAAAAACAAAACCAGAGAAAAAGCAAAAAGCTATTTTTTCTGAGGACAAGAAACCTGAAAAATTAGTTTAGATACCCCTGATGCCCCTAAAGTTGTTTTCTGTGATGAAACTAATCTTAGAATATGTAGAAAACAACATCGACCAATTTTTGAGAGATATACTATAAAATTTGCGATTTCCATATTTATCGGCGGGGCTTTCGCTTTAGTTGTTGCTCTTTTTTTTGTTATTACGTGCTTATTTACTGTTCTATTTTGATAATACTTTATGTGGTTCCAGGTGGATATACCAACATTCTGTAAGACCGAATTTCTATTCAAGACTGTAGTTTTCTCACCGACCACCAGTGTCCCTTGTACTAGCGAGAGATTCGGATCGGCAGCGAACGCAATGTTTACATTCTACTCACCCACCCGGTAAAGAAGGGGTTAAGTTATGTATTGAATGGTCCAAATTGTTGTAGTATTTCATTGTTTATAGGTCAATTTAGCTTTATTATGAAATTTACTGGGGGTGTTTTTGGAGGGCTTGGAACGGATTAGCCATTTTACATGTAAAATGTGGTCCAAGATACGAAAAACTCATGATACGAAAGGTGCCTCGGAACGGATTAATTTCGTATCTCGAGGTACTACTGTAGTTTGTTTTTGAAGATGAATTATAAGTAGAAAGCTATGAAATGACAATAAAACAAAGCACAAACCCAATAACTGTTTTCAACACAGTCTCTATGCTCAAACTCCTCTGTTTGGTTGCCTGCAAGTACAAACAAATATCATGGAAACTTAGATCTGAAATTTCAGAAACGACATGACAAGCAGTATGAAATGAAGATCATCTTTCAAAATTCAGGGTTGAAAATGTGCTTAAAGTAGATTAATGAGGGCTGTTCAAGGTATGTCAGGTAGGATGCTGAACCCTAGGTTGAAGTAAGCAACACTATGGTAGTTTAGGTTTTTCAACAAAGCACATTTACCTTTCATAGGCCCCTTTTCTTATGTTAATAATTTTCCCTATTTTCCCTGACACTATTCTCTCATTATTGTCTCTCCCCAGCCAACAACCATAGTTTAACAATGTTCGTGCAGATAACCAATGGATGACATCTGTGTGGTTACCATATAGATTGCTTCAGTGCAGATAACCAGTGGATGATAATTGTGTGTGGTTACCATATAGATCACTTCAGTGCAAGTAACCAATGGATGATAATTGTGTAGTTACCATACAGATCGCTTCAGCTAATAACTACAAACTATGAATTTAAATCAAACTAGGGATATACCAACTAACATCAGTTTCTGATGCATAAGGATAATTACAATTTTTCAAATTAGTTTAATAAATGACTGCTGGTAGCAGTGGAGAGCACATGAAAATATACCACACCCTTATAGTATGATTAATGAAAAAACTGTAGATCTCTCTAGATTATGGTGATCAGGATGGGCCCGTGATATATGGACATCAATCATCATTTTGGAGTGCTGCATGCTCATGTACATAAAAACCCAATTATAGACCAATTAACATATTTCACATCTATAGCATGATCTGTAGAGGTACTGTATTTGCTGGCATCTAAGACACACTTTTCTATTCTTAAATGTGTCAAAACACTGTGACTGTATTACCGATGGGAAACTGAGCACTGTAGGCTAGGTGTAGCCTCCAGTGAGCATACTGGATAGGCACAAAAATTGTTGCTAATAATAAAAAATTAATAATATAAATTTTCATAATAAAATTTATTATTTGGATACTTACCCACTGTTAAATTCAGCTATATCTCCCTGCCGATTAGGCGAGTCGGCATTCAAACAAAAAAAATCGAATGGCTGCCCAGATGACTGTCTAGTTTACCTGTTCTCCACCAGGTGTGTTTCGAATGATTTAGCTCTTGTCAGAATTCTCCTTGACACAGCCCACTAAGTTGTGGGGAGGCTGGGTGGGTCTACTTTAACAGTAGGTAAGTATCCAAATAATAAATTTTATTATGAAAATTTATATTATTTGAGATGAATCTTACCTACTGTTAAATCTAGCGGATTCCCACATTAAGAAGAGGATGGTGGGTAGTGCAGCTACACAAAATTCTGCTCAGCCATTCGAGCTAAAGGTTTCTTATACAAAACCCAAAACATTCTCACCTGATCAGGAATCCTTCGTGGATTTTACTACCACCAGAAGTTGGATTCAATTCAGGGAGCAAGGCTCTCATATGTATGCAACAAAGAGCAACCTTGCAGAGAAAACCGCTTCGATTCAGCCAGCATGAAATGCAAGCGGCATGAGGGACCCCTGTGCCTGGGTCCAAAAGCCCTATAAAACAACAGCCACTTAAAATAAATACCTTTATGATATAAAAGTATGCTCCTTACAAAATTTGTACCTTCACGCTCCCCAAAATATTAAAACCAGGGATTTAAACAAAAGAGCCTTAAGAATTGCTCTTTTTTCAGTTTAGGAAAAGACTACCCACTACTTGTAGTGGATTAAGGGCTTTACTGCTTTCAAACACAATTCTGTATACTTAAGGTAGTGATTGGGCAAAAACGAATTGTACCTCTACTGTGACACATCAATCCTATTCTGGAGTGACAAATTGACTTAACACTAAGTGAAATTGCAACTGCTGCTCACATTATGAATGTTTGCCTTCCATAAAGGTAGAAAATATGGAGCTAGTTCTCATGCACTAGCCTATCCAATATGCCACAGAGGACCTTGTGTTTCTTGGCAGTTTCTAGAATCACAACACAAAAGGTTAACTTTGCCTCATCCAGGCTTAACCTTCACAAATACATTCTAGGTTTTTTAAAATCACAAAACAAAAGTTAACTTTGCCTTCAAGTTTAACCATTGGCAAAGGTGTTATAATTGCCTTCAAGCTTAACCATTAGCAAAGACAACTAAGTTTTCTAAAACCACACAACAAAAGGTTGATTTTTGCCTCTTCCAGGCTTAACCTTTGACAACATCATCTATGTTTCTTAAAACCACAAAACCAAAGGTTAACTTTGCTTCATCCAGCATTTACCTTTGACAAAGATGTTCAAGGTTTCTAAAAGGATGATAAAAATGTTCTAAGTTTAACCTTTAAATTTAAATGCCCCAACAGGATGGAGAAGTTTCCTCTTTTTCCTCACTAAGGGGTTACATTGGAATTATTACAGGCACTGTAAAGCATAGCCTTAACATCACCCTCAGCTCTAAGGCAGAAAGATAAAATAGCATTTCCTTTATGCTAGCTTAAAGAAGGGTGCTGACAATAAATTTAATTATTAACCACTGCTAAATGAAAGGTTTTACAGTAAATTCACATAAAGTTTAGACCTGCATCTAAACTCCAGAGAGAGAGAGAGACTGATTTAGAGATGAAGGGGCTTCAATCTCAACATCTTACAGTGGTAGTCCTCAGCAAGATGTAAAAGTACTTGATGCAATACCGAGGAAAGTACATATGGAACGATTACTTTGGAAGTAGACAGTGAAAAGTCTTATCTCCTCTAAACAGAAAATATTGATGTATACAAGGTTCCAGGTGCTGAAAATTCCTCCAGAATGGCACCCACAGCAATACACAGACCACTGCTTCTGACCCTAGGCCATGGCAGTTTTAAATTAAGGACAGATCCTATGATAACTTGAAAATCTTATTATTGGGAGGGGACATTCTAACATCTCCAAGCAGTTAAGGAGATGCCTATGTTAACCCTCTTACGCCGAATGGACATATTAAACGTCGAGTCAAAATGTCTCCCGTATGCCGAATGGACATATCATACGTCGGCTCAAAAAAGTTTTTTTAAAAATTCGCGGACAAATACTTATTGGCCTACCAGCCGAAAACTTTTGAATCACGCGCCTTGGGGGATGCTGGGAGTTCACGGATCAAGGAGTTGTTTTGTTTACAATCGCTACGCAGGCACGCAAGCGCTAATTTCTTTCTTATCACACTAAAAAGTATCAGTGACATATCTCAAAAATTATTTCGTCACTTTGACATAATTTTTGCACCATTTTAAATTACCGTTGCATGGAGTATTATATATGAAAATGTGCGCATTTTTATGTAGAATACAACAAAAAAATACTAATGATTGTAGCTTTTATCAGTTTTGAGATATTTTCATATAAATAACGATAAGTGCCAAAATTTCAACCTTCGATCAACTTTGACTCTACCGAAATGGTCGAGAAACGCAATTGTAAGCTAAAACTCTTATATTATAGTAATATTCAATCATTTGCCTTAATTTTGCAACTAATTGGAAGTCTCTAGCACAATATTTCGATTTATGGTTAATTTATGAAAAAACTTTTTCCTTATGTCCGCACGGTAACTCTTCCGAAAAAAAATCATACATGCGATTGTGGTAATGTTTGCACCATTTTAAAATTAGCTGTTACATAAAGTTTTATATATGGAAATGTGCGAAATTTCATGCACAATACAACTAAAAACAACCCA
Source organism: Macrobrachium nipponense (assembly GCF_015104395.2). Taxonomy (NCBI): domain Eukaryota; kingdom Metazoa; phylum Arthropoda; class Malacostraca; order Decapoda; family Palaemonidae; genus Macrobrachium; species Macrobrachium nipponense. Next base: position 111,475,231 of record NC_087201.1, read on the forward strand.
TGGTTGTAGCTTTTATCAATTTTGAAATATTTTCATATAAAAAATGATAAGTGACAAATTTTCAACCTTCGGTCAACTTTGACTCTACCGAAATGGTCGAAAAAGGGATTTTGACGTAGGAAAAATCTATTTCTGGGCGAGGAAGCCGTGTCGCCCAGTGAAATAAGTCCGTTTAGCGTTATTTCTAGTAAAATATTGCTATAATACCAGAGAACTGCTAAATTGGACATGTCAGAACTCTCCGACTCGCTCACCTATAAAAAAAGGTGTCGGTATAAACCTGGGGCGAGTGTTAAATACTACCACAGCAACCCCTCCAATTAGCCTTTTCCTCATCAAAATCCCCTAAATACGGGGAGCTGACCCATAGGTCACACCCTGCTACCCCGTTGAAGGCGTCTGTGACGTCATACTTTTCGATAGTCACCTTGCGTTGGCACGTTTGTTTAGAGCTGTCTGCTCTTTAATCATATTTTGTGTTTTATCACATTATGGATCGTTAGTCTGCCTCTTTACCCAAGTTAAGTAGTACTTGTTCCGTTTTTGACAATATTTAGGGAGTGAGTTTGCCTTTCGTTTTGCCTTTATTTAGGATTTTGTTAGGCATCACTTGACCGTAGCGGCAGCGAGTCGCCCTTTCGCCGTTCCCTTTTATTATATTGGTTTTGCATGGGCATCCATCCTGCTTTACCGTGTGGTATTTCAGTGCATATTTTATTTATATCTTGGGTGGCAGTTTTAGGTCGATCCTGTTTTTGCTTACTTGTATTTTCATTATTTTCATGGTTTTGCACGGGGGGCCTTTATTCGAGCACGTGCCTTTATTACGTGCTTTGTCGTTTACCCACTGTTATATTTTATTTCTGGTTTGGTATATTTCATTAAGTTATTTTTGTATATTTTATTTTTTGTCTGCCTTCCGTTTCATTTCGTTATGACAGTAGGCTAGTTATGGGTTTCCTTTGTGCGACCACCGTCATCGGGTGGCCTTCATAGCGGTTTAATATTTTACGAGTTTTAACTAGTCATATATAACCGCCCTCGTGTTAAAGCATGATTTTCTTTTAGCTTTAAGTAATTGGTTTTAATTTATGTATATATATGTTGGATGTTATGTCGGTTAGCCTACATAGGCTGTCCCTGCGTTTTCCTCGTGGTCTAATATCTGCGGGGATACGCTGGGTCATATGATCGTCACCCCATCAGGCCTACTTCCCTCCCTGCACGAGGAGCTCCCAGTAGTTGGGTGCCCCTCTCCCTCAGGTTGTCGCTGATGACCGATCCGAATCGGCAGAGTGGGGGTACAGAAGGTCCTCCAGGACCTTAGCTTGGTGGGTGTCGCTTCTCAGCCGACCTTCTCCTGAGTTGATGGGTGCTCTGCGTATTCAGCCTCGGTTTCCGTGGATTGGGTGCGTTCTGCTTCTTTCAACTCTCGGAGTTTTCATCCATTCGCCTATACATTCCCTCCCCCCAATAAGGCGGGTTTGGATTCCGGCTTCCCCGGTAATCGTTGAGGGTTATGTTTACGGAAGTTGCTCTTCCGTGGGCGAACATAATGTATTGTTATTTTAGTTTTTTATCTCTGTTTTGCCACGGAACTTCAAGTTCATGTGGCCGTCCCGGGATACTTCATGTATCCCTCCCGGGTCATACAGTCCCGGGTTGATTTATGTCTTACACAGTTCCCGGGATGTATATATAATATATATATAAATATATATATCATATATATAATATTATTAATATATATATATATATATATATATATATATATATATATATATGATATATATATATATATATATATATATATATATATATTTATATAGAATATATAATATTATAAATATTATATATTATAATGATATATATTTATATTTATATATATTATATATTATTCTATATTTGTTTCAATCTGGAATGATCCGGCATATTACTTTGTAACATAGGTACTATTCCTAAAAGTTTGTGCAAACGTTCTTATACGTATGTTATTGCACTTATAGGCCACCCAGTGTCTGGTTGCCGGCTGTAACGCGGTTCTACAGGATCCGTGCGGCCACGATGTTTGCCGGGGCCATGCCCTGTGTGCAGTCTGCAGTGTTGCTGAAAGATTCCGTAGTATGGCATCACGGAAACTGCTTTACCTGCTACGTCTTGGTGCAACAGGTTACCTCTCCGGTAAGTTAACGCACTGCATCCCCCATGCATATTGCGTTGAAATTATACTGCACAGTTTTGATTAATATAGTGTTTACAAAAAAATAAATAAATAATAAATAAATACAAATAATAATAATAAATAATAAATAATAAAAAATAAATAAAATAAATACATTATTACATTAATTAATAACAATAAATAATTACAGACGGAGCAGTCTGTTAAGGATGCTGCACCCTCCACCCTCAAGATCTGGGTTGGAGGTTTTGGCCGGAACGTAAGGAAGGCTAAGCTGTATATCCTATCCCAAGATATGGCAGCTTTGATCTTCCCGGCCAGAGAAATCGGCCGGATACGTTGACCCAGAAGTCGCAGCACCGATTATCAAATGAATTCGGGATTCAGTTATTGAACAGCAATAGGCGGAATTGCCGGAGCTTGGGTTGGAAGGAGTGTCACTTGAAGTGGTTGACAATTTGCCCATTACACCAAATGTGGGCACAGGTAACAATGTTAATGAGTCTAGCTTAGTTAGTCATCGAGGTCTTTCCTCGAGTCACTCTGATTCTTCCACTCCCTCTCCTTCCAATTCCTTCAAGGGTTTCACAGGAGGATTGCCCCCTTCTAGGTGATACTTAATCAAAGACAAATCCTTCTAGTAAAACCTTGCTTAACAGAAAACCAGAATCAAATTCAAGGCCTGGGAAAGTGCCACATGTTCATACACATATTAAACCTAGGCTGAAGTCTCTTTCTAAGTCTTCAAATCCGAGGTCTTAAGAGGGACATTCTTCCCATTGCCCCACAAGTCACATACCATCAGCATCTAGCCATCGGATACCTCATAAGGTACCGCATGGGGGGCAGGAAGACTCCCCTCTAGTCGGCCAAGACCTGTTCAATACGAATGTTTTAAATCAGGTCAATAGCCCAGGTAACTTAGCAAGTTCAGTCGCAGCAAGGTTTGAAGAGGTGTTTAAGAGATTAGGTCGGCAGTTCAGGCACCTAATAGTAACTTGGTGCAAGGTCAGAGCATGCCTGACGGAACCACGCTCCCTTCGTTCCACACTAGTAATCCTTGGAGGGTGGCGAACTTCGCTCCATTTGTCAACGGGATGTTGACTATAGAAGGTTGTGGTACACGTAGGCTCGAGGATTTAGAGTTCTTCCCCGAAAGGTTACAGCCACCATGCATAGGTTATGTTAGGCTTACTGAGGCAGCTCTGGTTAGAGAGGATAAGGTCCCCAAGGAGGCACTTATCCTTTCTAGAGACCGGGCTCGGCTGTGTACGAAGCCTGGAAGAGTGGAACTGTGCAAATACTAGGGTAACAGCATTTAGAAGCCCTTTCACGATGTTTACGACGGTTGATGGAAACCCGTTACCTTTTACATCAAAGGTAGCAGAGCTTACCCTCCAGGCAGTGACACGGGAAGAGCCACGTTCGGTCAACTTTGACTACCGAAATGGTCGAAAAACGCAATTGTAAGCTAAAACTCTTACAGTCTAGTAATATTCAGTCATTTATCTTCATTTTGAAATAAATTCGAAGTCTCTAGCACAATATTTAGATTTATGGTGAATTAAAAAAAAAAACTTTCCTTCCCTCCGCGCGCGGATTCTCCGCCACAAATCTCCGAAATGCGTACATCCCATTCTCGGAATATTTGCTCCGTTTCATATTTGGCATTTCATAGAGTTTTATATATGAAAATGAGCGCAATTTCATGTAGAATAAAACGAAAAATATTTAAAGGTTGTAGCTTTTCTAATTTCCAAAATAATTGCATATAAAAAAATATATATAAAAAAATTCGACATTCAGTCAACTTTAACTCGTCAGATATGGTCGAAAACTGCAATTGTAAGCTAATACTCTTACAGTATAGTAATATTCAATCCTTTGTCTTCATTTTGAAAGAAATTGGAAGTCTCTAGGACAATATTTAGATTTATGGTAATTTTTGAAAACTATTTGTTTACGTCCGCAAGTTACGAATTCATGCATTATTTTGTGATAATATTTTCTCTGTGTTGCTTTTATCGTTTTACAATGTGTTATATACCAAAATGATTGCAATTTAGTGTGCATTACAACGAAAAAAATGTAACTTGTTACCTTTAACCGTTTTGTGCACCGCGCGATTTGAATACAATTATATATGAAATTTCGTTTTTGCGCTATCATATATCACATTATTTATATATGATAGTGATAATTTTTTTCATTTCTGATGGTTGCATACTAAACTTCAGCCAATGACAAAAAAAGGAGCCAAAAATGAACTCTTAATCTTGAAAACTAAGCGCGCGGTGATTTTTTGAAAAAAATATTTTTTCCGCTTCCACGCTCACTCCGAAACACCTCCGGCACACGGGAGACAATTTTTATTTTACCGCTTCGGCGTTTAAGGGTTAACTGCTAGCTTTGGTGTGGAATGTTATGAAAATACTAGACTGATCAAAGCAGTACCTGTACCAATCCTGGTATGGCAAGCTGAATGACAGTTAAGGTCCATACAGACTTATGGAAAACCTAAGTGGAGTGAATTTATTTATGACACAATAAGACAATAGTATACTAATATGAAAAGAGTGAATTATTTTAAGGGAAAAATTACTCAGTTACCTAGATATCAGTACCCTAAGAGGACGAAAGACATACCTCCAATCAACCACTAATTTAATTCATAAATAGCTAAGGCATACTAAAACAGGTCCAAAGTAATGAAGCAAACACTTAATGCACTAGAGAGAGAGAGAGAGAGAGAGAGAGAGAGAGAGAGAGAGAGAGAGAGAGAGAGAGAGAGAGAGAGAGAGAGAGAGAGCTCTAGTTTTTCCTAGTAAGGGACTCATTTACTCTGTAGTGGTGCACTCATTTCCTTAATTTTCTTTTAACTTTATTACCCTTATAAACATACTATAAACAGACTATAGTTTTCAGCCAGCTATTTTTAGCTAAGATGTTTTACCTTATACTATTTACTGTTTAAGTATTAATAATTGAATTTAAATTTCCAACTGAAAATAAAGTATACTACTAAATAGAAAGATTGCTCAAATCATGAAATCCAGATGTCTGAAGTCTGAATCTTTGAGGGCTTACTATTCAAAATAAATTCTTCTTATACAACAGCTGAATGTATCTGATTCCAAATTTTGATTGTCATTAGGCAGGTGATTATGGTATATATTACTTCTCTTGTAATGTTTACTGAAAAAGAAATTGGAAAACTAACATATGGCAATAGTTAACACATTTTTACTGATTCAACAAACACTGACCAGCACGGTTATATCTGCTAACTACCTGGTACTCTGTTGATTGAATAATTCACTTCCTATGAACGCTCGTTTTGCAAAACACCTTATATGAGAAGAAAACCAAATCTCTCAAAGTCCCCATCATTCCCATCATTAACATTTCATTTAAGATTTTACTGGGGTTAAACAATAAATTAATTCTCTTCATTGTTGTATTCTTTCCTTTCATTCTATAATCCACTCTGGTCTAGGTCTCCCTCTGTTCCCATTAAGAGATTTTCTGGGCATTCTTGCTGGGCTTTGTCCAACTACTTTCATACCTAACACTTTTCTGGCTAACATTACTCTTTGAGACCTGTCTATTTTCAAGCAACTGGGCACTGCATTCTCAACTCCTTCGTTCTTAATACTGTCATGACACAAATCATCACACCTGTTTTAGATTTCCTTGTTTTATTTGTCAGTGCCCATATTTCTGCTCAGTTCTAAATGATCTATTTTTTATTCTACTTTTAGCAAGGCTAGTTAAAAACATCCTTTATGGGAATACTGTAATTCACCATTCCTTAATCAGTATCCAACTAAATAACTTCTTGATTAAAATTTTCAATTAATTGAGTATACTATACTTTCCACTCCACCAGTACCTTGCAGATTAGCCTGATTAAAAGAAACCTTAATCCTCCCGACACTTAAAATGAACCTGTCATGACATTTACTAAAACCTTTAACAGACATTTAACAATAGTATGTAAATGGGTAAATATGAACATTTAGTTTCAGCTGGCAAACCTCTCCCCCCTTCCCTTTCACTTATTAAATTGTTTTTTGTGATGTCTTGATACATTGAAAGCTTTATAAACATAGATTTTATACAATGTATTGTAGTGCACATACATTGTCTTTGGCACTGCCTTCCCTCAAATCTCACGAAAGTACAGTAAAAGAAATATATACACTGTATAATATAAATAAAATAGTAATACACGTAATCTTAAAAAGGAGCTAAATTGTTTTTGTTTCCCTCAGCTTAAGTAAAATATCAAAAAGAATTCAAAATCTTACACTGGAATTAATGTTCCCATCTCTTACAGAATTTTTTTAGTTACCGACAGGATTTGATTTGTAACTCTAAATAAAGTCTGTTGTAGGCTGTGACTTTGTATTCAATGAACATGTATCATGTTATGCACCAAAATCTCAATTTCTGTATTGCATATAACATACTAGACCATCAATATTGTATAGTGGGTAACATATTCCATAAAGCAGCATGGTGGCCACACTATCAAATGATACCAACTATGTACTGCTATACATACAGCAAACTGAAATGAATTTGTATACAGTCTTACAAAATTAAACATGCTAAGTTTTCTCATGGAAATATACAACACAAAGACAGCTTTTCGGTTACTCGAACATAAAATGCAGAAAGTGCCATGTTAAACAAAATTTTGCTCTAATTACAAAAAACTATTTTATTTTTTTCACATTACAACTTTTGCATGTGCATAATTTTGTAAGCTTTTGTTAGCAAGGAACTTTCATTCCAACTGTATAATAAACAGTTAATAAAATAATGGTGCCAATATTTTCTTTTACGTATATCTATATTAACCGATACAAGTTACTATAAATGGAAGAAAATCTGTACACCTGTCAAAATAGCTTAAAAAAAAAAAAGTCGTCTGTCAAGTGCTGCATCAGAAAACATTTACCTAATAGTTTCCAAAGTTGAAAGTAAGGCCAGTGATAAAATGAATGTATTATTTAAATGATAGCAAGAAATAATGTAAGGACCTAAAATAAAAAAAGAAAACTGCAACATTTTTCTCTACATCAAACTTTTACAGATGCGGTCATTTTGCAACTGAAAAAGGACTCGAGTGTTAGTGTGAGTAAAATCTAATAATTAAAACAGGCCTGTTGACTGCAAAAAAGAGAAAATTTCATTAGGCAAAGAATACAGCAAAGGAATACAAACATGAAATGCGAGGTGAATAGCTTAACAAATAAATTCAAATACATATTTCAAAACTAAACTGAGATAGTAAATAAAAAAAAACAACATTTACAATAATGTTAATAGTAATAATAATGCTATTATATTACTAAATACTGTCATACTGTCACTCTACCTGATCTGAGGAGGGTGACTTGCATCTCTCATCTTCTTTGGAAGAATCTGCACGTTTTGGAGAACGAGGAACCCTTTGATAAGGGTCAGCATTACCATAAAGCTCTGGCGTTCCCATGTTCAAAAGGCAAGACTTGGCAATGTAGTCCACAATCACTAACCCACTCTCATTACCATATGAAAGCCTGTTGAAAGTTCATAGCTTTAAAGCTATCAATTATTTTACACTTGCGTATTACTAAGTAAAAAACACTTACCATCTATGTATGATGTTTTGCATCATATCTATTCATCCATAGACCCACCATAAAAATTTTCACAGTTGAAATACTAACATTATGTTTGCCACCTGAAATTGCATGACCTACTTGATACTTCAATACATGAGATCATTTCTGAATTCTCTCATTACTAACAGTTTTGGGATCTAAGAGGAGGATATTCCACCAAAATAAATGATCTGTCAGCAATACTGCAATTATTACTTTTGCTCTAAAATATACAACAGAGCATAAAATCACCTCAACTTTTCACATTTTTTATCAGTTGTGCATAATATGTAATGGCCGTTTGGCTATCTCTACGATGAATAGCGAGTGTAAATGCAGCTTAGTTGAAGTTAGAAATGCAGTGACATTACTACTATTATTGGGAATAGCTAAAACATTCAAGTAGGATCTTTATTACTCCTCAAATTTTATTACTTAACAAAGAGCTGGACCACCCAACATACCTAGTAAGATGAGGGGCTTCTACGCATTTTTCACTTATCAGCCATGTTCAACTACCTGCAATATGAGTACTATGAGCTGGTGATGTGCAAATGTTGCTTCCCCAGATTTACGTAACTCCCAAAAGTCACTGAATCTTAGTTCTAACTTCAGTATTGTACGTACAGGAGGAGATTTTCACCTTATTGCTTATGCGTTAACCAAGTCTTAGGTGGTCATATGTATTCAACTGCATATTGAACTGTAAAGATGGTCCGGTTATCAACATTAATCCCTACTTAACTTTCATAAAGGAAAGAGGCCTCGACAAACCCTAAAAACATAAATTTCCAAAATAAAATTTATTATTTGAATACTTACCTACTGTTAAAGTTAGCTATATCTCCCCGCCGATTAGGTGAGTCGGCATTCAAACAAAAAATCGAATGGCTGCCCGGATGACTGTCTAGTTTACCTGTTCTCCATCAGGTGTGTTTCGAATGTTTTGCTCTTATCAGAATTCTCCTTGACAGCCCACTAAGTTGAAAATTTATATTATTTGTGATGAATCTTACTGTTAAAGTTCGCCGATTCCCACATTAAGAAGAGGCTGTTGGGCAGCACAGCTAGACAAAAATCCGAACAGCCATTCGAGCTAAAGGTTCCTAGTACGAAACCCAAAACATTCTCACCTGATCTGGAGTCCTCTCTGGATTTTACTACCACTAGAAGTAGGATTCAATTCAGGGAGCAAGGCTCTCATACATGTTCAGCAGAGAACAGCCTTACAGAGAAAACTGTTTGATTCAGCCAGAATGAAACAGAAGCAGTATGAGTGACCCCTGTGCCTGGGTCCACAAGCCCTACAAAATGACATTCACTTGAAATAATTACCTTTATGATATAAACGTATGCTCCTATACAAAACCTTTACCTTCACGCTCCCCCAAAATATTAAAAACCGGAATTTAAACAAAAGAACCCAAAGAATTCCTCTTTTTCGGTTCAGGAAAAGATGACCCACTACTAGTAGTGGATTAAGGGCTTTACTGTTTTCAAACACAATTCTGTATACTTAAGGTAGTGAGCGGGTAAAAACCGAATTACACTTCTACTGCGCCACATCAATCCTATTCTGATGTGAAAAATTGACTTGATAAATAAGTTACAACTGCTGCTCACATTATGAATGTTAACCTTCAATAAAGGTAGAAGATATGGAGCTAGTTCTCATGCACTAGCCTAATCAAATACATCACAGAGGACCTTGTGTTCCTTGACAATGACGTTATAAGTTTCTAAAAAAAACACAACAACAAAATTAACTGTGCCCCACAAAACAAAAAGTTAACTTTGCCTTCAAGCTTAACCATTGGCAAAGAGCTAGGTTTTCTAAAGCCACAACACAAAAGATTAACTTTGCCTCTTCCAGGCTTAACCTTTGACATCATCATCTATGTTTCCTAAAACCACAAAACAAATGGTTATCTTTGCCTCTTCCTGGATTAACCTTGGACAAAGATGTTCAAGGTTTCTAAAAGGATGATAAAGTTGTCCTTGGTTTAACCTATCTGATTAAATTTATTGCTCCAACAGGACAGAGAAGTTTCCTCTTCTTCCTCACTAAGGTGGTTACATTGGAATTCTTGCAGGTCACTGTAAAATGTAACCTAGCATCACCCTCAGCTCTAAGGCAGAAAGATAAAATAGCATTCCCTTTACAACAGCTTACAGAAGGGTGCTTCCATTAAATTTACTTATTAACTGCTGATAGAGCTAAATAAAAGGTTTCATAGTAAATCCAAATATAAGTTTAGACCTGCATCTAAACTCCAGAGAGAGATTGATATATCCAGAGAGAGACAGATATAGAGATGAAGGGGCTTCAATCTCAACACCTTACAATGCTGATCCTCAACAAGATCTAAAAGTACTTGATGCAATACTGAGGAAAGTATGTATAGAACAATAACTTTGGCAGTAGACAGTGAAAAGTCGTATCTCAAAATAGAAAACATTGATGTCTACAAGGTTCCAGGTGCTGAAAATTCCTCTAGAATGGCACCCTCAGCAATACACAGACCACTGCTTCTGACCCTAGGCCACAGTTGCTTTCAATCAAGGACAGATCCTATGATAACTTGATAATCTTCTTATTGAGAGGGGACATTCTAACATCTTCAAGCAGTCAATAAGATGCATAAGTTAATGGAAGTGTATGGAATTGTGTAGTCGAGTTGATTTCCTCTTAACAGAAGAATGAGACATCTACAGAGAACATTGGAAATTCTGAAAATTATTTGCCCTGAGGCTACAAGGGCTCCACAAGACACTAAGCAATTCTTGAACTTGAAATTGCTCAGGATAGCATTTAGAATAAGATGCGATGGGCACGCCTATGAGTCTGAATTAGGCCAAAATTAGGGAAACTTCCACTACTCAAGCCTGAGGGCCATCAAAGAAGTAGTAACTGTTCAGGTCTTCCTGTTCATCTATACATGCTAGTAAGCCTAAATGAGTGCACCGCAAATCCCACAGCAATTGCTGAACTTAATGATGTAAAGGTTATCGTAGGCAGTTTGTTCTTTCTGAATCCCCAATTGCCCAAAACATAGAATGAATGGTCAAGCCAATATGTTGTTTCATTTCCCTCAAAGCAGTAAACTTCCCACAAAAACTTTGTTTCTGGGCTCAGTTCGTGTCGGCCTGTGAAATAATCCTTAAGTTCATTGTTTCTAGGTAAATAACCTAATAATTACCAGAGAAAAAATAAAATCAAGAAAATGTCGGTAAAACTGACTTGCTCACTCTATAAAAGAAGTGTCGGTATGGTAACGGGCGAGTGAGATCACTACCACGAACCACTTGCCATTTAGACATTCCACCTCAAAATCCCCACCTGAGAGAGCCCATCCCAAAGGGTGATGCGCCTGCTACTACTACTAATACCGACGCCAAGCGGAGCGCAGCGCCTCTAGTGGACATCCTTTGTTATTAGCTCAGATACAACACTCGTGTTTTTTCTATCTCGTGTTGTGTTCGCTCTTATTAGGATTTTATCCAAGATAGAACGCGCTGCTATCGCCACGGCTAAGTTAAGTGCCCGAAAGGTTAAGATTTTGTATTTTTGTCTTCCAGGGACCAGTATTTTCCGTTTTTTAGGTTATATACGGTCACCCGGTTGACTCGTGGCGGCCATGTGCCGCCTCGTATTTAAGATTTCCCGGTCTCCCATACTGGGACGTCTTATCCTTCATGGGCTCTTATTTGCGTTCATCTTCTCTTTTACATCGTATTTTAGAATTTAGGATCCACAGCCCATACCTTTTACCCGTTATCGTCTTGGTTTTGGTATTCAGGGCTATACTGTTCTTCTCCAGTCCAGCATCCCAGCTTTTGCTCTTCATCGGCTACGGCTGGCTCCGAGTAGTCGACTGGTCTTCGGATCAGTTCGCCTTCTCCTGGGCTTCTATCTCTCTTACTCGTGTGTTCCTTCTATTCTTTTACGATGTATTTATTTATTTATATAGTGTTATTTTATACAGTGTTATTTTCATGATAGGCTAGCTTTAGGCGCCCAGTACCATGCGTTGGTACGGTTGAGTTCACGTGGTCTCTGCCTAGTGGTTGTGTTGCTACCGCACTCTGGTCCACCCTCGATCGCGTTCTCCCATGGGCGTCTTACCCACTCCCTTCCCTCCCTTCCACGTGGTAGGGAGGGGTCTGGCCGGACCCTCCTCGGTTGTCATGACAACCATTTAGCCTACTTCCCTCTCTCTCTGAAGGGGGCCCAAGGAGGTCCAAGCCAGCTGGGTGCTTGGGTGGCCACTTATAGTCTCGGGTACCGGGGTATCCGATGTGTAGGGGTGTTGGGGTTGGCCACGCCTCCCACCCCCGCTCGCCGCGACCAACCCCGGTGTTCCCGTTCGATTCCCCCCCCCCATTACTCATTTTTACCATAACGGACGGAGCCCCTGCTTGCTAGCCGGGGGCCCCTTCGGTTATCCGATATTACTGGCTCCGCCAGCCGACGGGGTAGGGATCTACTAGTGGTCTCAAGCTTGCCTGCTATACCTTCTTTCTGCTACCCGAGGAGAGCTTGCTTTCTTACCCGGGCACTCCTCTAGTAGTCGGAAGGAAGGCATGTCTTACTCTATGTTATAGTATACATGCCCCTTATATATATACAGGGGGTCCTCGAGTTACGACGTAGATCCGTTCTTACGATGCATCGTAACACGATTTTCAGCGTAAGTCGGAACATTGAAAAATACCACATGATTTAATGTAAATACCTATCAATAACAACGAGAGAACAATTCCTTACCTTTATTAGTTTGATTGGCTTGCACACTGGAGAGGAAGCTGCGGTGCTGGAGAGACTGGGGGAGGTTAGTGAAGAGAAAAAAGAACCTCCAGAAGTTGCTGGAGATGCTGAGCAGATGATTCTTGAGGTGAGGCATACGTTTCCAAAACAAACCTGTCTCGTCTACGTTAAACACTTGCTGAGCAGAATAACCCCCCTCCTTAATTATCTCAGACAACGCTTTAGGAAATTCACTCGCTGCTTTCTCATCCCCACTAGCAGCTTCACCTTGCAATTTAAGGTTATGGTAATTGGCCCGAGCCTTAAATCGCATAAACCAACCCCTACTAGCCACAAACTCTTCACTTTCACTTCCCTCCCCCTTTTCTTTTTTCAACGCTTCAAACAATCTTTTCGCCTTCTCCGGAATCACCATAAGGCTGACTGGGATACGCCGTTGATTTTGGTCTTCCAACCAAAGCACCAATAACCTTTCCATTTCAATTATTAGACCACTACGCTGCTTAGTTATCACTGTCGCTTTCATAGGAGCAGATCCTTTCACATGTTCAACGATGCGCTCTTTATCTTTGATAATGGTAGCAACGGTCGAACGGCTAAGGCCAAGCGAGCGGCCAATGTTTGTTGGCATTTCTCCCTTCTCGGATCGCTTTATAATGTCCACTTTAATTTCCATGGTGATGGCCTTTCTTTTCTTCGATGCACTACCATCAGAAGAGTCCGCCTTGCGCTTGGGAGCCATAACAAAGAGCAAAAAGTTACAAAAACGATACAACACGAGGGAGAGAGAGGCAATGTTTGTAATACAACCAAAATGGCGTATGGGCGAGGACTGAGCGTAGCGAAGCGACGCCGTCCTCTCCCCACAAAGCGTATTCTTCCGCCGTGCGCCTGGAACTAGTTCGCGTTTGTTTACGTTGCTTACGACGCTAAACCGCGTAAGACGGAAAGACGCAAATATTATTTTTTATATTTTTATGGGTGGGGGCGCGTTCGTAACCACGAAACATCGTAAGTTTCAGCACCAGCGTAACCCGAGGACTTACTGTATTATCACTGTCGTTATCTATCATTATCTGCCTTCGCCGTTCTCCGTCGTGGTTTCTTCCTCCCCTGGGCTTCTCACCACTCCTGGTTGGTCTCTTTATCTGTTCCCGGCGTACGCCGCGGATCCCAACCAGACCGCCCTTCTAACCACACGTATTGCGGTAGAGGACTAGTTTTAATCTAACTTTCATACTCCGGCATGCAACAGAGTTCATGTTAGGCTGTAAGTGCGTAATCCCGATACTCATGTATCCTTCCACTTACAGGCTACCAACTGTCAGGAACCGGGCTGCAATGCAGTCCTCCACGACCCCTGTGGCCACGAGGAGTGCAGGACCCATGCCCCGTGCGCCACTACCCATGGCGAGTTAATTGTCTGGCACCACGAAGCATGCACTATATGCTATGATCTCGTGAGTCAGCTTTTGGATGGGGTGAGTAGGTTTCTAGACAAAGTATACTTAAAATCAATTATCTTTGCTAGTTTTAAGTCTTACTTTAAGCTGTAACTCCGCCATTAGAAGCTTCATACGGCGCTCTCTTTCAGGCTGCCGCCGTGAAGGAAGTCGCCTTGGCAACCCTGAAGGCTTGGGTAGGCGGCTTTGGAAAGAACGCCGCCAAGGGCCAGCCGTACGTGCTGGACAAAAAGCTAGCCGTCCAGATCTTTCCAGGAGGGAAGGCGACGGGGTACGTAGACCCCGCCACGGCAGCCCCACTCATAGCTTCCATTCAGCAAGAGGTGCAGCAAGCGTTTGAAAGTATTTCGACGCAGGAAGCGGTGCCGGACGTCGCCAGTCTAGACATCAACATTGAGCCAATGGCGGTAGGTGTTGAGGACTTGTTGGTCGAGGTAGGTGCTTCGGGCGCCCAAGGGCTACCTTTGGGCGCACCTGGATCTTCTTCTCCTGTTCCTTCTTCTTCTTCCTTCCAAGGCTTCACGGGATCTGAGATCCCGTCCCCTTCGCCTGCTGCTTCTGTGCCCCCGAAAGTGAAGGGACACAGAGAGCAAAAGACCCTCCAGAAGACGTCGACCAAGAAGTTGTCGTCTTCTTCATCACGTAAGTCTTCGGCATCCTACGCCGATGCAGTGAAGGCGAAGGCGGTATCTTCACATTCTAGAGGGTCAAGAAGCAAGGCTTCTAAGGAGAAGGTCCGAGCTCCGGCCGAGCCAGTACCTTCTCCGGCAACTACCGGATCCGCTCCGGTGACTCCTGTCGGGATGTCAGCACCTAGTGCATTCGATCCCGCCACCTTCTCGGCAACAGGTAGGAGAGATGGTCGGTTCTCTAGGTACGAGATTTGAGCAAATGTTCGCTCAACTCTCCACCACTATCAACCAGTCCGGCCAATCGATTCAGGACCTGTCTAATCGTGTTAGAGAACACGATGACCGCTTCGCCGGCCTGAATCAGTCTCCGCAGACTAACTTCCCAGTAGGAGGTACTGGTCTTGTCCAGCTACCCACCCTACGAATCCCTGCCGGCCTTTTCTATGAATAATCCTTGGAGGGTGGCAGCCTATGCTCCCTTCAAGGATGGCATGATTTCTATTCCGGAGTGTGGAACGAGAAGGATTGAGGACTTCGAGTTCTACCCCCCCGGATTGACTCAGCATTTCATAGGTTATGCCAGGCTGACACAAACAGCACTCAATAGAGAGGACAAGATCTCTAGAGAGACTGTTTTATACAGCAGGGATCACGCTCAGAGGGAGTGGGTTCACTGCCTGGAGGATTGGGATTGCTCAAATACCAAACTCCAGGCCTTCAAGAGCCCTTTCACCATTTTTGCCACAGAGGAGGAGGCTTCACTCCCCTTTGCAACGAAGATGGTGGAGACGACTCTGCAGGCTGTACTCAAGGATGAACCCATTCCGCAGCTAAGGGAAGCGGAACCAACATCTCCCCTCTTCCCTGCGTTCGGCGAGCTGTGGGAGAATCTGCCAGCTACCTTCACAGTGGGAAAACTCAAACCGGACTGTGCTATGGATCAGTTCGGTGAGAAGCTCCCTAGGCTGCCTGATAGTCTTATTCAGGCAGAGTTCGATGTCTAGAAACCTACTCACCTACTCACCCTAATCATTACTGAGATGGCTGCCCTCTCGTATGCCACGGAGCCACTATTTAAAATCCTCGCAAAGTCTCAGCTTCAATCGGTACAGGCAGACGCTTTCGACTTTTCCACGGCCAGAAGAAATTGTCGCAAGCATGTGTTGCAAGAAGCCACTATTAGACACGAACCTAATAGGCTTCTTGCTTCCAACATGTGGGGTGCGGACCTCTTCCCAGAAGCTGCTGTGAATGAGGTACACCACGAGACTTCAAGGCTTAACCAAAGCCTTAGAGCTAGATGGGGTATCTCTTCTAAGAGGAAACAAGAGAATCCATCTTCTTCTGGTAAGAAGTTGAAAAAGACAAAGAGATATCAGCTGTACCAGAAGCACCAGCAGCAGCAGCACTTTGTCCAGGCCGTCCCAGTTACTTAACCGGGTCAGCCTTCGACATCAAAACAATCCCAACCAATCTTCCTGCTGTCCCCTCAAAACCAGCCCTCAACTTCGTACACCGTCTCGCCGGCTTTCAACTCTATGTATGAAAGCCAAGCATACCCTACCTTTAACAGGTTTTCAAGGGGAAGCAGGGCGAGAGGTAACTTTCGTCAACGAGGTACAGGAAGAGCTGCAAGTAGAGGCAAGCACTTCAGAGGAGGGCGCGGAGGTCAACCCGCACAGCAGCAGTGAGGCTCCCCAGGTAGGAGGGAGGCTGTTCCTCTTCCGTCACAGGTGGGGGTTCAGCAAATGGGCACAGAGCATTGTGTCCAAGGGATTAGGATGGAGTTGGATCAAAGATCCCCCACCAAACAAATCATTTTTCCAAGTACCATCAGAGGAGTTGACAGATTATGCGGAGGAGCTCCTTCAGAAAGGAGCTGTGGCGAGAGTCAAGCATCTAAAATTTCAAGGGCGCTTGTTCAGCGTGCCAAAGAAAGGCTCATTAAAAAGAAGAGTAATCTTAGACTTGTCAAAGCTAAACTCTTTCATTCGTTGCGACAAGTTCAAAATGCTGGCCATCTCGCAGGTGCGGACCTTACTTCCCCGTGGGGCCGTCACCACCTCTATCGATCTTACAGACGCATACTATCATATCCCCATAGCGAGGCACTTCCGCCCGTACCTAGGTTTCAAACTAGGAGATCAGACGTTCTCTTTCAAAGTGATGCCCTTCGGACTGAATGTAGCCCGCAGGGTATTCACGAAAATAGTGGAAGTAGTAGTTCAGCAACTCAGAGCACAAGGGATAATGGTAGTAGCGTACCTCGATGACTGGTTGATATGGGCACCAACCGTCGAGGAATGCCTCAAAGCCACAAAGAAGGTAGTTCAGTTTCTGGAACATCTAGGGTTCCAGATATACAAAACAAAATCCAGATTCTCTCCGGAGACTCGTTTTCAATGGCTAGGCATCCAATGGGATTTATCCTCCTACAATCTGTCAATTCCGGTGGTCAAAAGGAAAGAAATAGCCAAGTCAGTGAGGCAATTTCTCAAGAACAAACAGGCTTCAAGGAGAAACCAGGAAAGAATCCTAGGTTCCCTTCAGTTTGCCTCAGTGACAGACGTCCTTTTGAAAGCAAGACTGAAAGATATAAATCGAGTTTGGCGCTCAAGAGCAAATGTCAAATCTCGAGACAAGTTGTCAGTGATCCCACAAATCCTTCGCATCCAGCTCTGTCCATGGACGAAAGTGAAGAATCTTGCCAAGACAGTTCCCCTGCAATATCCTCCTCCGGCGTTAACGATTCACACAGACGCCTCCCTCTCCGGTTGGGGAGGATACTCACAGTTCAAACAAGTTCAGGGGACTTGGTCCGCTCAGTTCCGCCAGCTCTACATAAATGTGCTGGAAGCAATGGCAGTGTTTCTTACCCTAAAGAAGCTCCTTCCCCCAAAGAAGTCTCATCTAAGGCTAGTTTTGGACAGTGCAGTAGTAGTACACTGCATCAACAGGGGAGGATCCAAATCCAAACACGTGAATCATGTCATGATAGCCATTTTCGCTCTAGCAAACAAGCACAAATGGCATCTATCTGCCACCCACTTGGCAGGGGTAAGGAATGTTATAGCGGACACATTGTCCCGGTCAGTCCCTCTGGAGTCAGAATGGTCTCTAGACATCAAGTCGTTCCAGTGGATACACCGGAGAGTGCCAGGTCTCCAAGTAGATCTATTCGCATCACGAGCGAACCACAAGCTTCCTTGCTATGTGGCCCCCAACCTGGACCCTCTGGCTTATGCCACGGACGCTTTGTCAATAGATTGGAATCATTGGAAAAGAATCTATATCTTTCCTCCAGTGAATCTTCTTTTGAAAGTTCTGAGCAAGCTGAGGACTTTCAAAGGTCAAGTAGCCCTGATTGCTCCAGACTGGCTGAAGAGCAACTGGTACCCCCTGCTTCTGGAGTTGGGTCTCCGACCTCAACGGATTCCCAACCCCAAGCTATCGCAACCAGTACAAATGAGGACTGTGTTCGCTTCCTCAGGAATTCTCCAGACCCTAACTTTATGGACTTCATGAAGTTTGCGGCTAAAAAAGATGCTAACATTGATCCCCAAAACATCCTTTTTCTAGAATTAGATAAAAGGGAATCAACTATTAGACAATATGACTCTGCTGTCAAAAAGTTGGCATCTTTCCTGAAAGAAATGGACACTACAACCATGACTATTAACTTAGCCATATCCTTTTTCAGATCTCTCTTTGAAAAAGGCTTAGCAGCTAGCACGATTACCACTAATAAATCAGCTTTGAAGAAAATCTTTCAGTTGGGTTTTCAAATAGACTTAACAGAATCCTACTTTACGTCTATTCCCAAAGCCTGTGCTAGACTTAGACCTTCGGAAAGGCCTACTTCAGTATCATGGTTCTTAAATGACGTCCTCAAACTAGCCTCGGATACTGACAACTCGTCTTGCACATTTATAATGCTACTTAGGAAGACGTTATTCTTATTAAGTCTGGCCTCAGGGGCCAGAATTTCAGAACTATCGGCTCTATCCAGGGATACGGGTCATGTAGAATTTCTCCCCTCAGGAGAAGTCCTGCTGTCCCCGGATCGCAGTTTTTTAGCAAAAAATGAGGATCCTCTTGCAAGGTGGGCTCCTTGGAAAGTCATTCCTCTTCCACAAGATCCCTCCCTTTGCCCAGTATTGACATTAAGAGCCTTTCTATCTCGGACATCCTCTAGATCCTCAGGCCCCCTCTTTATGAGGGAAAAAGGTGGCACCTTATCAGTTAAAGGAATCAGGCAGCAGATCCTTTACTTTATTAAACAAGCCAACCCTGAATCATTCCCAAAAGCACATGATATCAGGGCAGTAGCTACCTCAATTAATTATTTCCAACATATGAATTTTGAGGATCTTAAGATATATACTGGATGGAAATCACCGACAGTCTTCAAACGTCATTACTTGAAAGTCCTTGGAATCATTAAAATTTTCAGCAGTAGCAGCGGGAAACATAGTTTCCCCTGATTCTGCACAGTAGCTGTAGTATAAAGATCCAGGTCTCCTTTCTACCTACCTTGTCCAACATGCCTCACCCTACTGCTATGCTCTACGTGGTCCTTTAGCCTTAGCCGCTAGGCTCTGCTTGGTGGACTGCCCCTTATTTTTTTGCTAGGGGCACCCACAGATTGTACAATTAAATGTGCTTCAGTGTTTCTACCCTTATTTTTATGCTAGGGTAGAGCACAATGGATTTGTATATTTTGTAAATATCTCATTAATTTTAGTGAATCTCTTTGAATGATTGTTTTTTGGTTACCATTATACTAAACTGTGCTTTACATTATTTAATTTAAGCTGGTTTTAAGTAAGCTTATACTGTTATCATGTAACTAATTTTTTGATTCACTTATATTATAGTCTACTTTTATTTTATTTCTTGTTTTATTTGAACCTTCATTGTCATCTTGTCTGTTTCTCTGGTACTATTTCACAGGCCGACACGAACTGAGCCCAGAAAAGGGATTTTGACGAAGGAAAAATCTATTTCTGGGTGATTGGTTCGTGTCGCCCTGTGAAATAATCCTTAACTTCATTATTTCTAGGTAAATAACCTAATAATTACCAGAGAAAAAATAAAATCAAGAAAATGTCAGTAAAACTGACTCGCTCACTCTATAAAAGAAGTGTCGGTATGGTAACAGGGGCGAGTGAGATCACTACCACGAACCACTTGCCATTTAGACATTCCACCTCAAAATCCCCACCTGAGAGAGCCGATCCCAATGGGTGATGCGCCCGCTACTACTACTAATACCGACACCAAGCGGAGCGCAGCACCTCTAGTGGCCATCCTTTGAAGAGATGTCCATCTTGGCCTGCAGGGTGGGAATGCAAGAACAGGGTGGGTTTCACAGGGCGACACGAACCAATCACCCAGAAATAGATTTTTCCTTTGTCAAAATCCCTTTTCTGACCAAGAATAAACCTGCTAAGCATCCTTATGCTTTTTCCACTGCTCTGACATCTAAAAAGTGTTGAACATTCTATGTTGCATGAAAGAGCAATGACACTAGTTAAACTCTCTCTGTTGCATGACAAAGGGAAAAGATCAAAATCTGGACTTTGGTTTAAGAACAAAATGGGCAATTCTTGGTTGCAGTCTCTCCTACAGTCCTGGAGCCAAAGATGGTTCTGGATTACTTACAAATTTAACTAATGTTATTTGCAAGTCATAATTCTTACTATGAAACTGTACATTAATTTAGCATGATTATCTGAAAAAATCCCCAGTGAGGCCATGTTTCCTAATAAGGAAAAGCCCTTGCCATATAGGAAGTTTCCTACAGGCCTAAAATTTTTCATGAAGCATGCATAATTATCATCCCACATCACTAGATAAGAATGGGGATACAGACAATTAAAAATATAATGGCACAGAAATGGGCCAGAAGAAGCAAGAGGTCCTTGGCCTTTGAAATACTGTTAACAGAGTTGGACAACTTGAATCACTGATTCAGTAGAAGTATCTCTTGCTCCTAAAGTTGACACTATCCAACAATGGGCAACAAAGTCCCTGACAAAACTTATAGAGGGCTGCACGCTAACCCAACAAAGTGCACAGAACAGCAATACCTTCTTGTAAACACATCTTAAAGGAACTTGCATGACTGAGGATGTATTGGTAAGTGGTATACATTCTGCATGTGTACCACAAGTCTGACCGTTCTTTGGAAAGCACTAAAACCATGCTTTAAAACCAAAAAGTATGTGGGCAGATACATCCTGTTATTCAGTCTCCACATGTCTTACGAATATCTCCAATTGCTTATGGAACTTGTCCCAAAGAATTACCCTTGGACCATCATTCCCTCTATATACAACCTCCTAGTAAAAAGAGAGACTTATGAGAGATACTGCTGAAGAAGACAAAGGAAGCTATAAGAGGGAGATGAAACCAGTGGAGGACAACCCAAAAAGAATTCCCACTGCCTTTCACCATCTCCACCATGTAAGGTACTGGTCCCACGTCTCTCCATGCATGTTAGGAGGTTGCAACTGTCCATATCCCAGAATGTGAGGTCTGCACTTATCCATGAAAGGTATAAAACAAGACTACCAATAGATACTCCTTATCGCCTTAACCCGAGCTGCATAACCAGACAGGAAGTGAGTGAGTATAAGCATGAGGACATTACCCTGCAGCATCAGAAATGAGTTAACTGTCTTCTTCGCTAAACTCCTGCTGGCGACAAACCCTAAAAGCTGGCTTTACAAACTCGCTGGGTTGGAGCCTCCACTTCTCTCAGCTGACGCTTCGACAAGACAACGTAGCTACTAAGTAAAAGGTAATAATTCAACAAGCTAGATTGAAACTCCATCAGCATGTCTGTCAGTCTCAAACTTGTTTCCCCAAAGGAAAGAGAAAAAAACTGAACCTCCTACTAAAGACGGTTAAGGCGCCAATAAATGTCTGTATCACAGAGTTGGTCTTCGGCTCTCCACGACTTTGTAAGAAACAAGACGACAAGCCAAGGCGGACAGACCTAAAGGGAAATTTGTGCGTCCGAGTACGAGAAAAGTTACAAAATGCGCTCTAATAGGAGAAAAGTGTTGGTTCTCTTTTCCAATATTTAGAGGAAGCCAAAATACGCTAAGACAAGCAAGACATATTCTCTATGTGGCCTCTTTCTTTAACTAAATGAGGATACAATGAAGCATAATGTTGCAACTAACTCCGACCAGACCGAACGAGTTCCTCCAACTTCATTTCAAACTCTTCTTCCACCAGCGGGTGACAAGAGACAGCTGCTGATGGGATGTAAATAAAAGAGCTCAAAGATTGCTCTTTCTTCGCAACCCTTGGTGACAAAAATCGACACTTGTCGATTGGAGGCGACAGCCACCTAGTGCAGTATTGCACCCCCCACGACTCGATGAAAGGAAGAGTCTTAAGCGACTCAGGAGGCAGGACTCGGCTAAGTCCGCACAAGTCAACTACATCGGCACGAGCAAACTGAGGGAAAGAAAACAGGGTGCAAGAAAATGGGGAAGATTGGGAGGTGGTGGGAGAAGAGTTACACAACTCTCCTGCCTCATCCGAAAGCAAACGTACATACTTGAAAGCATTCCTATACAAAACATCATTTGAAAGCTCTGAAGCTAGAATAATATCTAACTTGGAGAGAACCTTAGATACTATAGACAGTGTAGACTTGAAAGAGATACATTAATCGAGGCAGTAGTAAGAGATTTGCCAACAGCCGAAGTAAAAGCAGACAAGAACGAACACAAGCACTATGAAGAAAGAGGAATAAGTTAGCAGACGAGAATTTAGAATAACCAAAACATGAGTGATCAGATAAACAGTTGAATGAGTGACCATAATACCGGAATGTGTAAAACTCGCTACACACACATCATCATCATCTCAATAAAATTGTCTATACCTATATTATATACTTTCATTAATCCTATGCATGCTAACACCTCAGACTTGGTGTTGACGATGTCAGAATACACCTACGGAGCAAGGATTAATGTTTACCAAAGTGGTCCTTAGGCGAATGCTTTAAACAAGATTCAGACCGTGAAAAGGGCGAAGTAGGTATTGGAGGGCACAGAACCTCCATCGACATGAGAACTGACCTGGTTCCCTGGCAGCGGACACTACCAACTGTCGCAGGGCAGTCCTAGGCTCGGGTTATGTACAGACGAGAGCACCAACACCTTACTTCTAACAGGGGAATGCAAAAAAAAGTGCACACACTTTGGAAGGATTCGGAACGTTCCTGTCACAAACTCAGTTCAACTTGTATTAGAACTAAAATTAGGTTTAATGTTATGTTCTAACTTCTCGATACACTTTTCCTGAAACAAATGGGGAGCAGAAGGAAGAGCTATTAAGGAAGTCAATCATTGCTTTCGCAATCTATCAGTTTCCCTCTTTCCTAAATCTGACATATACAGGCATAAATTTCTCAGAGCAAAGCCCTACATTCTTCATATCCAGTTCCAAGATCACACACTGTACCCTTGCAACTGGTACAATCCGAATGTTGATCTACTTCAAATTTCAACATCTTGCTTATGCCAAAATCATTCCTACACAGCCTGATGTTATTGGTTTTGCTTCCGGTGGAAGATATCCCAGGAAAATGAAATCACAATACCGTAAACAGGTGTAATACAGACAAACTTCACAGAATAGCAACAATCCTCTAACTGCAATGGCGGCAAGGAAAATTCTGACCATCTAAAACATTCTAAACACACCTGGTGGAGAACTGTACACTAGACAGTCATCCAGGCAGCCATTTGATTTTTTGTTTGAATGCCGACTCACCTAATTGGCGAGGAGATATAGCTAACTTTAACAGTAGGTAAGATTCATCACAAATAATATTCCTATCTTGGTTTCCATACACACTTCATATCTATTCCCCATCTTGTATACACACTATTATCTTCCTTTCTTCACCTATTCTGTTACTCATCTCTATCCTTATTCAGCCATCATCCATGATACATTCTACAGACGCTTACAGTTTCTTGCCAGTAAACAAAAAAACTAACTGTTTCTGTTCTTCATTAGCTTTTTGTTCCTCAGTGTGAGGATTTTTTGCTAGGTACGCAATACCAAGCTTGATCGTATGTTTTACTACTATGTTGCCACATGGCCTGTCCTTCCATGCTTTCAGGACTGGCACCTGCAATGCTAGGCCTTTTGTTCCAAAACACCCAGCCTCTGTCTTAAAACTATTTTTTGACCTCTATAGGAAATGTGTTGTGACCTTCATGTTGGGCAGATGCTGCTTCTGTAATTTTAATGTTTTTACTCTTTGTTGGCAGATGCAGCTTCTGTAATTTAAATGGTTTTCAAGTTCAACTTAACCATTGCCTACTGGCTGCAGATGGCTTGGTTTCCTCTTTAATATAAGCCTTGTCACTGGATTGTCTATACAAGGATAAAACCTTCTGCAGTAAAACATTTCCATCATCAGGGAACCCTCTTCCTTAGTCATGACCTCCATATACAGTAGTGCCTCACACTTTTAACTTAATCTGTCCCAGAATACAATTTGTTTGAAATATGAAACAAATATCCCTGTAAGAAATAAAAAGAATCGAGACAATTTGTTTCAGCCAAACCCAAAAAGTCCCCCTTTTCACTTTTTACTATCAAAGTGTTCAGAAGTTGAATTGAGAGTGTAAAGTAATAAAACAGTATGTTATTTGAAGTAAAATTTTGTTTCCCTGTACGATTAATGAATTGTTTGGTGAAAATGGTACATGGCCAGCTGGGGGATGGGAAAAGGAGAGACGGGAACCATCTGAGGAAACCGAAATGGTCGCAGTAGGCAAAGGTTGATAACAAAATCCATTTTATTCACATTTTACAAGGATAATCAAAGGAATCCATAGTGTGTGCGTGTGTCCAATTGTGTCTGAGAGAGAGAGAGAGAGAGAGAGAGAGAGAGAGAGAGAGAGAGAGAGAGAGAGAGAGAGAGAGAGAGAGAGAGAGAGAGAGAGAGAGAGCAATCAGCACGTATGATTGTTGATGTATTTACGCTTAGATCTTAAGTACATGAAAGAGATTAATTATGCCACAAAACATCAACTTACTGTTGGCAAACAGCAATATGTATTTAAAATATGCATGAGGATTTTGCAAACAAATAAATAATAAGTCAAGAATGCAAGAAAATGAAAGAGGGATTAAATAACTGTTCACAAGGAAGTCATTTAAACAAACATTCGAAGGCATGCAGAAGTTGAACACGGTGCCAGTGTGTTTATTATGGAGAAGAGTTCCTTTTACAGTGGTAAAAATTTTTAAAAAGCAATAGTCACTAGATAGGTATTTTACTGCAATGAAAAGAAGTGATTTGAGCAAATTGAGTGTAAGTGAAAGAAATGGGTGAATAATCATCCCCACCCAGCTGGCAAGTCAGTAGGAAGCAGAGCCGTGTCTTCGCTCACCTCTCCTCTCTATCGTCTCACTCAGTGCACCAAACACTGGCTCAAGTAAGACTTTTTTTTTTTTTTTATTACTGTATTGGATTTGACTTTTTCATGTTTTATTATTATATTCAATTTATCGTTGTTTAATCTTATGTGAATTGGTAGTTCTTTAACGTACATATTATAGTAAAGATTTTATTGTCTCTTCTTCTCTCCTCAACAATATCACGATGCCTGATAACTTATAAAACCATTCATTCATTATTCCTGAAAAATATAAATGCTCCCCTTTATCTCAAGTTAGCTGTGCATCACCGCAATGACAAATGATTTTACATACTAATTGTTTATGCTAAATTTTATTGTGAAAAGCTTTGTTCTTTCACTTACTATTTTGTTGAATATGGTTGGTTAAACTAGTATACTGTCTCACTCGGCGCACCGCGAACCGAACACTGGCTCAATTAAGACATTTTATTGTTTCTGTATTGCATTTGATTGTTTTCATATTTTATCACTATTAAACTTATTGTGAAATTACCTTTTTTCATGTGAATTGTTATTGCTTTTACATTCATGCAGTAATATTTTAACTCTCTCTTCTCCTCCTCTCCTCAACATATGAATGCTCCCTTGTTCAGTCTCAAGTCAACTGTGCTTGACATCACCATGGTAATGAATGATTTTGTACATATTCTATATTAAATTTTATATTCAAATGCTTTATTCTTTAATTAATTTTGGCTAATGTGGTTATCATTATACTATGTATTTAAATGAATAAACATGTTAATACAGTTCTCCTTGTAGGATGCAGTAGGCCGTCGAATGTAAGTATAATTAAGATAATCGATCAGTTCAAAGTACAGGCATTTGTTCTACAAATGATACAAAATTTTCTCAAAAATTTCATTTGAAAAACGGAATGTTTGACATAAGAAACATTCGACAAAGGTGCTACTGTATGTGCTAATTTGTTGGGAAAATAAGCTGGTGAAAGTGTTTGCTAGAAGAGAAAGTTGAAAATAAATAAGTTAGAGAAAGGCCATGAGGGAACATGGAAAGCAGAGAAAGAGAGAATTAGGTAGAATAAAGGAAACAGATAATGGTAGAATGAGGGATTATGTGTGTCACAGAGAAGGAGACAGAACGAACGTCACCATGGTGTGTGAGCACTAGATATTTAAGAGGACTGGGATGTCTGGAACCCAAGGATGGAAGTTATGAAGTCAAACGCCAATCTTGAATATAACTGAAAGGTAAAAAGTTGAATTTCTTGCAATGAATTGTTTCTGCAGTAAATGTGCCACAAGACGAAATGAAAGGATAAAAAGTGTAGATTCCAAACCTGTAAAAGGATTAGCTTAGGTGAGGGGTTGAATCAGAGCATCTGCAGAATTTTTGGTCACATCAAAAGAATGGAAGATAACATGCTAGTGGAAATAGCATATGCAGTATATGTAATTTGAAACTTATACTAATTGCTTTTGTGAAGACTTGCAATCTCTGATTATTCTACATCTGCTAATTCTGGAGTTGACAAATTTTCAAGAGTAGAATTACAACTTTTATTTTCATATAGATTTACATTATCCCCTGGCTTTGTCCTTTCTTCTGGCATTACAGTACTGACTTTGTAAATTGTACAAGTGACATTACTTCACATACTCTCCACTTTCACAACCATCAACATATTTGCTATCATGCGAAAATCCCATGCACATTGTCCCAGACCCAGTAGATGGCTAGACAAAGAACAAGAAAGTACTACGTACTCCTATCCTTTCCTATTGACACCTCTTCAGACATTATAATATTTTTATGGCACACTTTTCTGTTTCTTCAATACATAGTCTTACTTTAAATCTGTGGTGCTCATTTCAAGTTTTCATCATAAATAAGAATGAAGCCAATTTCATTCTTGCAGCTACAGTTAACAGTAAACTCACTTAAAAACTTACAAGCCATATGATGAGTTGATAGACAACGCACTTATGGAACCTGGTGGTTCTCCATCAACCCAGGGAGTGAGGCACACTAGGTCTGCTTGGTATCCTGCTGCCTTCTTTTGTGATCCTCCCCGTACACGAATAGGTACAAAATAGTCGAGTGATGCCTGAAAATAAGAGAATAGTGCATAAGAATCTAATAAAATGAGACTTATCCTCATCATATCTAAGCCTCTTTCAAATTCACCTTTTTGCTGCTAACTTACAGATAAAAGCATCATATGTAGTGTATAAAAGAACTGGTACTGAAGAATGAAATGTTTGGTTTAGAAAGTGTTACTTGACCAACTACTTTTAATGACAACCCCAGATCCCATTTCCACTTTTCTGCCACATTTTTTAAATTACCATTCATCACAGGGTGAACTAAAACTCTAAAATCACAGGAAAGCAACATAATTCTCTCAATATCTTTTATTATTATTAGATACCTTCCTCATATTTGCTTTCCCAGAGTATAATTTACCCTTATTTTCTTAATTTGGATAATTATTTGTCTAACCTTCAGAGGTAATGCATTTAGTAGAAAATTCGATTTGAAAACTCTCTTCAAATACTACTTACAAGTTGGTTGACTTAACTATCAGTCTGGGGTCCCTCAGGTGACTGAGGGCACAGACCACATCACCATGAGAACTGACCTGGTTCCCTGACAGAGGACTCTTCCAACTGTCACAAGGCAGTCCTAGGATCAGGCTACAGATGGAAGAGGGCACTAACACCTGGAATGGATCCTAATTTATTTCTAACTTCTCAATATGCTTTTCCTGAACCGAGAGGGGAATGGAAGGCAGGGCTAAAGAGAAAGTCTCGGTACTAAATAAAGCACTTATAAAGAAAAAGCCTAGATCGAGTGAGAAGAACTACAAGCGAAGGACCTGGA
This sequence comes from Macrobrachium nipponense, assembly GCF_015104395.2. NCBI lineage: Eukaryota > Metazoa > Arthropoda > Malacostraca > Decapoda > Palaemonidae > Macrobrachium > Macrobrachium nipponense. The sequence goes on from NC_087201.1 coordinate 111,503,243, forward strand.
GAAGGCTGAGAAATGACAGCTTGGTGACCTGACCTAACTAGTTGCTTTCATAATGTATCTGCTTCCCTGCTCTTCCTATAGTAACCATAAAGTCCCCCTAAAATTGCTACTTCCTCACTTCTACTCTCCAGATCAAACTTTTTACCACTGTAGCTAGCACAAACCGTATGTATCTCCTCAAAAATTCTGCTATCACAGTAATCATTCCTACTGAACCTGATGTTCTTTGACTTGATTCCAAGGGAAGGCATCCTAGGAAAAACAAATGTACAGTACATACTGTGATAGCAGTAAACAGCCAGACCATGAAATACAGTAATACCCAGAACTTATGCAAGGTTAGGTTTCAGACCCCTTGGTGCAAGGGGAATTTTTGCCCTAGTTTGGCATGGTCTCTAAAAATGCTAAAAAATGCTTACTTGTAGAATTTGAACACAAAATATGACCCTAATCATCCTCCCTAAATATTAACCCTTAAACGCCAACTGGATGTATTTTACGTCGACATTTTTTGTCTCTCGGGTGCCGACTGGACATATTTTACGTCGACATACAAAAGTTTTTTAAAAATTCGCGGAAAAATACTTTTAGGCCTACCAGCCAAAAACTCTTGAATCGTGCGCCTTGAGGGATGCTGGGAGTTCACGGATCAAGGTTTTGTTTCGTTTACAATCGTTATGCAGGCGCGCAAGCGCTAATTTCTTTCTTGCCGCACTAAAATGTATATGTGACACATCTCGGAAATTATTTCGTCACTTTGACATAATTTTTGTACCATTTTAAATTAGCCGTTACATGGAGTATTATATATGAAAATGTGCGCATTTTTGTAGAATACAACAACAAAATACTCATGATTGTAGCTTTTATCAGTTTTGAGATATTTTCATATAAATCACGATAAGTGCCAAAATTTCAACCTTCGGTCAACTTTGACTACCGAAATGGTCGAAAAACGCAATTGTGAGCTAAAACTCTTATATTTTAGTAATATTCAATCATTTACCTTCATTTTGCAACTAATTGGAAGTCTCTAGCACAATATTTCGATTTATGGTGAATTTATGAAAAAACGTTTTCCTTACGTCCGCGCGGTAACTCTTCCGAAAAAAATCATACATGCGATTGTGGTAATGTTTGCACCATTTTAAAATTAGCCGTTACATAAAGTTTTATATGTGGAAATTTGCGCAATTTCATGCACAATACAACTAAATAAACCCATGGTTGTAGCTTTTATCAATTTTGAAATATTTTCATATAAAAAATGATGTGACAAATTTTCAACCTTCGGTCAACTTTGACTCTACCGAAATGGTCGAAAAACGCAATTGTAAGCTAAAACGCTTATATTCTAGTAATATTAAATCATTTACCTTCATTTTACAACAAATTGGAAGTCTCTAGCACAATATTTCGATTTATGGTGAATTTATGAAAAAAATAAAATTTTCTTTACGTCCGCGCGGTAACTCTTTCGAAAAAATCATACGTGCGATTGTGGTAATGTTTGCACCATTTTAAATTAGCCGTTACATAAAGTTTTATATATGAAAATGTGCGCAATTTCATGTAGAATACAATAATAAATAATTGAAGGATGTAGCTTTTCTCATTTTTGAAATATTTGCATATAAATCACGATAAATAGAAAAAAACCATGTTCGGTCAACTTTGACTCTACCAAAATGGTCGAAAAACGCAATTGTAAGCTAAAACTCTTACAGTCTAGTAATATTCAGTCATTTATCTTCATCTTGAAATAAATTTTAAGTCTCTAGCACAATATTTAGATTTATGGTGAATTTAAAAAAAAACTTTCCTTCCCTCCGCGCGCCGATTCTCCGCCACAAATCTCCGAAATGCGTAGATCCCATTCTCGGAATATTTGCTCGATTTCATATTAGGCATTTCATAGAGTTTTATATATGAAAATGTGCGCAATTTTATGTAGAATAAAACAAAAAATATTTGAAGGTTGTAGCTTTTCTAATTTCCGAAATAATTGCATATAAAAAATATATAAAAAAATTCGACATTCGGTCAATTTAACTCGTCAGATATGGTCGAAAACTGCAATTGTAAGCTAATACTCTTACAGTATAGTAATATTCAATCCTTTGTCTTCATTTTGAAAGAAATTGGAAGTCTCTAGGACAATATTTAGATTTATGGTGAATTTTTGAAAACAATATTTGTTTACGTCCGCAAGTTACGAATTAATGCATTATATTGTGATAATATTTTCTCTGTGTTACTTTTATCGTTTTACAATGTGTTATATACCAAAATGATCGCAATTTAGTGTACATTACAACGAAAAAAAAAATTAACTCGTTACCTTTAACTGTTTTGCGCATAGCGCGATTTGAATACAATTATATATGAAATTTTGTTTTCGCGCTATCATATATCGCATTATTTATATATGATAATGATAATTTTTTAATTTCTGATGGTTGCATACTAAACTTCAGGCAATGACAAAAAATGGGAGCCAAAAAATGAACTCTTAATCTTGCATACTAAGCACGCTATGATTTTTTGAAAAAAATATTTTTTCCGCTTCTGCGCTCACTCTGAGACCACCTCGGCACACGGAAGACGATTACCCCTTTGGCGTTTAAGGGTTAAGCTACCTTTTAAATTAAATTAAAGTTACTGTAATTTCATTTAAAAGTTAACTTATTACATTACCCATAAAAAAGAAATAAATGTTTGGTAAAAATACAGGAGTGTGTGAAAATTATATAAATACAACATAGTTCTCTCTTCCTTCCCCCTTCCGACTGACCAATCTATTCTTAGAAGTCTTCTCAATCACTTTTAAGAAATTCTTTATTTTCATTCTCTTTTGTTTCAGGAATTCCTTTTCATGAAAAAACAGAGCTTTTTATTTGGACTAATACAGCTCTTAGTTTTGTGTCTGTTTTAGAACATTCAATTATAGTCCTAAGAGGTAAAGGTAAAAATGGATCAGTTAAAAATTATCTATGCTCCCCGCTAACTAACGAGAGAGAGAGAGAGAGAGAGAGAGAGAGAGAGTTTGTAAGTATTAGGGTAACTTTTAAATGGAATAATAGTTACTGTAATTCCCTTTAAAATTTAGCTTAATACATAAAAAAATAAATGGTTGGTAAAAATAGAGGAGTGTTTGAAGATTACATATGCAGAGAGAGAGGAGAGAGAGAGAGAGAGAGAGAGAGAGAGAGAGAGAGAGAGAGAATTACGTAAAAATCATTGATTGCTAATCTAGCAACACTCTCCCTCCTGTCACATTACTTGGCATATTTGACAGTTCTGGACTTTGAGCTTCTGGTGGAGTTAAAAAGAAAGATGAGGGAAAGAATTCTTTAGAACTGTCCTTTTGTTATAAGTTATATTATCATCATCATATTATTATTATTATTATTATTATTATTATTATTATTATTATTATTATTATTATTATCATTTGAAAATATTAATAAATAACTGTAATTACAAAATTCGTGATGGTATTTTAAAGAAATAATCTTTCCATTTCATTTTTAAGTAAGAATAACTCTATCTCTTTCTCTCTCTCTCTTACTGAGATGAGAGAATTTTTACGGTATATACGTACTAAATATTTAGTATGTGTGTACCATAAAACTTCTTTCATCTCAATAAGATGAATGCTATTTAATTTACACATAAAAGCTTGAAAACTTATTTCATAAAAAATTTAAATAACACCTTGGCAGGGTTTCTCCAGGATTTGAAAATGTTGAGTTTGGATTCGTGTGTCTGTGAAATACTCATACATGATAATTAGTTGGGTTCCAATGAAAAGTTCGTGCTACAATGGATCCCCCTTATTCATATTTACGTATCAACATTCGCGGATGTCTCTTCGGAACATATGTACCCATTTTTCTCCGGAAATATGTGTAATTGCGGTATCTTTCTATGAGAAATATCCACAAATTCCTGTTTTTTTTTTAATTTCATCATATCCACAAATTCCTGTTTTTTTATCAGTTTCATCATCAAATGCACTGAGGAAACACGAATTGCTTCGTAGCTATGATGAACAACAGTACGAGTGAAAGCAAACAGAATTACCAAAACCTGAAAATCCCTGTAAGGGGGTAGTGCCGTCAGTGTACCTCACACGCACTTTTCGTGATAAAACTATAAAAAAACCAGGTATATAACATTTTTAGTTGGGTTTTCTTGAGTTTTAACTAATTAAATAGTAAAGAGTTTTGAGCATTTTTATATAGGGGTTTCAACTGCCTGCAGATTCTAGCTATTCGCAGGGGGGTTTAGTACTGCGGATAGAAAGGGGGGAACACTGCATTGTGAATTCACGCAACTCAAATCACATAAGACTGAGGTATTACTGTACCAAAAAGCACTTACACACAATGGTGGCATAGAGAATTCTGACAAGAACTAAAATTTTAAAAGTGTGAAAGATTTGTCCCAAATAATGTTGTTGACAGGTAGGCACAATCTAGAACCTGCAGCAAATGCAATGAGAGGAGAGAGAGAGAGAGAGAGAGAGAGAGAGAGAGAGAGAGAGGAGAGATGAGAGAGAGAGAGATAGAGAGAGAGAGAGAGAGAAGAGAGAAGATAGAGAGAGAGAGAGAGAGAGAGAGAGAGAGAGAGAGAGAGAGAGAGATACATGATTCCTCGCAGCAGCTTCCAGAGATCCACTCTTTGGGTATACCTAGTTCAAACATCTCACAATTGTCTTCATTTTAGACCTACAGCATAATTGACCAGAAGTTAGTCATCAAACAGGAATAATAAGATAAATGTTTTATCAAAGGCCATAGGTATACTTTGATGTAATTCTTAATGCTACTTTGGATATCATTACTGTACACTGATATTCAGTAAAAGTCAGTTTTCCTATTCAAATGACATATGAAGAGCAATTTTCTCTGGCAAAAGAGCTTCCATGTGAATGCTGAATATTCAAGTAGTTATATTGTTAAAAAACCTTACCAAGGAAATTAAATCTATATTTCAGTAATCAATACAATATCCAATACTTAAACTTAATTCTTAACAACCACAATCATTTCTCCAAGAAAAAAATATGTTGAACTTCCCATACAAAAGTTACAGAACCTCATGAGAAAAGACAATGAGCGGTTTTCTATAAGGCATGATATATAATTTACATATAAAAACTACTACCTTAAGAGGTGACAAAATAATTCTCCTGGGAAGGAGAGCCATTCAAGAGGTATCTCAAACTATTACATAAAAGATACTACCCTTGCTATCACTGTTTTGGCTAAAATGAGTTTGCTTAGTAAGTGAGGATGAAAAAATAAAGCATTAAGTCTATGGGTGTACCTCAAAATTCTAAATGTGAACCTAGGGTCTTTGATAGAGATTACTCATATCAATACATACAGGGTTACAAAATGGATGCACTTTGTACACCTGACAGCCTTTGTAGTACTTAAAAATTTTCACTTTCTTAACTTATCAAATTTACTAGATCTTGCTCATTTAAATAAGTGCTACCAGTAAATACCACATTCTCAAATATTTCCATACATATGCTACCATGTGTTCATTTTAAAATTTTATGCAATAGCCAATCCTATGTTAACAGGATTATCAATTCATCCTGGAGGCAAAATTTTATGAATGGTAAACATGGCTAGCTGTTAGGGGCCAATTACCTTGATGCAAAATTTGTATTTGAACCCAAGACAACTTGTATGGATAACTGAAAACATAATATAATACATTTTTTATCATACATTATACTGCATGTCACACCCATTCTTTACTTGGTCCTTTCATAATACTATACAGATTTAATCTCTCATACTTTTAAAGCTACAAAAGGAAATGACCAAAGATGAAAATGGATACATACAATGTAATATAAATTTCATATAAAACTGCTTTTTCAAAAATTCACCTATTTGAATTAACCAATAGAATTTTAATTATCTCCTGAATTCATATATTGTAATACTGACTGTAAAAGCAGAATACTCTTTCCTGAAAGTCCTGAATAATACATAGTTAAATTTCGAAGAACCTAAAATTTGTCTGCTTTTCCTTCACAAAAATATCTTCCCTACAGTACAGCATTGAAATGCTATTTAAAACAAGAACCTAATGAAGGGAAGTGTCCCTACTAACACAAAACCTGAGTTCACTGGTTAAAATTACATGGCACAAGCACTGCATTATATGCAACTATCAGAAAGTGTACTGGATAGCCAGATTACAACAGAGGAATCAAAGATCATATTGTGTTTTTATTTTTAAAAAATCTTAATTTTGTACCATTCTTCTTCTTTCCCACCGTTATCCCTACATTTATCAAAAGCATCATCCTCCACCAAACATCTCTCCATATCTTCCTACCTTTCAAATCTTCACTATTTTATACAACTAGAAACTTCACACACAAAGATCACGTGCTTTCTGTGTTCAAATAAAGAATATTTTCATTTTAACAAAGGAATAACTTTTGTTTAAATAAGCTGGGTTCCACTATATTTTAAAATATATCAAAATAAATACGCACTAAACTGCATCAATATCTTTTCCATCATGACACATAATTAATAGGCTTGAATTCAAACTTAAAACTCAACCTGTCCAATGCTCTACAAAACTAACATATAACTAACATGCACAACACCATATACAGTGGGCTCCCCGTATTCGCGTTCTCCTCATTCGCGGACTCACTCACACATTCGCGGATTTCTCTCGGGAACGTTTCCCCGCATTATTCACGGAAAATTCGCGCATTCGCGGTATTTTTCTATGAGAAATATCCACAAATTCCTGGTTTTTTTTTTATCAATTTCATCATAAAATGCACTTTTTGTGATAAAACTATTAAAAAAACCAAGTATGAAAATTTTTAGTGGTTTTTCTTGAGTTTTAACTAACAAAATAGGCTGTTTTTAGCATTTTTATAGGGGTTCCAAACATTTGCGGGTTCTAACTATTCACGGGGGGGTCTGGTACGCAGCCCCCGCAAATACGGGGGGACCACTGTACAGCTTTTTATATATAACTTTCCAGTGACTTTGCTTGGGGAAATGTAAAGGATATACAACTGTAGTTTTAAAAATATGACAAATTTTGTATTAATTTGAATTTTTCATGGCTAACAAACCTGAGGTCTTAATAACAAGATAAATCTTCTGGTGCCAGCTGAAAACCTGTTGGAAAAAAAAAATTGTGTATGCAAGGAATCTGTAGCATTTGGCATCTAATGCATAGATAGGGTGGAAGCTGGTCAGTAACCACGCTTGAACCCCGAGATGCATATAGTCTTCCTTTCAACCCAGGATTACAAGAGGGGTGGCTAGAGATAAGTAGTCAATGTTAAGACCTCAAGTTTGTTGGCTAAGAAAAATACAAATCAATTCAAAATTTGTAATTTGTTCATATGTGGCAGAACAAACCTTTGGTCTTAACAATAGAACAGACTCATACTCGAAGGGAGGTACAAGAATCCTAAACTGACCACTCTTCCTAGAAAAAGGAATTTTAAGAAGAGGGTCTAAGCCTGTGAGAGGTTAGATAAATGGGTATCCAAAACTCACTCCACCGAGAGTAAATAGTGTATGGTGTTTTTATAATAAAACAAGGTTTTAATTATACTTACCCAGTAAACATAGCTTAGCTATAGTTTCTGTTATTCGCAGCAGTATAGATCCAAATTTCGCAGTAGCAACACCAAAAAGGTTAGGAACGACACAGCAGATTAGCTCATTCCGTTTATGCTTATGTCCTTCAGCGGGGAGGAGGAAGGGGTTTGATCATATAATTACTGGGCGAGTATAATTAAAACCGTGTTTTATTATAAAACACCATTCTTAATTATGCAACTTACCCAGTAATTATATAGCAGAGTCCCACATTGAAAAGAGGTGGGATATATGGACATATTCTACTCTAAAACATTACGTCATGTAATGAGTTAAATGTTAAGCTGTTAGCAATGAAACAATGCTTGATGTTCCTTGTTAGATAAGAGAGCTTGCAATAGAGACTGCCTCTGGTTGGTGGTCAACTTAACCTGTAGAGGCATGACAGTAAAGCCGAGGGTCGCCTCTACTTAAGGGGGAGCCTTATTGTAAGAATGATTCCAATTGCTCACAAGGACAACAATTTGCCCTTGCCCCTAATACAGTACTATAACAAAAACAACCAAATTATTATGTCACCTACACTGAAGTAAAAAACCACAACCCATCCATTATTAGTGTCGGGTGCTCTGGGTTCATTGTACCCTCTTGGCTCCCCTAAACTTTGACCCTTCACTACAAGGTGAAGGTCCAGACAATAGGAGGGAATCCTATACTTTCTTTCTCAATACCATGCCAGTAATTAAATTTTCAAGGTACTGCCTATATTTTAACAATTTTCAAAAAATTCTCTAACACTCATGAAAAATTATGAGCGATCATACTACCAGTAGGTAGAATGCTAAATGAATGTATTAGATATCTCTTTTGAAAGCTAATGAGGTAGGGGTTGTACTAATGTCATTAGCTTTGCTAAAAGAAGGCAAATGTTCCTCTTAAATTCGAGTCTCAGAAGATAAAGTCCATTAGTGTAAATGACAAGGTGTTGTAATCCGAGAACGAGACGCATACTTGCCGTAACATCTTGGGTTAAATCTGGTCTGGGATTCTGGTTCTAGGAAATACCAGACCATCTAGCCAGGCAGAGAGCTCCATTCTTCCTCCTGCCATAAAGCACTTCAGGCTCTCATAGAACGGGCTTATGCTAGACTGTAGTTGTCATCCCGAGTTCCTATCATAAGGGACTAGTTCTGCTAAAAACAACACTCTTTGAGGAGAAATATGTCAAATTTCCCCCTGTATGAACCTTCTTGGGATTGTGGTGTGGTTCCGATCTGTCCATAACAGCAGGGCTCTTGCTGCTTCGCAGAGAGTAAAAGTGCGTTCCTCCCTGTTTCTTGATGTTGGTGAGAGCTGTTGTATTGTCCAAGTGGACAGTTACTACTTTGTTGCGGACCAGGTCCGCAAACTCCAACAGGCCCCAGTGGATAGCACTCAATTCTTTCAAACTGATGTGCCACTCTCTCTGTCGAGCATCCCTTGTCCCCAATAATTCCATGTCTCCCAGGAGAGCTCCCAAACCTAGATCAGACACATCTGAATAGAATACAAGCAGTCCCTGGGTTACGACGGGTTCGGCTTATGACATTCCGAGGTCAAGGCGTTTTTCAATTATACTCATCAGAAATTATTTCCAGGGTTACGACACGTTCCAGGGTTACGATGCCTACAACGCTCATCTGGCAGAAGAAATATGACACCAAAAATGCAAAATAATCAATATTTGAAGGTTTTTGAGATAAAAAATGCAATAAGAATGCAGTTTACATAGTTTTCAATGCACCCAAAGCATTAAAAGTAAGGTTTTCTTAGGATTTTTTATGATGTTCCGGCTTACAACTATTTTCGGTTTACAACGCATCTCAAGAACGGAACCCCGTCGTAACCCGGGGACTGCCTGTACTAAGTTGGGGTTCAGAGGAAGAAGGGACTTCCATTCTAATAGCCTGTCTTCTAATCTCTACCATGACAGGTCCTCCTTTATTTCAGATGTCACCTGCAACACAACCGAGTCTGGAAAATTTTTCCCTGTTCCAGTTTATCTTTAGGAAGAGCTGGAGATTTCTCATGTGTAGAATTCCCAAGGACACAAAATCTTGAAGGGTTAGAAAATACATGGAAGACAAAGAGAACTATATCTGTTCAAGCAATAAACCATGTTGACCACAGGAGAGGGTTTGTCACCACTCCTCACTCTCCTTGCTGCAGGGAAGACTACTATATGCTACTGAAAAGCAGATTTGTATGTTGTTAAAAAAATATAAAAATGTAAATAAATAAATAAATAAAACTGTTGTAACAGTAAGGCTACCGAATCTTCAACCCACCCGTAGTAATCAAGAAAGGAAAAAAGGGAAAGAGAGAGACCAGTCATCTCACTCATTCTCTCTTCCACACAATCATCTCAGGCATGATACGAACTGTCCCGCCAGGGGCACTGGATTAGCTACACAACATGTTTGGGAAGCAACCACTGGACCCAAGGAAAAAATGTCCAAGGACCTCTGAGCAATATCTTTCTGGCAAAAGGAAGTGGTTTGCCAAAGCCAGGAACCAGCATTCAAAATCCTATGAACAGACAAGTTTTTCTTAAAAGCCAGGGAGGAACTTATTCCCCTGAAGTCATGCACTCTTGCAGGCATAGTATCGGTGACAGAACTTGAGGATGAGCAGTAGGCTTGCCCAGCCACCTCACGTAGCCAAAATGAAATGGTATCTCAAGACACTTTTCTTGGCTTGGCCTGTGCTAACAAAGACTATGACAAAAGCCTTAGGTGGTGAGTAATTTTTAGATGATAACAGTACTCTGACCGGACAATGCAGTAACTCTTGAGGATTGTTGTCAACACATTCCTCCAGGAAAGGAATGGAATAAGAGGCAAATCTATCATCATGAACAAGGGGGTTTTGAATCTTAGCCATAATTCCAGGACAAATTCGAAGCTAATGACCCCCAAACCTAGGTGTGCTTTACATCATCATCTATGCCATGGGCCTCTCCAACTCTTTTCGAGGAAGCCAAAGCCCGAAGGAAAACTGTTTTTAAAGTCAGTTCCATGTCTGACGATTGACATAGTGGTTCGAATGGAGCTTGGGTGAAAATACTCAGAACCAGAGTAAGGTCCCAAGTAGGAGGTTTGAGTTCCCTAGGTGAAAAAGACTTCTCAAAGCTCCTGAACAGCAAGATATCTCCCAGGATGAAATGATGTCCACATCTTTCAGATGTAGAGCTAATCCCAAGACAGCCCTGTAGCCTTTGATAGCAGACACAGAACGATGTTTCTCTGTCCTGAGGAAGACCAAAAGTCCACTATCTGGTGATCAGAAGTTGCAAGTGGAGACAAACTCCATTGACAACACCAATCACAGTAGACTGCCATCTTGCCCTGGTACTCTGGTGGCAAAGATCTCCTGAGGTAGCCAAACATCTGAGTCACTGCTCTGCGAGAAAAACCTCTCGCTCATAAGAGATACTGGACAGTTTCCAACCATGAAGGGATAGGGACCTACTGACTAGTGGTACCTCTCCAAAGGAGGGTGGTAGAAAAGGTTGTGCCAAGGAGGAATCTCTCTTGGCACCTCTGATAAAAGAGACAAAAGGTCCGGGAACCACTCTGCTTAGGGCTACAAAGGAGCTACCAGGGTCATACTGAGACTGCTAGAATCCATCACTGTTTAGAACATGACGGATCAGGAAGAACGGAGGGGAGGCATATACTTCTTGACTGTCACATGGATGATGAAGGTCATCCTCCACCAAAGTGAACGGATTTGTGATCACTGAACAGTAGACCTCTAGCTTCCTGTTGATATGAGTAGCGAGGTTTAAAATGGGTCTTCCCCATAGATGGAACAGCCTGTCAGTTATGTCCTGATGCAGAGGCCACTATGTACCTAGAACTTAGACTCCGACACCCTAGCTTGTTGGCCACCACATTCCTCTTGCCAAGAATGTACCTGGCAAAGAGCGCCACCAAGTTGTCAATTGCCTACTGATGCAATTTGACTGTCAACAAGTGAAGTGGGTGAGACACCAGCTCCCCCCTTCGTTCACATAAGTTACCACTGTGGTGTTGTCTGGCACAAGAACAACAGTGACTCACGAACCTCTCTCGAAATTCCTGAAGACCCAGGAAAGCTGCTTTCAACTCTGTGTGGTGCTGTTTGTACTGAGAGCTCCATGCCATACAGGTCAGGAGCTCTTCGAGATGAGCACCCCAACCTTCAGAGGAGGCATCCAAGAACAAGAGCAGATCTGAAGGGGGTGAATGAACAGGAACTCCCACTGTCAGGTTCTAGTAGCCCAACAACCACAGAAGGTTGCTTCTTACCTCTGCCAACAGAGGGACCTGGAGCTGAGGGGAGTCTCCTCCTGGGGACTAAAACTCTTTCAGTCTCCACTGCAGGGATCAAATGTGAAGATGCCCATGAGGGACCAACTTCTTGAGAGAAGACAGGAGACCCAGAAGTACTTGCCACTGGTGAGCTGGTTGCTCTCCCCTTGAAAGGAAGGAGTGATCCACAGTCCTAAATTTCTGTAACCTCTCATCCAATGGAAAAACCCTCGATGATGCTGTATCTATCACCATTCCCAAGTAAAGAATCCTCTGGCTGGAAGTAAATTGGACTTCTCCAGATTTATCATGATGCCCAGACTGACAAAATTGGAGAAGACGGTCCAATCTCTGTCTCAAACCAGTTTCTACCGGGAACATGCCAAGTTCAGTGACCACTGAGATGGAACATGCCAAGTTCAGTGACCATTGAGACATCTCAACAAGAGATTCCCCTGAGCATGAGCCCATGTCAGCACTAAGTTAAAGACAGTGAACACCTGCAGAGCTGTTGTCAAGCCAAAGCAAAGGATCTTGAACTGGAAGACTTGCTCCTCAAGACTGAAGCGGAGAAATCTCCTGGACAAAGGATGGATAGGAATCTGGAAGTAGGCATCCTTCAAGTCTATAGACAGCATGAAGCTGTTCCCCCTCATGGCTGCCAAGACTGTTGGTGTGTCTCCATCCTGAAACTCGACTGTAGAATCCAGGAGAACGATCTACCCTTTCCACTGTGCCCTTGCCCATCATCTTTATCACTTCCTCCTGGAGAGCTAAGTGCTTCGGCAAGCCTCAGGTGTACGTCAAGTGCAGGAGAAGATGATCAAGAGAGAGGAGGTGGGAAGTTGAACAGAAGTAGATACCTTACCCAAAGGACCTATACTACCCACGATTCCTCTCCATGTACTTGCCACCTAGCCCAATGACTTGCCAGGCACCCCCCCCACCAGTGGCAATAGGCAGGGAGTGGCACCCTCTCTACGGACGATCTGCCCTGCCCCTGCTTCTAGGCCCCCCCCCCCTTGTCTTGAAGAGCGAGACTGAAAGGGACACTGCTGCAGCTGCTTCTTTGGAGTAGGTGCTGGTTGAGGAGCCCAAGTCAAATTGGTGGCTTTGAAGTCTTCCTGGCAGGAGACTGCCTACTCTGCCTTGGAATTGGCGGGTGAGACTGAATTTGAGCCGAAGATTTAGTGACTGCGTACTGGACAAGCCAATCGTTATTGTCAGCCAGCCATCTGTCTATCGCAGCCTCCAACTGATCTCAAGGTAGAAGGAGCTGGGATCTTAGAAGATCTCCATTACGCAGATACAACAAGGAATCCATTTCGAGAGAATGAGCCACTTCAGAAAGGGGGTGTGTTCCACAAATTAGCACTAAGATTACCCAGGTATGAAATGACCTTTGCACCAGATTGAAGTAACCTAATGAAAGAAGGGGTACTGACAGATCCTCTTGCAGAATGGGACGAAGCCATCCTAGCCCCTGTTGACAACCACAAGTCTTGCCATGAGACAGTCTGAAAGGCAGAAGAGGCAGTCGACTCCAAAGCAGAAGCTTCTTGAAAGGTTAACAAAGGGATCTCAGCCCTAACTTGATCCAGGGTCAATCCCGGCTTCAGAAAATCACATTCAAGTTAACCTGCCTATTCAACAACTGTACAAGACTAGTAGAGTAATAATTCTTAACCCAAATAAGAGAGGGGGGAAGAAGCTTCAAAGACTTGTTGAAATGGAGGGAATTGGTCCAAGCAAGGCCTCTATGCTTGTAGGGGCCATTGAAGATGGAGTCTTAGTCCTCTTAAGAAGAAACTCCTGAACCTCCTGGTCCTCTCTATCCTGCATTGCAGTTCTTAGTCCAGAAATAGAAGGAAGAGAAAGATCTGTGTCACTTCCTCTGGCCACTGGAGAGCTTCTCATCAAAGGATGAATATTATCTCTTCCCCTCGAATGATCACATCTACAAAAAAAGAAATATGTACATACGTCTGTCTCTGACAGACTCGGTCAGTCACATATGCGGAAACATGACGACAAACAATGTGCTTAACACTGTCTGGGAGAAAGAGAAGCAGAAGCAAGATATCTTCGCCTTGACAAGTCACGACCACAGACTCTAGAAGGAGGGCGACAAACGTAGGACCTCCTAGGAGAACGAGGCGAGGAACGCCTAGTTTTTTGGAAACTGGAGAAAGACAACCTTTCTCACAATCACGAATAGCCATAGGAGCATGTTCACCACGAGGGACACGTCCATCAACATTATGGCTGTCACTTGAAACACGTAAGCGGACATGAGAAACAGGCAAGGAAATCCTGGACCTAGCCTGCGAAAGAGACTTATAACAAGAACATCTTGATGGTCTTGAAGAATCTGAACTTCTAACCTTCGATTTCTTGACTGCAGCCCTGTCATCCTTACAGTGAACTTGAACAGGTTGAGGAAGCATAGAATAGATGAGAAACTTCTGAGAGGTAGAAGGGTAATGATCATCTTCCACAGGAACATGAACACAAGAGAGAGGACCACATCCACGTACATGAAGGGGAGACCTTCGTCTATGACAGGAAGAAGACAACAAAGCTCATAGGCTCCCAGAAGATGAAGCGACGAAGTCCTCAATCTTCCAACCTTTTAACTTGAGAACGAGGAGGGGGAGACGAAGGCAAAGGAGAGGATGAAGGTGAAGATGACAATGAGGACGATGAAGATGAAGATAGCGACCTATCCCCTTTCTTCTTAGGGGTACTCATTTCCTCTTGGGGGTAATACAGTACCTCTCTCAAATACAGTGGTCCCCCCCGGTTTCACGGGGGATGTGTACCAGAGCCCCCCGGAATAGTTAGAACCCACAAATGTTTGGAACCCCTATAAAAACGCTAAAAACAGCCTATTCTGTTGGTCAAGAAAAACCACTAAAAATTTTCATACTTGGTTTTTTAATAGTTTTATAACAAAAAGTGCATTTTATGATGAAATTCATAAAAAATAACCAGGAATTTGTGGATAATCCTCATAGAAAAATACAGCGAATGGGTGAATTTTCCGTGAATAATGCGGGGAAACATTCCCGAGAGATATCCACGAATGTGTGAGTCCGCGAATCTGGAGAACATGAATACAGGGGCCCACTGTACACCGTTTCCTCTAAGGGTTACTACTGTACATCTATTGAAAAACAGAGTCCAGTTTGTCCATCATAGCCTGCAAGAAAACCTCCAATGGATTGGCAACTGTGGAAGATGACGTCATGGTGGTAGCTGGATGTGACATTAAGGCAACAGGCAGAGAGAGTGATGTCACTGGTGCTGACATCATGGGCAGAGACAGCGCTGGAAGTGACATCATGAGGTGCAGTGGACTCCGAGCCTGAGTCAATGGACCTCACTGATGGCAAGGGAAAAGGTGACCCAGGATGAGGCCCAGTTAACGATGGTGTGACACTAGGTGGAGCACATGTGACCCAAAGTAGTGGAGGCCAGAGGAGGGGGGGGTTGGGGGGGGGGGGGTTACTGTTAAGGGCGCTGCTGCTGGAAGGCATGCAGACTTGAAATGGGACAATAGGCCCTCCAAAGAGGGAAACCTGGGTAGGCGCCCACATGGACAACATCTTGAGTGTATCAGACCCTGAAACAAAGGAACAAGATGGTGCGGCCTCCTCCCTCCCCAAAGGGATCAGATCACCCCTTGAGAGAAAGGGGGCAGCACTAAGCAAAACATATCACCCTGAGCAACTCCCAATGCTTCCAAAGACGAATCAATGGAAGAAAAGGAAGGAGACAAGACATAAATGGATGAGGAGCCAGAAGGAATAAGTCTGTAAGTCTCAAAGAAGGGGAAGCAGAAGCGTCCCAAGATGGATGCGTTGACTTCCTACAATGCTCCTTTTTCTTGTAGAAGTTCTTTCACCGCAAGGATTGGTTATACTAAAAATAATTAGAATGACACCTACTGGAAGTTGAATGGGGGTCAGTCAAAGTGGAAGCTCGGAAGCAAGAGCATGGGAACCCTGGAAGGCCGGGACATGTGTTGACACTTGCACAACTTCTTGGATTGGATGGAGGAATCCATAATGAACCACAAAACACACACAGACACCCAAAAACACAAAAAACGCAGTAAAGGAATCACAGCTTAGCAAAGAAATTGCCTCAGAAGGGGGAGAGCAAAAGCGAACATCCACTTTCCAAGGAGGTTGAAGAAAGACTGAATGGGTCACGAGGTACAAGCATGGCTACTGACCAGCTTCTGCGTCATCAATGCTTTGGTTGCCAGATGCCTCAGATTCCTTGCATTTACGACTTTTTTTTGTTTTTGACCAATTTCCCTCTGGCACTAGAAGATTTAGCCTATTAAGACCAAAGGTTTGTTCCACATAATGAACAAATGAATTTTAAGTTTCTCCTATAACTTCTCTTGAACTACATAACATGTACAGCATACTCTTAAATTCCAGAAGTTTCAAGTTTGCAGATTTTATTATTCGTGAGCTTTTCATAAATAATTACATACTGTAAATGGAATATGTTTTGGAGTTTTGTAATTACTTTCATGTAAAGCACCAGATGATTCACATGGATTAGAAATGTAAACAAACACAAAAAGTATAGTATGCCATACATACCAAAAACAATGTACATTTACTAGTCTGTTTATCATAAAAAATATGTACATACAAATCAATAAAAATAACACAAATTCCCAGTCAAGAACACTGTAAATAAGGGTAAAGATGATGTAAGTTAAAAGTGCTTAAAACAAGTTTTTTTTATAATTTACTGTACTACTATAATTAGCATGCATTTATTATAAAAATATGAAATTTCAAGTTTCTACAAAATTCACACACACAAACTGCAAAAGACATAGGGACGCAAATGCAGGCCACAAACATTCATTAACACTTTTTTGTATTTCTCCTATCTTACTTAGTGTGATACAACTTTTAAAGTGTGAAATAACTGTAAAGCTCCTAGTGCTGTAGAAAGTGCTGCCAGGAGACCAAAGAATATGAAGACCCTGCAATGAAAGATTGAAGTTGATGTTGCGCTTACACTGGCGGGTGCAGAAACACTGCATGTGATATGAAATGCCCTTTCCCCTCCTTTCTCTCTCTCTCTCAGCTATTACTTTTCTGTGGGTGTAAGACTCCTACGATAAAATAAAAGGTTTTCCAACTGACCGAATATGATCTGAGGAAAGGCCAAGTCCTTATACAAATCTGTAAGGCATGGAAAAGGCAATGGATCTACGATCTACATGTGTAGACCTATGGCTGTATGATAATTTCAGAGGGTCTGGACTGCTAAATACATGGATTACAAGAGAAACAGCACTTACAGAAGACAATGAATGAAACTGCTCCTTTTTGGAAATAAAATTATACAAAGGAAATTTACTAGCCAAGATGAGGGACTGGCACCAGGATTTAAGGCAGAGAAAATAAGGTTTCTGTTTTGTGACAAAGCCATCAGGTTTTATAAGTGATAATCCCCCAGCCTTGAAGGAAAAAGATAAATTCCACCTGCCAATCTTTTGGCTGCATAACAGAAAGGCAGCAACTACCATAATAATACCACAAGTTTTATAAATGCTTTGTCCTGAAAGTCGATATCATGTCATTAAGGGATTTACAAGCCTCTAGATCAAGGGGTAATAAAGATGTTTAATGAAGATGTGGAAACTTCATAAACTTGCTGATAAGTTTGACATTCAAGTCTTACCATATTTTGGACATTTACACAAAAATTTTTTAACTGTTAGCGTTACTTCCTATTCTGCACAAATAGGGGCTGGATCATGGGGGCAACCCGTCATATATCCTATTATTTTTCATATGATAAATTCCAAATTCCTAAACTGGGCCTAATATATTTCAGTTTATTACAAGCAGATTCATTATTCCATATACATTCTGCTAATTACGGATTTCAATGCATTTTAGGAACATTATATAATCATTAAGTCAGTAGTTGCAGTTCTGGCTGCTTTATCAGCTTCATTTGTTTTGATGCTTACATGGCAGGAATTCAAAATCTTTCCACATTTTTACACCATATTAAAGAAAATTTTTGTTGCAGTTCAAGTATATAAGGAGTTAATACTATCATGGTCCTCCCAGGCCTCCATAAGACAGACCAACCAATTACAAAGAACTCTCTTATAGTAGTTGGTCTCAGCCAGACTAGTGCTTGTGGCACAATGACAGAATATAAAGGACTTTGAACAGCTCTCCACCTATTGTCCTACAATGATTACCTATGCTGTACATATTACTTGCACAGCTGTGAACTGAATTGAATATAGACTTTAGGCCAAAGGCCAAGCACTGGGGCCTAGGAGGTCATTCAGCACTGAAACGGACACGGACAGTAAAAGGTTTGAAAGGTGTAACAAGAGGAAAACCTCACAATAAAAGGAATGAATGGGGTTGCAGCTATTGCACACCAGTCCTATGCCTTTTCATCAGGGAAAGTGGGTGGGTTTGAGCACTACCAAAGGCTACCAAAAATATGTTCTTATTTAACAACCTGTTTTTTTATAATGTAGCCGCTGTTCATCCTTAAAGGAGCTTACAAAAGAAATTGACAGATGACAAAATGGCTTAGCTCCTAATCCCAAGACCCCAGATTAATTTTTGGTCTAAGGGAAAGTCACAGATTATTAACCATTTTCTTTTTTCTGGATGCCTATAGGAATTGGCAATAAAGAACAGGAGACAACACACAAACCAAAGATGGCTCACCCAATTATGTTGGGTGTGGCTCCAGGATTATTGTACCTTCCCAAGCAATATCTCAACATGACCACAACTCTCATAGGAATAGTTTCAGTAATTTTTTTTATTCAAGGTAGTCACAGGTTATCAACAGTTTCTTTCTGGATACCCATTGAGCTATAGCAATAAAGAACAAGAGACACACAAACCTATAAATGTATTATCCAATTTGGTTCCACTGTGACTTATCTAATTTGTCAGGTCTGCCAGCAGGATTATTGAGTCTTCATCAGTACAGGAATACTGCTCTAATAACCACTCTGTACACTAGAAGACTTCTTCCAAGGAAGCATTTCCAAAGCAAATTAACAATGTACATACTCACTCTTTGGATGTCATGCTACTTACAAAAGGAATGAGGGTCTGCCTTTTAAATAAGGGCCACTAAAGTCAGCCCATATATAGAGAGTAGTTCGGAGAGAGAGGATTGATTGTGGCATTACAAATTTTAGGAGAACAAGGGAAAAGAAGTGGTGAAGCAATGTCACTAAGAAATATATTATTAGTATACTAGTACTATAATTTGTCTATGTTAATTAAATACCATACCTCTAGACAAATTTTCTTCACCATAAAACTCAACCCAATTTTACTTCAAATGACTATGACACCCATCAACAGTACTGTCATAGCTTGAAGGGGGCACTGTATAACTAAAGTTAACTAAAATGTTTTGACTGTTTAAAGCAAACATAATAATATGCTTCAAACAACTGCAGTACTACTTTGTCCCAAAAATGACAAATTTTTAATTAATTTGAATTTTACGTAGCTAACAAACCTGAGGTCTTAACATTAGGAAAAATCTGCTGGTGCCAGATGGATAACCGGTTAAAAAATAAAAAATTGCGCACTTGACTTGTGCAAGGGATCTGTGGCATCTGGCATCTAAAACGTAGATGAGGTGGAAGGAAGTCAGAGACCTTGCTTGAACCTCATGATGTGTTAAGTCTTTCTTCCAACCAAGGATAAGACATAAGAGGGGTGGCTATAGGTAGGCAGTCAAAGTTAAGACCTCAGGTTTATTAGCTATGAAAAATACAAACTAATAAAAACTTTGTCATTTGTTCATACGCAGAACAAACCTTCAGTTAACATTAGGGCAGACTAACAGCTGGAGGGTGGTATGAGAATCATGAACTGAATGGAGGTTCAGCACGCCTCATCATCCTTCCTAGAAATGAGGATTCTAAGGTTGAGGACCTAAGCCTCTGAGACATTTGACATGTGAATATCGTAGTCAAAGAAACTATGTGTTTAAGCAACAAACTATCTCAGCCCATGAAATGTGGTTTGTCACCACCCTTCACTCTCCTTGCTAGAGAGAGGAGTAAGCTGCTGAGAGGCAAATTTGTATGCTGTATGGAATATAAAAGGTGCGGTAACAGTATGATTGCAACACTCACCTGCATCAAGCCAGTTCCAGCATATGATGGGTCTATTCTTCAAGCTTCCCGTAGGTAACAAAGAAAGGAAAAAAGTAAAAGAAAAGAGACCAGTCATCACACTCATTCTCTCTTTCACACTATCTCCTTAGGCAAGATATAAACTGTCCCACTATGGCACTGGATAAACTACACTACTTGTTGAGCAGCCACCACAGGACCCAATGATAAATTGTACAAGGATCTGAATGAAGTGAAAGTGGTCTGACAAAGCCAGAAATCAGCATTCAAAACCCTATGAACAGATAAGTTGGTCTTAAATGCCATAGAGGAACTCCTTCTTCTGATGGCATGTGCTTTTGTATGTACAGTATTGGTGACAGAACTTGATGATGAGGAATAGGCT
This sequence comes from Macrobrachium nipponense, assembly GCF_015104395.2. NCBI lineage: Eukaryota > Metazoa > Arthropoda > Malacostraca > Decapoda > Palaemonidae > Macrobrachium > Macrobrachium nipponense. Next base: position 111,523,757 of record NC_087201.1, read on the forward strand.
TGCCTATCACCTTATGTAGCCAGAATGAAATGGTATTCTTGGACACATCTTTCTTGCTCGGCCCACACAAACAATATGTCTACGACATCTAAGTCTCAGGTAACGAGTCCTTTTTAAATAACAACGCAGTCTTCTGACAAGGCAAAGCAATAACTCTTGAAGGTTGTTGCTAACAAACTCCTTGAGGGAAGTATAGAAAATGAGGCAAATTTGTCATCGTGAACAGACGGATTTTTACTCTTAGCCAAGAATTCCAGGGCAAATTTGAAAGCTACAGACTCCCAACCCCTGGTGGGTTTTATGTCAAAATCTAGCACCAAGGAGTACTCCACCTATTTTCTAGGAAGCCAAGGCAAGAAGGAAAATTGTTTTCAAAGTCAGTTCCTTATCTGATAATTGATGCAGTAGCTCGAATAGAGCTTAAGTGAGACCTCAGCACCAGAATAAGGTCCCATGTAGGTGGTTTAAGTTCCCTAGGTGAACAAGAAGGCTCAAAACTCTTGAACAACAGAGATTTCCTATGATGAAGTGATGTCCACATCTTTCAGATGAACAACTAATCCTAAAGCAGCCATGTAGCTCTTGACAACAGAAACAGAAAGACGTTTCTCTGCTCTGGGGAAGATCAGTAAGTCCACTATCTGCTGAACAAAAATTCCGAGTGGAGAGAAAACCCGTCGACAACACTAATCACAGAAGAAGGACCATTTGCCCTGGTACATGGCTGACAATGATCTCCTGAGGTAGCCAGACATCAGAGTCGCTGCTCTGTGAGAAAAACCTTTCACTCATAAAGAGATACTGGATAGTTTCCAGCCATGAAGAGATAGGGACCCTACCGGCTTGATGGTACCTCTACGTGAACATAGCAGAGAAGGTTGTGGCAAGGGGAATCTCTCCTGGCACTGTTGAGAGAAGAGATAGAAAATCCAGGAACCACTCTGCCTGAGGCCATAAAGGAGGTACTAGAGTCATCCTGAGATTCTTGGTTCAGAACATGCTGGATCAAGCAGAAAGGAGGAAAGTCGTAAACTTCCCAGGTGTCCCAAGTATGCTGAAGGCGTCCTCTGCCACAGCGCCGTGTTGCAGAGAAGTCTAACATGGGTCCTCCCCCAAAGATGGAATAACCTGTCTGCTATGTCCAGATACAAAGTCCACTCCATACCCAAAACCTGTCCTGATGACTTAACTTGCTGACCACTAGATTTCTTTTGCCAAGAATGTGCATTAGCTCCACCAAGTTGTTGATCGCCCACTGGTGCAATTGACTGTCAGCGAGTAAAGTTGGCATGACACCAGCCCCGTTTGTTCATATACACTACTACCATAGTGTTGTCTGACACTCCTGAAGAACCAGGAAGGCAGCTTTCAACTCCATGTTGATATGGAGTTGCTTGTCCTGAGAGCTCCATGCCACAAAAGTTAGGAGCTCTTCCTGATGAGCACCCAAACATTAGGAGGAAGGATCCAAGAACAGGAGAGGATCTGGAGAGGGTGAATGAAGAGGAACTCCCACTGTCAGGTTCTGGTCCTCCGACCAAAGCAAAGTCGCTTCTCACCTGAGTCGACAGAGGGACCTGGAGCTGAGGGGAGTCTCCTGCTTAGGACCAAAACTCCTTTAGTCTCCATTGCAGTGATTGCATATGAAGATGCCCATAAGGACCAACTTCTCTAAATTAGTCAATAGGCCCAGAACTACTTGCCACTGGTGAGCTGGTTGCTCTCCCCTTGAAAGGAAGGAGTGAGCTATTGTCTTGAACTTCTCTATCCTCTGGTCCGGCGGAAAATCCCTCGACAATGCTGTATCTATCATTCCCAGGTATAGAATCCTCTGGCTGGGAAGAAAATTAGATTTTTCCAGATTTATCACAATACCTAAGCTGTGACAAAACTGGAGAAGACAGTCCCTGTCCCAAATCAACCTTTCCCGGGAACTTGCTAAGACCAGCCAATCATCAAGATATCACAAGTGAATTCCCTGAGCATGAGCCCATGTTTACACTACAGGAAAAACTCTTGTGAACACTTGTGAAGCTGTTGTCAACCCGAAGCAAAGGACTTTGAACTGAACACTTGCTTGAAAGTAAGCATCCTTCAATTCTATAGACAGAATGAAGTCGTTCTTCATCACAGCTGCCAAGACTGTCTGGGGTGTGTTTATTCTGCACCTCATCATCCTGATGAAGTGATTCAGAACCGAGAGATCTATCACTGGTTTCCAATCACCAGTGGGTTTTAGTACCAGGACAACTTGATTATAGAACCCCGGGAGAGGGATGTACTACCCTTTCCATTACCCCCTTGTCCAGCTTCCTCACTTCCTCCTGGAGAGCCATGGGTGTTGTCAGGTGCAAGGAGAGGATGATTGGATTGGAGGGAAGTTGAGTGGAAGTGGATACCCTACCCGACAGACATCTACTACCCATGGTTCCGCTCTGTGCATCTGCCACGTAGCCAAGTGTCTTGCCAGGCAGCAATGGTTTGGGAGTGGAGCCCACTCTATCCACATCCTCCCCTGCCTCTGCCCCTAGACCCCCCTCCCTGGTTTTGAAGAGCGAAACTGAAAACTAAGTTGCTGAGACTGCTTCTTTGGTGTCAGAGCTGGTTGAGAAGATCTAGTTGAAGTAGACGGTCTTTAAGACTTTTTGGCAGGGAATGCCTATTCTGCCTTGGAGCAGACAGGCAAGACTGAGCAGAGCAAATGGCAAGACTGAGCTGAAAACTTAGTTATGTACTGCCTGTTGGACAAGTTGACTGTTATTGTCAGCCCACTGTCTGTCTATTGTAGCCTCCAACTGATCCCTAGGCAGGAGAAGCTGGGATTCTAGGCAATCTCCATTCCATAAGGAAAGCAGAGAGTTCATATCAACTGATTGAGCTACTTTAGAGAAGACTGAATATATTCTAATTAGTAGCAAGTTAGCCTACAAATTTGCATTTAAATATCCTAGGTGCTATATGGCCTCAGAACCAGACTGTAGTAACCTGATGAAATACGGACTGTTGAATGTTCCTCTTGCAGAATGGGACAAAGAAATCCTAGCTACTGCTAATGACCACAAACCTAGCCATGAGACAGTCTGAAAAGCAGAAGAGGCAATAGGCTCCAAGGTAGATGCTTCCTGAAAGGTTAGCGAAGGGCCCTCAGCCCTAAACTGATCCAAGGACAACCCAGGTTTAAACCAAATTACATCCGAGATGACTTGTCTACTCATCAGTGGCATGAGACTTGTTGAATAAACTTTTTATGACGAATAAGCAGAGGAGGAAGAAGCTTGAATGACCTGCTGGAACAGAGAAAATTATCCCGTCCTCAAACCAAAGAATTCACATACTGTAAGATTGGCTTAGTATATTGTGGAACTGGAATTTTATTACATGTTATTACCATAAATTCAAAATATAGATTTTCATAAATTCAATATACAAATATGCTCAGAATCGTTTCATGACTATTTTTATGACCTAAAAATTAACTAGTGAACAATTACTGGGATAGAATAAGAAAAAGAAAATATATTTCCATATTTTTACATATACTGTTTATTTATAATTATAGGTCTGGATAAAAGAAAATATACTTTTATTTTTATTTTTATACATTTAATTTATTTTTATATATTTAAATTTAAAGTCTACTTTTTTTTTTTTTTATCCATGGCCAACCTGATAATCATCCCATGGCCCACAGTTTGAAGACCACTGTCTTAAGAGAGATTACTGAACTCAACAATAAGATCAATAACCTTCATGTAAGAAAAAAGAAATTCTTGACTCTTGCAATCCTCTGTATCCTGCAAAAAAGGATAAAGTCCTATAATTAGGAGGAGAGGGATCCCGATAGCTTCCTCTGGCAATGGAAGACTTCTCACTCACTGGACATACATCATCCCTTTCCATCGAAGAATCACATCCAGACAAATGATATACATGATTCCTTTTAGAGGAAGGGAAGCAAAAGAACAATTCCTTGGTTTTGACAAGTCATGTTCACAGACTCGGGAAGACGAATGATGTACAGTGGAAGCTTGGTATTTGCAAGATTCCGTTTTCATAAACTTTTCCAACGAAATTTTATCTCGGGTTTCGTACACTAGGAAACGCTCCTTCCAGCATTCTCCATGTGACTAGGCCCCGTACCAAGCGCCCAAACAAAGCATCTTATGTTCTCTCATGACCCACTCTGCTTTTGTGTTCATTGTTTTTTGCTTTTTTTTTTTATTCAAGTGCAACTGCTAAATAAGCCATCATGGGGGTAAAGAAAGTTCCAAGTGCTAGCCCTTCTGTAAAAATGACAAGAAACACACGAGAATTTAAGAAAGAACTCGTAGCTAGGTGTTGGAGGGTGTTGTATACCAATCACAAGTGCTGCTGTTAGTGAATTTAAGGCTGGCAGAGGCTGGTTTGAAAAATTCAAAAAGTGACAGGCATACACAATGTGGCTACTTTAGTAATTAAGGACATGTTTGCAAAGTGGAGTGATATACAAGATTTTGTGGAGAATTATCATCCCAACAAAGATGTTGTAACCTGTCTCCAACATCTTTAATGACAATGCCGTGCTTGCCTTTTGGTAAATTTTAAAAGACATGACAGAAACAATGTCTCTGGACAGTTGTGCGACAGGGGTCCAGTGACTCTCAAGCTGGCCCTAGTGCCAGTAGAAAGAGAGGAAGTAACCCCAGATAGTGCCAGTAAAAAATGAAAGTAACCCCAAATAGGTCCTTGATACCTGAAATCCTTGGGGGGGGGGGGGTGTTCCCCTTCCAAACAATAACCTCTCTTCCTCCTCCCTTTTTCTCCGTCTTCCATATGCTAACAAGAGTCTTCCATAAAGGTAAGAATGATGTTAAATGTTCATTATTCATTTATATTTGTTTCCATTGTTTTCTGTATGTAACATGGTGTTTATTCCCTATAAAATTGAATTTTTTTCATATTCTTGGGGGTTAGAACGCAGTAATAGTATTTACATTATTCCTTATGGGAATTATTGTTTCAGTGTTTGTACACTTCGGACTTTGTGGGAGGTCCCGAAACGGATTATGTATGAAAACCGAGGTTCCACAGTATGTGGGTTCTGCTAGGAGAACGAGTCAAGGAAAACTTCAGTCTCTTGGGAACTCCAGAAATGCAGTCACTGCCAGCACCACGTACAGTCCTAGAAACACGTCTGAGAGTAGATAAACATCCGTCCCTACCATCATGGACGGAACTTTTAGCATGTCCACGGATGTAACTATCAGGCGATGAATCCCTAGTCCTTGTAGGCAAATGAGGCTTGAATCGAGTGGAAAGAGAATGTCCTGGAGGTCTCTGAGCAACTTCTAACTGGGTGGTTCATCACCTTTGACTTCTTGACCAGAGCCTTATCATCTTTCCCTTTAACTTGTGCGGAGGATGAGGAAGTGAAGAATGAACAACTGAAGTCTTCTTCTGAGAGGTAGAAGGGCAATGATCATCCTCCACAAGAACACAAATGGGAGAGAAAGAACCACTAGCATGTACACGAAGTGTTAACACACGACCATGAGAGGAAGATGATGACACCTTTCAGGAGAAGGAACAACAAAGTCCTTCACCCTCTCACATCTAACTTGAGAACGAGTGGGGGAAATGAAGATCATGAAGAGTACAAAGAAGAAGAAGGTGACCTACGTCGTTTCCTCTTAGGGGTACTGTTGTACCTCTACCGAAAAAGTCCAGTTTTGCCCATCATAGCCAGAACAAAAACATCCAATGGATTGGCAACTGTAGATGAAGATGCCATGGATGGTAGTAGCTGGCTGTGACATCATGGCAGCAGGCTGAGTAAGTGATGTTACAGATACGGTCGTCACGGGAGCAGATGGACTGGCGAGGGAAACATCAACCCAGGATGCTGCATAACTAGTAGCGATGGTATCCTGCTAGGTGGCAGTACATGAGACCCAAAGTAGTGGAGACCGATAACTGCTAGTGGAGCCAACACTGGCAGGCATGAAGACATGAAATGGGAAAATACGTATTCCAGAGAGGCTACACCTAGTAGGGCCAGGGAGGCCAATACAGACATATTTTGCACACTGGAGCCTGAAACAAAGGAACAAGATTTGTGCTCCCTCTTCTCTCCCTGAAAGGGCAATATTCCCCATCCCTTGAACATTGCTGAAACCCCCATAAAAATGCTTAAAACTACTTATTTTATTAGTTAAAACTCACGAAAACCCCACTAAAAATGTTTATAGTAGTTTTTTTTTTTAATACAAGCAGTCCCTGGTTATTGGCACAGTGCTGATAAACAAAAAGTGCCATTAACTGATTTATGGTGTTATGGCGCCAATACCTGGTTAATGGCGCCTCCTTTAGGTATGTTATGGATTTATTATTGGCACCTTAAGGGGCCGATAACCAGAACTCTGCACGTTGTGGTGCCATAAATTGCTGATTTTATGGTGTTAGACAAGCCCCATTAAACTGGATTGTCATTAACCGAGTCCGCCGATAACCGGTGATTGCCTATAGTTTTATCACAAAAAGTGCATTTTATGATGAAATTGATAAAAAACCAGGAATTTATGGCTATTTCTCATAGAAACATGAATAATGGGGGTATATGTTCCAGAGAGAAATCTGCAAATACATGAATCCGCAAATCTGGAGTGTACAAATACAGGCAGTCACCGGGTTACAACGGGGGTTCCGTTCTTGAGACGCGTCGTAAGCCAAAAATCGTCATAAGCCGGAACATCGTAAAAAATCCTAAGGAAACCTTACTTTTAATGCTTTGGGTTTATTGAAAACTTTGTAAACTGCATTCTTATTGCATTTTTCATCCAAAAACCTTCAAATATTGATTATTTTGCATTTTTGGCGTCATATTTCCTCTGCCAGATCAGCGTTGTACGTGTTGTAACCCTGGAACATGTGTCGTAACCCTGGAAATAATATCTAATAATGTCTGATGAATACAATTGAGAAGCGCCTTAACCTCGGAACGTCGTAACCCGGGGACCGCCTGTACATAAAATCACCTTGAGCAACTCCCGATGCTTCCAAGGACGAATCAATGGAAGAAAAGGAAGGAGAAAAGGTATTAAGTAGGAATAGGTCTGGATAAAGGAAAAGCAGAAATATCCATTTGGGGAGGAGGGAATCGTTCCCTAGATGGCAGCCTCAACTTCCTTTTATGCTCATTCTTCTTGGAGAACTTTTTCCACTGCTCAACAGGCCAGGAATGACGAATGTTCTGGCATGGATTGGACACCTATTTCAAGTTGTATGGGGTCTGTCATAGAGGAAGCCAACATGAACATGGGAACCCTGGAAAGACAGGACATCTACGTTGACACTCACTGGACTAATTAGGCTGGTTAGAAGCATCCAGGATAAATCCCCGACATCCAGGATAAATCCCCAAAAACCACACAAACACCCAAGCACAGAAAGGGATCAGAGGCTTACAACAAAAACCCACTTGGGAGGAGGAGAGCAAAAGCAAACGCCCAATCTCCAAGGCGGTTGAAGAAAAGATTAAATACGTCACAAGGTTCAAGAAGCTTCCACCTCAACTACGTACTTGATGCCAGATGCCACAGATACCTTGCATTTAAACTTTTGATTATTTTTCACTTGTTTAGCTGCTGGCACCAGAAGATTTATCCTAATGTTAAGACCAAAAGTTTGTTCTGCATGTGAACAACAATACTTTTGATAACACTAAATTATATAATTTCTCATCTTCATGAATACTGAAGATGTTGACATCGTTTGAGTTAGAGAAAATTATAAAAGGGAGTACCTGACCCTATAGCCCTTCTTTCATAATTATTGATAATACATTGTCATCTAGTATCTTTGTGCAACTATATTAGAGAATACAATCTAATACTATTGTGTGTGTTACACAGCTAGCTGTTAAGATGAAGCGCAAGAGGTAATATCACCACAAGGGAACAGAGCCTTTCTGACCCACATTTTCAAATTTTCTTCCTCTTCCACTTACAATGGAAACTAATAAACAAACAATTTCACGCTATGCTTTTGGTAATGTGCTTCTTGAGGCCTGATAGAAGTTGAGTGCAACACCAGACAATAAATACATTCTCATGCCCTTTCTGAGTCTACACACAATGTTTGCTATGGATATCCACAGCCGAAGGAGAATGGTTAGACGAGTTCCTCTCCAACTTTAAACTCAGTATTACATTAATCTTTGAAGACTGTGAAGATGCTCCTATTCAAAACATGAAAACATACTCAATGAAGGAAACAAACTATTCTCCTAATAGTGACCTGAAGAAAAGGAAACAAACTGTTCTTCCAATAGTGACCATTTTCTTAGGCTATGAACAAAAATAATCAGAAAAGTTCCCCCCAAAATATATGCCCCTGAATTACATAAGGAACAATCATACTACAAAATATTGCATTACTTTACGGTATATATACCATGTTTTATGCTGATTTTCAATATGTTGTCTGAATCATTATAGAATTTGAACTGGAATAAAAAAAACTTAGGCCAAAGGGCAAGAACTGGGTCCTATGAGGTCAATCAGCACTGAAAATAATGGTGTAACAATTATTAAGAGAGGGTGGAAAATGGCAAATTTTTAATCAATTTTTATTTTACATAGCTACTAATCTTGAGGTCTTAACAATAGGATAATCTTCTAGTGCCAGCTGGAAATTAGTTAAAACGATCAAAGATTGTAAAGCAAGTAATCTGTGGCATCTGGCAACTCATACATATATAAGGTGGAAGCTGGTCACTGACCAGGCTTGGGACCTTGTGACGCATCAGTCCTCTTCCAACCCAGAATATGAGCAGGGCAGCTAGAGGTGGGCAGTAAATGTTAAGACCTCAGGTTTGTTAGCTAGGAAAAATAAAAATTGATTAAAAATTTGTCATTTGTTCATATGTGGAACAAACCTTCGGTCTTAACAATAAGATATACTTATAATTGGAGGGAGGTACTAGTACCCTGAACTGGCTGGGGGTTCAGCCCATCTGACCACCTCTCCTAAAAGATTGAGTTCTAAAGAAGGGGGCCTGAGCCCATTAGAGAATAGATAAGAGAGTATCTAAAAACTCAGCCTGCTGGGTTTAAACACAATGAGACATGTCCAGATTCATTGCATTCTTGGAAGGTAAAGAGAGAACTGTCTGTCCAGGCAATAAACCATGCAGACCACAGAGGTTTGTCACCACTCCTCCCCTCCCCTTGCCAGAGAGAGGAGTAGGAGCTACTAAGAAGCAGATTTGGCTGTTGTACAGTAAGTTCCAAAACAGAAGCGACAAATTTCAGAGGATTTCGTTCAAAATTCACTAACTGGCAACTACAACTCGTAGCTGAAAAAAAAAAATTCTACAGTAAAAGCTCTATCAAGCAAAATACAGCTAACATATGATGCACAAATATCAAATCTATGATATTTATAACAATTATAAGAAAAAATTACGGTAATAGTAATTATTTTCAAGTATAGTAATTACTTCAAACTATAGAAATGAAACAATTTGAAATTCTCGTTCAACAAAGGATTACCAACGTTTATCTCGAGCAATGTGGAAACAAATATTTAATATTGTAGTGCATTATCAATTATTTTAGCGAAGATTCATAAAACCATGGAAGTATCAATAGAATGTAAAGGGAGAATCTCATCGACATTAAACATAATCAACCATGAATGCACCTAGATTCAATAGAGAAGTTGGGGGTGGTTGGTAGTTCTGATTCTAGCGTCTAGGACCGAGCATAAAACACCATCTTCGAGAAAGGCTCTAACTGCTGCTGATACCTTCAGGTGACTAGGCCTAGTTCCGGGCATTGCAAGGCTTACAATGCCGGGCCACTGTCTGTTATTTAGGCAAAAATAGAACCTTCAGGACTGATACCAGGACCTGTCCTTGCAACTGGGAAACAGACTCGCTATATAAAAAATAAGAAAGACGGTCGCAATCAACCAGAACACCCGTAATATCACCACCTGGTTAAGTAGGGAGACGAAAGACCCCAACCACCCCTCCCCCCCCCTCTACCTCTACCTCTACCTCTACCCACAATACTAACTCCACCTTTTTCACTTCAACCTTTTACCTCAAATCTTCTAATCATATCCCAACCGTGAAATTTAAGACTGAATTTGTGTAAGTGGGCGTATCATAAGAGAGTAATATCACCCAAATTCATATTTCCACGGACAACCAGTAATCAGTTCAGTCCAGTGAAGCATTATTGTATAACAGAAAATTATGAGCTTTTTGGGGATGGATGGATGGATGGATGGATGGATATATAAGGGATTTTGAAGTAGGAAAAATCTATTTCTGGGCGAGGAAGCCGTGTCGCCCAGTGAAATATGTCTGCTTTAGCACTATTTCTAGTAAAATATTGCTATAATACCAGAGAACTGCTAAATTGGACATGTCAGAAGCTTCTGACTCGCTCACCCATAGGTCACACCTAGCTACCCCGTTGAGGCGTCTGTGATGTCATACTTATCGATATATATATATATATATATATCATATATATATACATATATATACTATATATATATATATATATATATCTATATATATATATATCTATATATTATATATATATATATATATATATATATATATATATAGAAGCAACCCGAGCATGGCCAATAGGCCTAGTGCTTGATTCTTAAAACAGACCTCTGGTTATTCCTGACTATATAGTATGAAAAGGCCCTGTGAGACAGAGAGAGCATAACAGGAGATACTCGAATTAAAATAATGCTCGCCAAGCATATTCACACTCCGGATCGTATGAACAAGAATAGTCTCACTCATGCACTGGGAAAAAAAAAAAAAAAAAAAAAAAAAAAAAAAAAAAAAAAAAAAAAAAAGGGAAAACCTAAGAAAATACGTGTTTGGTGCGACCCTGAACCCAATTCCACATGCAAAAATTTGCACAATTGAGAAATTCGATGAAATTATTAACTAACAAGCAGGAAAATATATTTCCTTGATTCTTGAAATAGGCCTAACCATGTTACCAATGCTAAACGTGCATATAACTTGGATTTAGTTTTTTTTTTACACCAACTTGTGTCTTATTTATATTTCATTTAATCAGATGTTAAACTTCTCTGTGCTTTATCAAAAGAAATCATAATAACTATCGATATAACGCTATAAAAGTAGAAAGTTAATTTACAAATATTAGGCAATGCTTATGCACTCGGTTCCTGCTGCCACTCTAAAGTGAACACTTAATATCACACTTTGAGAGCCGCAGATGTTTCTTTGGTGAAAATATATTTTTTTAATAAACAATTATTGAACAAACATTGATCATTCACTGGGAAAATACTTTCTGCGCTTATACACTTAATCACTGATACGCATTATCAGATAAATAGGATGACAATAATTGGAATAAAATATGCTAACTGGCAATCCCACGAGTTTCTAAAGAAGTACGATCAATTCTGAGATTTGCGCTTCACTTCTGGAACTTACTGCTGCAACCAGTAGTATGACTGCCAAACTCACCTGTATCAAACCAGTTTCAGCATGTGACATGTCTATTCTTCAACCCGCCCATAAATAGAAAGGAAAAACGAGAAAGGAGACAAGCCAACTCACTCATTCTCTTTTCCACACAATCATCTTGGGAAAGACACAAACTGTCTTGCCAGGGGCTTTGGATGAGCCACACAACTTGTTGGTAGCCACCAACGGACCCAAGGAAAAAGTGTTCAAGGACATGTGGGCAATGTCCTTCAGGTAAAAGGAAGTGAATGTGGTTTGCTGAAGCCAGGAACCAGCATTCAAAATCCCATGAATAGAATAGGTGTAATTAAATGCCAGAGAGAAACCCATTCCTCTGATGTCATGTGCTCTAGACTGCATAGACTCGATGACAGAACTAGCAGGTGAGGAATATGCCTGATTAATTACCTCCAACAGCCAGAATGAAATGATGTTCTTGGACATTCCCTTCTGGACTGGCCCGTGCTAACAAAAAGTTTATGACACCTAGGCTTAAGGTGACGAGTCCTTTTTAGATACCAGAGCAGAGCTCTGACGGGACAAACAACAACTCATCCAGATTGCTGTCCGCAAACTCATTCAGTGTGGGAACTGAAAATGGACCAAGTCTGTCATCAAGCACCAAAGGATTCTGAGCCTTAGCCACGAATTTTGGGACAAATTCGATGGCCACAGACCCCCACCCCTGGTATGTTTAATGTCATAACTCAAGACCGTGAAGTTCTCCAACTCTCTTCAAGGAAGCCAAGGCCAACAGGAACACAGTCTTCAGAGTCAGATTCCTGTCTGACAATCAACGTAGTGGCTCGAATGGAGCTCAAGTGAGATACTCAGGACATAGTATGATCCCACATCAGAGGTTGAGCTCTCTTGGTGAACAGGATTGTTCAAAACTTCTGAACAACAATGAGATTTCCCAGGATGAAGAGATATCCATACCCTTCAGGCACAGAACCAACACCAAAGCAGCCCTGTAGCCTCTGACAGCCTAGAGAGAAAGACCTCTCATCCCTGAGAAAGGTCAGGAAATCCGCTATCCACTGAACATAAGTTCCAAGTGGACAGAAACCCCGTCAACGACACCAATCACAATAGACGGCCTACTTGCCCTGGTAAACTGCTGACGAAGACCCCCTGAGATATCTGGACAACTGGCCAGAAGCTTTACGAGAAAAGACTCTCGCTCACAGGAGATACTTGATAGTCTCCAGCCATGAAGATAGGGACCCTACTGACTGGTGAAACCTTTCCATATGAGGTTGGCAAAGGAGGTTGCGCCATGTGGGGAATTTCTCTTGGAACTCCTGACAAAAGGGACAGAAGGTCTGGGAACCACAGAGGCACCACCAAGGCCATTCTGAGATTCCGGGAACTCGTTACTCTGTTCAGAACCTGATGGATCAGGCAAAACGGAGGGAAGGAGTACACCTCAAGATTGTCCCAAGGATGCTGTAGAGCGTCATCCACCAGATAAAGATGATCCAGGACCACTGAGAAGTAGACCTCCAGCTTTCTGTCAAAGCAAATGGAAAAGAGGTCTAAAACGGGTCTTATCCAAAGGTGAAACAGCCTGTCCGCTACGTCCTGATGCAGAGACCACTCCATACCTGAGACTTGATTTCGACGACTTAGCTTGTTGGCCAGCACATTCCTCCTGCCTGGAATGTACCTGGCCATGAGCTCCACCAAGTTATGGATTGCCCACTGATGCATCTTGAGTCAATGAGTGGAGTTGGCGAGACACCAGCCCCCGAAAAAGGATATGAATGAAGGAATTAAAGGGGTTACAGCAAGGGGTCAAACCTTAAGTATTGCCTACATTGACAGTCATGAGATGCGCCGACAGCACTGTCTCCTTATGGGTTAGATCATTATGAAATATTTCACTATGTTTAAATATGAACAGTCCTAACAACCGTTTTATCATATCATCTGTTCTCTGTTAAAGAGTTTTCTAATGACAAAAAGAAACCTATTTTATAGAAATGAAAGAAAAAACATGGGTAGAGATTGGCACATCTGATTTTATCAGACTGTCACCTGTTAAAGAAATAGTGATTCTACAAAAGTACGTAACTGGGATATACGTAATCATAAAAAATAATAAATAACTTTTAACTTACATAAACTAAAATACAGTCAACCTGAATGTTAGTTGGTAGGTATAAGGTTTGGTTGGCACACCTGCAATAACTAATGGTGGGCAGACCAAACTGGATGCACAATAACTTATAAATCTTATATATTGCCAATTTTCTTTTTGATATAAAAAACACACAACTGAAATAGAATATTTTTACAATCAAGAAGGTGATCTCAATCATATTACATAAGCAAATTAGGCAAACTGAATTTACAAATTGGTGATTTAATGAGTAATGTAGGTCTAGTCTAGAAGGAATGTGATATTCTAGTGAAGTCAATGGGTAGACAACTGAACATAGAAGTGCTTTAGGGGCTATACTAAATACATCAGAATATGTAGAGCACACAATCATGACATAATTTACTGTTGTAATTCTTTAATCATATTTGAAAGGATCTATTGACTTAACATTTTGATGTTCTTGTTCTTTAACTTCATCAAAAAGAATCTACTGAAGTTATATTAGCTAATTTTTTTTCTATAATATGAAATTGTGTGTTATATTCCAATTAAACTTCTTACTCACTATCAATACTATCTACCAAACCACTAATGATGTTGATTAAATATGAAAATACATTACTTTTATTTTCCTGTTTTACCTCACCATGATTGTGTGCCATTTCCCTCTCAAGGAGTGGATAATTCATTCCTCAAGCATATGGCTCAGAATTTAGACTAGATGGCCAATTTTGGGAAGCCATTCAGCACTGTAATGATAATATACTTGCATAATGACTGTACAAGAATGTACTAATGATTATAAAAATCTAATAGTTAAATTGAATTGAATGTTAAATTTAGGCCAAAGGCCAAGCAGTAGGACCTATGAGGTCATTCAATGTTATAACAGAAATTGAAAGTAAAAGGTTTGAAAGGTGTAACATGGAGAAAACCTCACAGTTGCACTATGAATAAATTGTTAGGATTTGGTGAAAAGTAAGATGGAAGAAAGAGAATATGAAAGGAGGTACAGTGAAAGAAGCAAAAGGGGTTGCAGCTAGGGGCCAAAGGCATGCCGCAAAGAACAGTAATGCCTACAGTGCAGTTACAAGATCTGAAAAAAAAAAATGATAACACAGTTCTTAAAAAACTAAACAAATGAAAGATTGATAATTTTGATTTCCTTTAAATGGGAATGTTACATAACTCTGCTACCAGGATACTGACTTCCCTTGTAATATCCACTAGTAAGCAACTTGCTGTTTGTTTTAGATTAAGCCAGCTTTGTGATTCCATGGGTTCTTGCTCTAGGGCAGCCCATAACTGAGTGACTGAGAATCTGTCATTTTGGAACATCATGTGTGCATTTAATGGCAATATCTCTGTGCATCTGCACTGCCCGGTGAATACTTGCTTACTTCTAGCTGATTATGTACTGCCATATGCCTTTTGTCTGAGACATTAAGGGAATTGATGCAATACTTTGTAGTGTGATAGTACATAGAAGTTCTTAGTATTTAAAGACAGTGAAGATGCTCTTAAGTTCTTGAGCTACATAAATTCAAAACACAAAAGTAAAATATTCATTCAAGGAAACAAAACTGTAAATGTACTTAGGCTTTTGAAGGTATATGGAAATGTGATACAGAGGCAGAAGAATAATTTGTTTGATGCACAGTCATAAAACACACATTTACTATGGTAGTATGAATTACTCTCATTACACCTCCATGATACTTGGCTCACAGAGCTTGTTTCATATGTAGTTCATAGTTCATATTTCCTATGTAACACTTATCCCAATCTCTTAACTTTCAAAGCTGTAAGAAACTTTTTAAACTGTTGTTACAGTCTGAACCACAAGAAACTTGAATGAAAAATTTTTATATATCACATTGATACTCTGTCCTGAGATAACTTCCAAAGTATTTTCACTAAAAATTACTTGAAACTCTTAATTTTTACCCAAATCTGGAATGTAAATAACTTTACACCTGTAGACTCACAAACTAACAAACTACTAAGGATTCTGCATTGCAATGAAAAGTTCTACCATGCTATAATATTACTGTGTAGTCTTTGAATGTGTCAGGTCTGCAGTGCTATTTGGGAATAATATCTAAAAAGTGACTAAATGAGAATGGTGAGAACACAGAGTTATGTAGTTAAAAAAAAAAACTTTAAATAAAAAAAATTAAGACTATTAAAACAACACTTTTAAAGATTTTAGAACCAATACGGATATAACATGACAAATTTTCTAAGACAATTTGTATTTTTCATAGCTACAAACCTGAGGTCTTAACACTAGGATAATTTCTAGCGCCTAGCTGGATCCAGTTAAAAAAACAGATGAAAGCAAGGAATCTTGTGATATCTGGCAATGCATTCGTAGATCTGATGAAGAATGCTCAAAGACCATTCACCTACGCCAACGTGTCAGTCTCTCCCAACTCAACACAAAGAGGGGTGGCTAGAGGCAGGCAGTATAATGTTAAGACCTCAGGTTTGTAGCTATGAAAAATACAAAATGGTCTTAGGAAATTTGTCATTTGTTCATACGCGAACAAACCTTCGGTCTTAACAATACGATAGACTCACCTTGGAGGGAGGTACAAGACATCCTAAACTGGCTGGGGGCCTACCCACAGTCCAGCTTCCAGAAGAAATGACTTCTGGAGAGGGATTGAGGCCCGTTGAGAAGCTAGATAAATTGATATCTAACCACTCAGACCCTGAGTGATGTACAGTGATATATGGGAGAGCCATTGTACAGGGAACCAAACAGAAACTTTGACTGTTCAATAGCAAACCAATACACCAGGGTTTGTACTACTCTCAACTCCTCCTTGCCAAGGAGCGTAGCATATGCTACCGAATAGAGGGTTTGATATTTGTATATTACACGACCACACTATCAGTATGACTACATTACTCACCTGTATCACACCAGTCCAGCAAATGACGTGTCTATTCCTTAACCCACCCGAAGGAAGAAGGAAAGGTACAAGAGAAAGGAGGAGACCAGTCACTCAGTCTCTCATCCACACAATCATCTTAGGTAAGATACAAAAGTGCCCGGTTAAGGGCAACTATGAGTTACAAAACCTGTTGGGCAGCCACCACATGACCCAGGGAAAACGTGTCCGCAGATCTGTGGGCAACATCCTTAAGATAAAAAGAGGTGAACGGGGACTGGCGTAACCAAGTACCAGTGCTCAGCACTCTATGTACAGCCAAGTTCTTTTTGAAAGCCAGAGAAGGACCAATACCCCTAATGTCATGCACTCTAGCCTGCACAGATGTGGTGGTGGAATCATCAAGCGCCAAGTATGCCTGTCTGATGGCTTTCCATATCCAAAAAGAAATAGTATTCTTAGACGCCTCTTTCTTCGTACAGCCTGTGCTAACAAAAAGTCTGCAGCAGCTGTGTCTAGGGTGCCGAGTCCTTTTAAGATAGCAATGCAGTACCCGGACAGGGCACAACAAAAGCTCTTGAGCATTACCGCCCACAAAGTCATTCAGTGATAGAATGGAAAACGAAGTGAACCTGTCATCGTGCACAGAGGGATTTTGGGTCTTGGCCATGAATTCTGAGACAAATTTGAAGGACACCGACCCCCAACCCCTGGTGTGCTTCACATCACAGCACAGACCGTGGAGCTCCCCTACCCTCTTGGAAGATGCCAAGGCCAGAGGGAAAACTGTCTTGAGCATCAAGTTCCTGTCAGATGAGCGACGCAAGGGCTCGTGGACTCTTAGTGAAGCTCTTGAGAACCAAGGAAACATCTCACATCAGAGGCGTGAGCTCTCTAGGAGAACTCGACTGCTCAAACCCCTTAACTAGCAAGGAAAGTTCCCAGGAAGAGATGTCGATACCGTTGAGGTGTAACACCGAACTCAGGGCCGCCCTGTAGCCTCTAATGGAAGAAATGGACAAACATTTCTCGTCTCTGAGGAAGGTTAAAAAGTCTGCTATTTGCTGAATAGAGGCTGCGAGTGGAGAAAAACCCCGTTTACGACACCAATCACAGTAGATCGCCCATTTGCCTTGGTAAACTGTGGAGGTCGACTTTCTGAGACTGCTGGACATATGCCCTGCTGTTCTTTGAGAAAAGCGCCTCTCGCTCGGAGGAGATACTTGATAGCCTCCAAACGTAAAGAGACAGGGATTCTACTGATGGAACCCTTCCACATGGGGCTGACACAGATGTTGCCAAGGGGGAATCTCCCTCGGAACCTCTGACAACGACAGCAGATCTGGGAACCATTCCGCCTGAGGCCACAGACGGGCTACCAAAGTCATCCTGAGACCCTGTGAACTCATTAGCCTGTTCAGAACTTGATGGATCAAACAAAATGGAGGGAAGGCATACAGCCTCCAGGTTGTCCCAGGGATGTTGGAATGCGTCCTCTGCTAATGCTAAAGGATCTGGGACCACTGAACAGAATATCTCCAGCTTCCTGTTGAAGCAAGTTGCAAAAGGGTCCAGCATGGGTCTCCCCAAAATCTGGAAAAGCTTGTCTGCCACCACTTGATGAAGGGACCACTCTGTGCCTAGGATCTGATCCCGATGACTGAGTTTGTCTGCAACCACATTCCGTTTGCCTGGGATATACCTAGCTGAGAGCTCTACCAAATTGCTGACCGCCCACTGGTGAACCTCGACGGTCAAGGCGTGAAGTTGACGAGAAACCAGGCCTCCCTGTTTGTTTACGTAGGCTACCACTGTGGTGTTGTTCGACATGAGAATGACAGAATGACCTTCTACCTTCTCCAGTAACTCCTTCAGACCCAGGAAGGCTGCCTTCAACTCCAAGATATTGATATGTTGCTGCTTGTCCTCCAAACTCCAAACACCTGAAGTGATGAGGCCGCCTAATTGAGCCCCCACCTGTGAGGGAGGCATCTGAGAACAGAAGGAAGTCTGTAAGAAGAGAACGCAGAGGGACACCCTTCGAAAGATTCTGGTCGTCCAACCGCTAACGAAGGTCTTCTCTCACTTCCAGAAAAAGACGAACCTTTAACAGGGGTGAGTCCCCCGCCAAAGACCAGAATTCTTGCAGTCTCCATTGCAGAGACGAAAGATGAAGATGCCCACGAGGGACCAGCTTCTCCAGGGAAGACAACACTCCCCAGAAGAACCTGCCACTGATGAGCTGACTGATGTGGTTCCGACAGGAGGTCGCGTGCCACTGCCTGCAACTTCTCCAATCTCTGATCCGACGGGAAAACTTTTGCCACTGTCGCATCGATGGCCATGCCCAGGTAGAGAATCCTTTGACTGGGCACAAGGCTCAACTTTTCCTGGTTGACTACGATGCCCAGTTCCAGACATAACCAAAGTAGACAATTCCTGTCCTGCAGCAGCTTTTCCCTGGAAACTGCAAATGGATCCTGAGCATGGGCCCAACTTGACACGAGAGAGAAGACCCCTGAGAACACTTGAGGGGCTGTTGTCAGCCCGAAGCATAGGACTTTGAACTTGAAGACCTTGTCCCCAAGAGAGAAGCAAAGGAACTTCCTGGACGTCGGATGAACAGGGATTTGGAAGTATGCGTCCCTTAAGTCTATCAACAGCATGAAGTTGCCTTCCCTCAAGGCTGCCAACACCGAACACGGGGTCTCTATATTGAACCGTGTCTTCCTGATAAAGTGGTTCAAAGTGGATAAGTCGATCATAGGTCTCCATCCTTCTGATGCTTTGGGCACCAAAAAGATGTGACTGTAAAATATTGGAGATGGACACACCACTTCCTCTATCACATCCTTGTCCAGCATCTTCTGCACTTCCTCCGAAAGAGCCAAGAACTTCAAAGAATCTGGAGGATATGCCTTCTTGAGCTGTGGTTTGTCCGACAGAGGAGGAGAGAAGTCGAATGGCAGTAGGTACCCCACCCGAAGGACATCTACCACCCACTTCTCTGCCCCATAATTCTGCCACTTGGCCCAATGGCCCGCCAGGCAACCCCCCCCCCCCCCCCCCCCCCCCCCATGTTGCAGGAGAGGGAGAGGCATCCTACTAACAGCCCACTTTACCTCTACCCCTTGGGCCCCTTCTTGGCTTAAAGGAACAAGAGCGAAAGGACATTGATCCTCTGACCTAGGCTGAGTCGAACGGGAAGGCCCTGCCAAACTCGAATTCCTCGACGGCCTACCAGGCGACGATCTTCTTGACTGCTGCTGGACAGTGGGAGGAGGAGGAGGAGCCGGACGCCTCTGAGGACGAGACTCCAACTTAGACACGGCCTGGTGCACCAGTCTACCTTTGGTGTCAGCCCGACGCCGGTCTATCGCATTCTCGAGCCCGGTCCGAGGATACAAATACTGGGACTCCAACAGATCTCCGTTCCTCAATGCCAGCAAGGACTGCGTGTAAACTGATCTCTCCATCCTAGACAAAGCCACATCTCTTCTAATCAGGAGGTTAGCACATAAATTAACACTGATGTGAGCCATATACAAAAATGCCTTGCCTCTGGACTGCAACAGACTGGCAAACAAGGATGCACTCACCAACCCTTCTGGGGACCTGTCAGAAGCTATCTTGGCAATGACCACAGGCCAGAAGTCCAGCCAAGAAACCGTCTGCAACATGGAGGCTGCTGTAGATTCCAATGCTGAGGCATCTTGCGGAGACAAGGACAGAGCCACCGACCTCACCTGCTATAAAGTCAATCCCAGCTTCACGCGAATGACGTCTGGGTTAAGATGGCGTGACATCAAAAATGCAGAGTTTGTAGCATAGTACTTCCTATGCCTCATGAGAGGCGGGGGTAGTAGCTTGGCAGAGCCCCTAGAGCGAAGCGAACCATCCCGGTCTGAAACAGAGGTGTTAACCCTATACAAGACTGACTGGATGTGCCCCGAAGAGGAAAGTTGAAAAGATGATTTGGGATCCTGCGTAGCTTCCACCAAGGCTTCCAAGCAAGAAGGAGTGTAAGACAACCGAGCCCGAGTCCTACCTTCCAAATTGTTGAACCAACGAATGAGATCAACAACTTCCGAAAAAGAAGACAAAAACTCTTGTGTCTCCCCCTCCTCCTGCTCCGGCAACGGAGACCGACGACGAGAAGGATATGAAGGATCCTCTAAGGCACCTTCCCCATTAAAATTAATGAAAGGATCAGCAGCCAAACAGCTGAAACACCAACTAACCTGGCTGGGCTGGGTCCACATGTCAGCTCCTGAAAAACCCACTAAAACACTAGGAGCATCACTATGTACTCCTCCAACAGATGACTCATTAACATGTCCGTAAATGGTCACGGGCGTGGCAAACTTATGAGCGTGAGTTGGAGAGGAATCCCGAACACTTGAGATCTAAGGAGAATCCTCCAGAATCGAACTCTTGGAAGCACCAGTGAGAGGGGTAGGCAAACACTCCTGCTGCACCAACTCAGCGCTCACCACTTTTGACCTATTGACAGGCACCTTGAGATCTTTACGGCGACAAATAGGCCTTGGAGAAGGAGCACTTGCATTATGTGCACAGACGGGGGAGGTTGCAACACATTCACGATGTGCATGGACAGGGGAGGTTGCAACACGCTAGCGATGTGCACGGACGGGAGAGGTTGCAACACGCTCACAATGTGCATGGACGGGGGAGGTTACAACACACTTGTGATTCGATGCAGAGGATGAAGCAGCCTCTGCAGATTGCACAAGGGAAGATACACTAACAGTCTCAGAAACTCCAACACTCTTGAGAACACGTCCACGTTGTTCCTCCCATCATAGGCGAAGAAAGAACAAAGTCCCTAGCCTTCCAACACTTGATATGCTGACATGGCATAGAGGGGAAGAGGGAGAGGAAGACAGCACTGGTTTCTTATGCGATCTCTTCGCAGGAGGTGGGGATGAAGCAATGCGTTTCCTTCCAATCCTTCCAACCAACAAGGCAGCCAACTTATCATCCAAAACAGAGTCCAACCTCTTAAGCACTGCCTAGCATATAATCTCAGACTGATCTGCAAGAGAAGGTTCCGATGACATGGAAGGAAGATGCAGCGAACTGGGCAGCAGAGATGACATCACGAATGGGAGAGGCAGTGCAGAGGAGACGACTGGGAGTGACGTCACAAGTGATGACGACGTCATGGCTTCCCCTCGGTATGAAGGGGAATCAGACGCCGCTGGCGGAGGAATACACAACGACGGATCCCATGATGTCATCAGCGGGGCTGACACCACAGCTTTCCTCCGACTCGAAGAAGTGGCAACAGTCACTGGCGGAACAATACAAGATGGCTGACCTAGGCTACCTACGATGACGAGGCCGGGAGGAGGGGGGATGGTCTGGCCAGCCTGAGGAGGGGGGTAGCGAGCCTCCATAAAGTGCACTAGCAACCCCTCCAAGGACGGGGTACCCCCTAGCCCGAGCGTCTTCCAAATCGCCGCCATCTTGGACGCCTCCGACTCTGGAATAAATGAGAATGATGAAAAAACCTCTCCCTTCCCAAGAATCAAATTAACTCCCAAAGAAGAAGGGGCGGCATTACAAAAATCAGCCTGGTGGCCTCCCGATACTTCCAGCGACGAATCAATGAAAGAAAAGGAAGGAGACACAGGAACAACACTACTATGGGGGTTGAATGCTGCAGGAGACGAAGCATTGGGAAGGGGTGAAAAACCTTACCAAGAAGGAAGAGTCGAAACCCTTCATGCTCTCTTGCTATAAAACTATTTCCACTGTTCTTTAGGCCATGTCCGGCACTACATGCAAGGATTCTTTATAGTGCAAAA
Organism: Macrobrachium nipponense; assembly: GCF_015104395.2. Lineage (NCBI taxonomy): Eukaryota > Metazoa > Arthropoda > Malacostraca > Decapoda > Palaemonidae > Macrobrachium > Macrobrachium nipponense. The sequence continues at coordinate 111,546,110 of NC_087201.1, forward strand.
ATTAGAACAGCACTTGCTACATATGATGTGGAGATCGGTCGCCGCCGAAGCCAAAAAACGAGAACATGGAAAACCTGGAATTCCGGGGAACACATGTTGATGTGGCCGAGAAGAAGAAGCCATAAAATCAGCAAACACACACACACACACACACACACATTAAACACAAGCGAAACGGGCAATGAACCGGGTAAAGGGCAAGAGAGGTTAACCACTACACTCGCCCAGGCGGTTAAGAAAAGACTGACGCGTTGGCGTAGGTGAATGGTCTCTGACCATTCTTCACCCGATTTACGCATGCATTGCCAGATATCACAAGATACCTTGCTTTCATCCGTTTTTTAACCGGATCTAGCTAGGCACTAGAAATTATCCTATCGTTAAGACCGAAGGTTTTTTCGTGTATGAACAAATGATACACAGAATGTAAAAAATTTCTAGCTTTATAATTATAATTGTGTAATTTGGTTTCTGTGACACCATTCTCTCATTTTTAATTATCTTTACGTTCCTTTTCTTAAAAATGTCACCAAAGATCAATCAAAGAAACATTCAGTGCAGCAAAGATCCTTTTGCTTCTCACCTTCCTGTTGCATCATTCACCCAGATGGAATGGTATGTTACCTGCATTATTGAAACTCAGGGTTTTTACATTCTATGGAGAGTAATCCAAAATTCTGTTGACCTAAAAGTTGTCATTTGTTGATTAATGTGTGAATATATTTTGTCTATGTATTCTGATATAAAGAAATTATCTCGATAACAAAAAACAGATAGGCTTAGCTGAAAACAATGATGAATTTGTGTATCAGCATATTTATCAGTCTGTGACTGAATATTACCAAATACTTAATTAGTTCGTTACATTTCTTTATCATGATGCTTTGATATTTTGCAGACCTTACATTTCTTTATAATAATTCTTTGATATTTTGCAATGAAGTTTGCATTTGGTACAGAGTGCTTGTTCACTGTAGATAAAAGGTAAAAGTAGTGGCAAAATGTACTGTATATATTACCAGTGGAATTTTCTATATTTCCCTACCAGAAACGATCATTCAAACATGATTATGAGGCAGAAAAGTGTGAAAATTACATTAAAAAATCTAAACCACTATCCCACACATGAAATGGGTAATTTGCTTCATCATAAAATGCATAACTTCTTTTTTTCCATCACTTTGATATCAAAATTTGAGAGATTTCTCTACAATAAATTTTGCAGCAAAAAGATCATTATTTCTTAATCCTAATAAATCAATTTGAATACTTAAACTAATCTTCCTATTTTCCATCTAGTAATGAAAAAGAAAATAATGTTCTATGACATTCAGTAATCTATGAGTCTCAAACATAGCATGCAAGTTTAGCAATGTATACTACAGGCTGTAGTAGGATATTCTGTTTAAAACAAGGACATATCTGTACAGTTTTGAGAAGTTGAAAGAAGAGTAAAACTAAAGCATACCTATAAACCAATTGCGTTATGACTCGCAATCTATAAAGTTCCATGTACATCAGGAACTCATGCTATATACAACAGTATATTCTTCTGATTAGGGACTATCAATCTATGAAAAGGTTGCTAATTCCTAACAATGCTCTAAATTTCATTCAACAGTTTTAATAAACTCAAGTTTAAAGGGGGCTACGGGATTTATCCTTTTAAAATGACATTAAGTATGCGACGAGCTATCTATCCAGCCACCAATCTATACAATATTCACTCCTACAGCACTAATCCAGCACATACTACTTTCCTGTCATTGGAAGGAGAGAACAGCATTCCCAGTATCCTAGGATGCAGTCACCACACACAACGATACAACATCTGGATTCATCATCATCATCATCACTACAAATACCTACACCTTTCTTTTTTCTATGATTTGGACTTTGACTGTGACCCTTTTTATCTGAGGGTTTTTTATCGGAGGCTTCCCCAGCAGCTGTATGGTGGGGACTATGAGCTACCTGAAGGGTGGGACGAGGAGGAAATTCATATTCTGGCGAGCAGTCCCCCGATTCATACACTTCATAAACGATAGGGATCTCCAGACACTGTCAGAAAAACAAAAAGAACAAAAAGCAAAATCACCTGTGTTACATATCATCTGAGCTTCAAGTAGTTTTTCTGCATATATTCATTTATTGGGATTTTAATTTTTTTTATCATCATTATTTTCAAGTGATTTTTCTCATCACAAAACAATAAAACTCACTGGAACTTCACCAGTCGTTTCTTGCTTGAAGTACTTGAAGAGAACAACGTGCGCTGTAGCACCTGCTATACATAATAACCTAGATTCTGGACATAAAAAAATATGCTGAATTGCAAAAGGGTCTTCATCCCCATCTATACTTCTAGTCCGTGGTTTTTCAAATACTTTTGCAGTTTTTAACTTATATAACACTTGTAAACTCACTGATGATGCATCCCAGAATTTGACAGTTCCATCTGCATGCCTGTGAAATTAATGGGAGAATTAGATTCATGACTACCCTTTACAATTTTACAATTTACAATTTGTTAGTGTCAAAAAGTTAATAGTTGAAATCAAAACAGTTAACAAATGTTCAACATTATGTTACATACCCTGTAATTATCATTTCTGCATAACTACAAGAGGAGCCCCATTCTCCACCACTTATTGGCCATTCTCGCTCACTAAAACCTTGTCTCTTCTGTCCTCTAGCACCAACAGAGTAAAATGCTGGAATGAGGTCAGCTGGACAGTCTGCTAAATATGTACAACATGTCACAGGTGATTCATGCAAATCCATAGAATATGGATTTTCAAAGCATGGATAGCCCTGTGTATGGAGATCAACGACCACTAGGTCATTGTGTAATAACACCACCAAGGCATAAGGTTCTGCAAAATCTGAAAACATCAACAGATACCATAGATTAATATTAATAACAAATCTACATTAAGAATTCACATTATGAAGCTTAAATAATCCTCAACGGTATCACAGTTTCAAAAGATATTCTTATTAGCAAGTAACTTAAGTAATTTACAAAGTAGTGTAATATGCTGTACATATAATATTGATGAAAAATTGAAAATAAAGCAACTAACTGGGAAGCATACCAAAATGCAAAGATGATCATTCAAAGAGACAATAATGAACCGAATGTATGTCAAGCTTGTAGAAAAGTCAACAGCCAATCATAACATCACATGACCTAGAAAACTAAATCTCAAAAGCAACCAGACTGAAGTTTCAGAAAATATCAAGTAAAAACATATCACATGGGAACACACCACTTGCAAAAGGAGACTCGCATAATGTAATGAAATCCACAACGTTGTGTTCCATTTCTAAAACTGTTGTTGTCTTGCCATGAATGACAGTTATACTTGGTGTTCTCCCAGCTCTGTCATTAGTAAGACCACCGGAAAATATAACAAACGTATCCCTGTGGAAAAAAGCAATCTGTGAAACTCTGTAAGTAGACAATGACAGTATACTTTATTAAGTAACAGAAATACATCCACAGATAATGAGAATAGTTATATCTATTGAATTAAAGCATCTGCAACTTTTTAAATTCAATAGATTGTTTTAAAAGGCATAACCCTGCACCTCCAATCCAAAATGAGATGAAAAATATTGAAAGCACTATCTTTAAAGTTTATAAAAATAGAGTCTTATGAAATATCTCACAAGAGAATGGGGGGGAAAATGACCTTGGAAGCAATGAACTGTACAAGATTTAATATTTCTGTTTGAAATCTGCTTAAAGAGTAGGCTGCCAAATTGAAGGAAAGTTAAGATGACTAGTAAGGAATTCATCTTTGAGTGTAACACATTATATGTTTATGAATAATAATATGGTATCCAAAGAGGTCATTATATGCGAAGGTAAAAGAAAGCAAATCTGCAGAATTCTGTTAGAGGGTGGGAAGAGTAATAAGTAAATGATTGCACAGTGATGTACAAGCAAGTTTATGCCACACCTTGAAGAAAGTGCTCAGGCATGTCAAAGGGGAAACAAACAACATTATTCCCTGAGAGAGAACACTAAGAGAAACGAAACTAATCAAGACTTATCTTTTATGAAACTGCATTTTCAATGAGGAAAATGAGAGATCTAAACAACTAGAGGGATTAGGCTACTGAATCAAAAATTTTTATAAGGAAGCTGCAGAAGCCTTTCAGGAGGAAGCTGAGAGGGAAATTATACAGAAGATACCTTGTTAATCAGTGCATAGAAAGAGTCTCTTATC
>NC_087201.1:111555347-111565347 GCF_015104395.2 Macrobrachium nipponense
ATCCTCCATGAAGAGTTCTTCTGCTGAAGGAAGGCTTTGTGAACCATTTGAGGTTTGTGGGACTAGTGGATCATACATGTCTTTACTCCCATTAGGCCTAACAAACCTGGTTACAAGCACCTGTCTGTTTATTTGGTCTGGCACATTTACTATGTAATAATTTTCATACAAATTTAATCTATGATAAAAAAAGAACCGGTGAAAATTCAAAATTTGATATGAAATTACAATTTCTTAAAAAGAAATGATAAAAATTCAAAATTCAACATGAAATGAGAGTTTCTTGAAAAGTTTCGATCGAATGATTCTCTCTCTCTCTCTCTCTCTCTCAAAAATTCAAAATTTGATATGAAATTACAATTTCTCAAAAATTCAAAACTTGATATGAAATTACAATTTCTTAAAAAGGAATGATAAAAATTCAAAATTCAACATGAAATGACAGTTTCTTGAAAAGTTTAGATAAACGATTCTCTCTCTCTCTCTCTCTCTCTCTCAAACACATCTGCTTCTCTGTTAATTACTTTTACTAGTCATTTTCATCAAAACCTATTTCAACAATAGAAAAAATCTTCATGATGCGGATGATCAAAATACACTTAGCAGATCTGAATAATACGTATGGCGATGATCATTCATACACACTGCGCTATGATGTCACAAATGCGTGAGGCAGAGCCTTCAGTCTTAGCTAATGGCTGAGCAGGAAATCTCTCTCGCATTCCCCCTTGGAGGAAGAATAGTTTTTTTTTTCTCCAAGCATTCCCCCCACCCCTTCTCTCAGATACCAGCAAATCCCCCACATCTAAAATACTTGAAAAGACAATAGACTTGATGCGTGGCCCATAGAATTTGAATGGCTTCCCAGATACAGAAAATCTACTTTTGAGAACTAGCGACCGCATAAAAGGAGAATCGCACAATTCGAGACCGGACTGTACAATTAAGGGATTTTGACGAAGGAAAAATCTATTTCTGGGCAAGGGTCCGTGTCTCCCAGTGAAATATCCCTTTAGTTCATATTTCTAAGGTAAATAATGCTAACATTACCAGAGGAAAATAAAAGAGGGGGATGTCAGAGTATCCTGACTCGCTCACCCTAAATAAAAGAGGGTGTCAGTATGGTACTGGGGCGAGTGAGGCCACTATCACGGACCTCTTGTCATTTAGAATTCTCCTTCACCAAAATCCCCCTCCTCAAGAGAGCAACTACTACTACACACTCACCCACGCAGACAACAGCGCCTCTCGTGGCCATCCTTGACGTTAGAGGACCAATCTTGGGCGCAAGGGTGGGAGACAAACGGGGGGATTTCACTGGGCGACACGGACCCTTGCCCAGAAATAGATTTTTCCTTCGTCAAAATCCCTTTTCTGGGCTCAGTCCATGTCGCTTTGTGAAATAGTACCAGAGAATTAGCAAAAGATTGAGAAAGAAACAATGGAAGGTCTTAAGAAGACACAAAAGTAAAACAAAATAATTATAATCTAGTTTTTCAAACAGTTACAAAGTTATCATACTTAAACTAAACCAGTATAACATAATGTGAGTTAGTTTTAGAATACGTAGTAAAACTTAAAATTACTCTTAGACTAACTTATGATAACTTAAAACTAGAATTTATTAAATATTAGTATATACAAGTGAGTCTCCCTAGCATAAAAATAAGGGAGAACATCACAAAATAGTCACAATTGGCAATGATATTTACATGTGTGAGTGACCCTAGCAAAAAAATAAAGGACACCTCACGATATGTAGCCTTTCTAGGCAGCTAAGGCTCAAAACAGGATTGAGCCTGACGGTAGGGTTAAAAGAAAATATTAGTGAGGCAGGTAGAAAGGAGATCTGGATCTTCGACTACAACTACTAGACAGTGTCAGGGGAAACTATGTTTCCCGCTGCCACTGCCGGAAATTTGAGAGATTCCAAGGATTTCAAGTAGTGACGTTTGAAGACTGTCGGCGATTTCCAGCCCGTGTACTTTTTTAAATCATTGAAATTCATGTGCTGGAAGTAAAGAGGTGGCTACTGCCCTGATGTCATGGGCTCTGGGGAATGAATCAGGATTAGCTTGTTTAATAAAATATAGGATTTGTTGTCTGATCCCTTTTAAAGAAATAATGCCACCTTTTTCCCTTATAAAAAGGGGACCTGATGACCTAGGTGATGTCCTGGACAGATAGGCTCGTAAGGTCGTCACCGGACATAGAGAAGGGTCTTGAGGAAGAGGGAGGACCTTCCAAGGGGCCCATCTCATCAAGGGATCCTCGTTTTTAGCCAAAAAACTACGATCTGGAGATAATAGAACTTCTCCCGATGGGAGAAATTCCACATGTCCAGAGTCTCTGGAAAGGGCCGACAGTTCGGATATCTTGGCTCCTCAGGCCATACTTAGTAAGAATAATGTTTTCCTTAATATCATCATATAATTGCATGAATCGTTGTCAGTATCTGAAGCCAGTTTGAGAACGTCATTCAAGAACCATGAAATTGAACTAGGTCTTTCTGAAGGTCTGAGCCTAGCACAAGCTTTAGGAATAGACGAAAAGTAAGTCTGTTAAGTCTATCTTGAGTCTGTTAAGTCTATCTTAAAGCCAAAATGGAAGATTTTCTTTAAAGCTGACTTATTGGTTGTAATAGTACTAGCTGCTAGACCTTTTTCAAACAGAGATCTGAAAAAGGATATAGCTAAATTAACTGACATGGTTTGAGAATCCGTTTCCTTCAGGAAATTTGCCAGTTTTTTAACTGCTGCGTCATATTGGCGCAATGTTGATTCCCTTTTATCCGATTCTAAGAAAAGGATATTTTGGGGATCGATATTTGCATCTCTCTTAGCCGCGAACTTCGTGAAGTCCATAAAGTTAGGGTTTTGAGAGTTCCTGAGGAAGCGAACACAGTCCTCATTTGTACTGACTGAGACAGTTTGGGGTCCAGAATCCTTTGAGGCTGGAGACCCAATTCCAGAAGGAGAGGGTACCAATTGCTCTGGGCCAATCCGGGGCTATTAGGCCACTTGTCCCTTGAATGACCTGAGTTTGTTCAGGACTTTCAATAGAAGATTCACTGGAGGAAAGATGTATATCTTCCTCCATTGATTCCAATCTATGGACATGGCATCTGTGGCATAGGCCAGAGGGTTCAGGTTGGGGGCCACATAGCAAGGGAGCTTGTGGTTGGATTGTGACGCGAAAAGATCCACCTGGAGGCCTGGGACCTTTTGGCATACCCACTGGAATGAGCGCCTGTCCAGGGACCACTCTGATTCTAGAGGAACTGAGCGAGACAGAGCGTCTGCTATCACGTTCCTTACTCCCGCCAGATGAGTGGAGGAAAGATGCCATTTGTACTTGGTTGCTAGAGAGAAGATGGCTATCATGACATGGTTCACATGTCTTGATTTGGATCCTCCTCTGTTGATGCAGTGTACTACTACTGCGCTGTCCAATACCAGCTTGACATGGCAATTCTTGGCTGGAAGAAGCCTTTTTAGAGTGAGGAATACTGCCATGGCTTCCAGTACATTTATGTGAAGCCGGCGGAACTGAGGCGACCAAGTCCCTTGAACTTTTTTGAATTGGGAGTATCCTCCCCACCCGCTCAGAGAGGCGTCCGTGTGGATAACCAACGCCGGAGGAGGGAATTAGAGAGGAACTGATTTAGACAGATTTTTGGTCTCCACCCAGGGGCGGAGACGCTTCCACCCAGGGGCGGAGACGCTTGCGAAGAATCGGTGGGATGCCTGACAACTTGTCTCGAGATTTGACATTTGCTCTTGAGCGCCAAACTCGATTTATGTCCTTCAACTTTGCTTTTAACAGAACATCTGTGACTGACGCAAACTGGAGGGAACCTAGGATCCTTTCCTGGCTTCTCCTTGATGTTTGTTTGCATTTGAGGAATTGCCTTATTGACTTGGCTATTTCTTTTCTTTTGACCAACAGAATTGACAGAGTGTGGAGTTCAGGTCCCACTGAATGCCGAGCCACTGAAAACGAGATTCCCGCGTCAGGGTCGCAACGTCCTCGGCGATCTCCGGGGCCCCTTGTTCCGCCAATGCCTGCGCCACCTGTTGTTGAATAGCAGCGATGCACGGAGCTGCCGCTGCTGGGTCGACGTAATCGGTCGACTTGCCGCCTGGAAAGAGGCGGACAGCCATACTCTTGTCCAGGATGTATGGCTGCCCCTTGGAGACGTTCTTCCCAAAGCCTCCTACCCAGGCCCTCAAGGTAGCCGACGCGGCGTCCTTCACGGTGGCACCCTGAAATAAAGGGTCATTGTAATCCTTACAACGAAGCCCCGAGGATATAAGATTGATACTTAAGACTAAGTCATACTTATATATATCTTAACATATGCTTTTATAGCAGTATATGCCAAGAACAGATACAAGTATATTATTACACTGGTATATACTTACTCCGGCAGTAAACTGATCCACCAGATCATATCAGATGGAGCAGGCCTCGTGATGCCATACAATCAAATCATTATGGCGGACAGCGTAGGGAGCGTGGGTCCGGCAGACCTCATGACCGCATGGGTCCTGCAGGATGGCGTTGCACCCCGCCTCTTGACAGTTGGTAGCCTGTAAGTGAACAGATACATAAGTATCGGCAGTTACTAACAGGGCTAACCTGTTAAGAGATATGAAGCTCCGCTGCATGCCGGAGTGAAAAATTTATTCTGGGCATAATCCTCTCCTGTACTCCGTGAGAGAAAGTCCTTAGAACATGGTAAACTGGTCCGAAAAACTCTGGTACACTGGAGCGAATATTTCCGCCGAACCAGTTACCTGCTCATAAACCGAGAGTACACCGAGGTGAGGGTACAATCACAGCGGAGATACACGAGAAGATTACCCAAGTACATAAACTTAAATTAAAACAAAATAAGATAAAATAAATAATAAACAAGGCAAGCGAAGCGTAACTCCGCCGTAAAAAACTTTCGCGAGCAGACAGAGAACCCGGATGGTGAGCGGGTGCTCCGCCGGACTAGCAGAAGTGGCAACAGAACTATGAATCATAAAATGTGAATACAGAGGGATGCATGTCAAGGCTACTCTCCACTACCCCCAAGGAGCTGGCCAGCGAGTCCGCTGAATAACGGATGGGGAGGATAGAGGAGATAGCCACAGAGAGAATCGAGGAGGACCCAGTGCGAGCTGGCGGGGTGGCCAACCCAACCCGAACGCACAGGGTACCCCTCCCGAAACTCATGGAGAGAACGGTAAAAGACCCAGACTCAGGACCCCCCCTCGTCCATAACTCCCGTATCCTCCCTGAGAAGGGAGGAGGAGGGGAGGGGTGCTCGGATGGTTGCCATAGCGACCGTGAGCGAGCGAGGACTACCTTCCCCCCACGATGGGGAGGGAGGAAGATGGGGGGCTGAGCTGGTGGACTGAGGTGATCAGCTGGCCCACTGCGAACGTGGTTGGACCACGAGGCGAACGGGACAGACAAAACATAGCCTAGGCTAATGCAAACCGTCTCAAATATGCAACCCATAACAAATACATCATAATGAAAAGGAAAAGAAGGAAATCACGTGTAAGAGAAAGAGAGGGGTCGTCCAGGAGAAGGTAGGCTAGCCTACCTGGAAGGTAGACAGAGCAACAACTCAGGAGCTGGCCTCTGCCGATACGTAAAACGGAGGGCGATGGCCAGGGTGGCTGGACTAAAGAAAGGTGGGAAATATATATAATGTATACATATATAACCCATCTGCCTAACAGACCTAGACAAAAGAACATGCATGCATGAACACTAAGCTAAGACATGGAGGCATAGGATTTCCGAATAGTACGATATAAAACATGAAAATTGTAGCACATCCCGCACCACACTAAAATAATCATAAAATAATCATAGGCACTGCACAGAATAGCCACCACGGTATGGGAGACAGGGAGCTATAAGATAAACACGAGGCGAGCCGGCATGGCGAGCCCGAGACCAGACGAGGAAGGTCCGTTAATGAACCTAAAAAATGGTTAAAACGGATCCTGACTGGCTAAAAATACGTGTAACCTTTCGGCAGTACTTAAGTTAGCTGCGGCGATAGCTTGGAACTCCATAGTGGAAAGATAATCCAAAGTTAGGGCACAAAACACAGAGCAGAGAAAAATCATGTGTGCACGAGATGTCGCTAATGAAAAGGATGGCCACGAGAGGCGCTGTTGTTGGCATGGGTGAGTGTGTAGTAGTAGTTGCTGGCGCCGGCTGTGTCCCAGCTCTCTCGAGGAGGGGGATTTTGGTGAAGGAGAATTCTAAATGACAAGAGGTCCGTGGTAGTGGTCTCACTCGCCCCAGTACCATACCGACACCCTCTTTTATTTAGGGTGAGCGAGTCAGGATACTCTGACATCCCCCTCTTTTATTTTTCTCTGGTAATATTAGCATTATTTACCTTAGAAATATGAACTAAAGGGATATTTCACAAAGGACACGGACTAAGCCCAGAAAATGCATTCCAGACCCCCAAAAATACATTTTATAAGGAATAAACAGTTTTACAAACAGAAAACAAGGAGAAATAAATATAAAAGAATATATATAGGAAGACTCTTCTTAGCATACAGAAAATGGAGAGGAGAGAAGAGTAAGGATTGATTGATTGATTGATTGTGAGTTTTCTGGCGTCACAACTACCAGGGTCACTGACGCCGAGAAGAGGAAGGAGGAGAGGTTAGTGTTTGGAAGGGGAATCCCCTCCAGGACTTCAGGTGTCAAGAACCTCTCTGGGGTTACTTCTCTGTCTTTAGTGGCACTGTCTGGGGTTACTTCCCCTCTTCGTATTTTACTGGCACTAGGACCTGTTTGAGAGTCACTGGACCCCTGTCACACAACAAAACTGTCCAGAGACATTTGTTTCTGATGTCTCTTTAAAATTGGCATAAAGTGATACAATGCATTGTCATTAAACATGTTAGACACGGATTGCAATGTCTTTGTTAGGATGAAATTCAACAAAATCTTTAACAACACTCCACTTGGCAAATATTTCTTTAATCTCTGAAGTACGCACAGTATTCCCTCTCTCTCCTTCCGTCTGCTGCTAATCCTGATGAAGGTCTTACAGCTCCTCAGTGATTAGCTCTTCCCTGTGGGCATCCACTAACTCTTCCAGATCCTTGCCACTCATATCCAAGCGCATGGACTTCCCAGACACAACAGATTCCACAACAGGTGTAGGGTCGTCAGGGTAAGCCTCAAATCCTTCAAAATCCTTCTTGAGGTAACACTGGCCACAATGTTTTCCAAGCAGAGTTCAAAGTCCTGAAAGCCAGTTATATGGTGCTTTTCTAGTGCCGTAAAATCGCCACTTTACGGTGCCATAACATGGCGAGTTCCAGTTATCGGTGCCATAAGGTGTCAATAGCAGAGTTATAGCACCATTATAGGCGCCATTAACTGGATATTGGCAGGAAAAATCACCAAAGTTTTGGTTAATGGCAATTTTTACTTATCAACAACCCACCAAGAATAGAACCCCATCCAATAACCAGGGACTGCCTGTATTAAAGGGATCCTTCCAGAACTTTCTTAGGGTTAATTCAGTGTCTGATGTCACTTCAAAGCACCTTTGAATTTGTGTCTTTGTGTACAGTTTCTTGAAGTTCGAGATGATTTGATGGTCCATGGACTGGATGAGAGGAGTTGTATTAGGTGTTAAGAAATTCACAGAGATGAATTTAAATTCATCCAACAACTGGTCTCCCAAGCCAGGAAGATGCACAGGAGCATTATCCATTACCAGGAGGCACTCGAGGAGCACCTGATTGTCCAAGAACTAAGTTTTAACCATAGGGCCAAACACTTCATTGACCCACTCAATGAAATTTGCCTTGTGACCCATGCCTTTTTGTTTGCCTTCCATAGCACAGGCAATTTTTTCTTGACATTATTTTTCTTAACACTCAGGGAGTTTCAGAGAGATACACCAGTAGGGGCTTCCCACAGAACAAGAGAACTAGCCTATCCTTCATAGGCTTGTGCCCTGGCAGTGAGCTTTCCTCCTGCGTGATATAGGTCCTCTTTGGTATTTTTTTTCTAAAACAGGCCTGTTTCATCACAAATGAAGACCTGTTGAGGGAAAAATCATTCAGCCTCAAGATATTCCTTGAATTCATCAACGAATTCTTCAGCGGGTCATTTGTTGGAACTCGCAGCCTCCCCATTATGTATGCCCATACGGTTTTTGAATTATTCAAACCAGCCTTTGCTGGCCTTGAAATCACCAATGGCTGCACTTGTTGTTGGCATTTTCAAATACATCTTACACTACTCTTAGAGAGAGAGAGAGAGAGAGAGAGAGAGAGAGAGAGAGAGAGAGAGAGAGAGAGAGAGAGAGAGAGAGAGAGAGAGAGAGACCTAATATGCTCAGTATGGGCTCAACCTGGAATGAGCTCAATAGAAGTATGACTACATTATAAGTATGCTGTAAATCATTATCATCATAAAAATCAGTATTTAATCAATACACAATATGAAAAAATATAATTAGTGAATAAATTGTGTTGTTCTACAAAGATGAAGTAAATTAGTAATAATTTTAGAGATATGGTCAAATACAAAAATACGCAAATTAGTGAAATTTCCCCGTAGAAAAGTGAAAATTGTGTTCCACAAAAATCTACGACAAAGTGGGCCGCAGAAAAGTGAAAAGTTTAAAACCGGGGGAGCACTGTAATTGTTTTTCATTGATCCACACTAACAGAAGATTTTCAATGTCTTCCACTAGTTGCGATCTCTTTTATTGATGAAGTGACCCCTTTAGCAACATCAGCTACCTTAATCTATTTTTCTTTGCTTAGGATAGAGCTAATTGATGACAATGACTTGCCTTACATCCTAGCAAGATTATACTTTGCTACAAGTTCTTTCTTAATCTCTATTGTGATTCTGACCTTATTTACCAAAGGGCTGGCACTTGGAACTTTCTTCAGTTTCACTTATAAAAAAAGGACAAAACACAATGAACATGTGCGGTGATGCGGAATGCGAGTGAGGTTATGCTCATTCAATGAGAAACAAAGGCAGAATCAGTCACGAGAGAAGATGGGATGCTTTGTTTGGACGCTTGGTATAGGCCCTAGTCACAAAGTGGGCCCAGGACAGAGTTTCCAAGTGTATGAAATCTGAGGAAACATACAAAACCAGAGACAAAATTTCGTCAGAAAAACTCTGAAAACCGGGGCGTATGAAAACTGAGGTTCCACTGTATACTACATGTATATAGCTGCTAAAAGGTGTAAGACTAAAACATGGCAGCAGAGATCAATAAGGATCAATAACACTAAAATTTTCATAAATATCTGTAATTTATGCATATTATTATGAATCTGCCTCGCATATTATAGCACCCTTACAATATCTTCTAGTCCAAAACCCCAAACAGTAAGTGTTCGGCTTTAAAAAATGGATTTTTTTTTCACCACCAAAAATTTTGGAGCAGTAATCGGTAATAAAAACAGTACTTAAATAATACAATAAAAGAAGTAAAAATAGATGGGTGTGGAATTACCCCATCAATGGCTTACTTTGCTAGGATCAACAGGGCAGTCACTGAGATGTACCACCGCACCAGGATGAGTCTTCCGGGACCTGTGTATAAGCAAATGAAAAATAAAAATCCTAACTGGATATTTATATATTTATACATGGTAAAAATGTTCTGTTATAACAGAATTCCATCTAACAAAAGGAGCCCATAAAAACACCAAAATAAGAGAGAGAAATACTATATTTCAGAGACTGCTGTCTCCCTCTTCAGGTAGATGAAGAGGGAGACAGCAGTCTCTGAAATATAGTATTTCTCTCTCTATATTTTGGTGTTTTTATGGGCTCCTTTTATTAGATATTTATACACAATACATATAACATATATACATACATACATACATACATACATCATACATACATACATAACATACACACAATATATATATATATATATATATATATACATATATACATATACATATACATATAC
>NC_087201.1:111575347-111640347 GCF_015104395.2 Macrobrachium nipponense
TTTCGATCAGAATGAAGAAGAAGTGGAAATCAATAAAAAGATCTTGATACTTGGGAAAAGTTTAGATTTAGAAATTGACGAGGAAGATATCCAAGAACTTATAGATGTGCAAGATGTAGAGCTAACGGCAGAGGATTGAATTGCACTTTGCAGAAGAGAAAAAAAACGCAGAAGAAAAAGAAGAAATAAAAGAGCCGGAGCGAAACGTTTACGACTAAAAACTGGCAGAGGCGTTTGCTTTATTTGATCAAGGACTGAAACTTTTAAGTGAAATGGATGGGGACGAGGAACGGTTTGCCAAAGTTCAGAGGGCTCATCAAGACAGTGTTGCATGTTACCAATTAATTTATGAAGAACGAAAAAAAACGCACTGTGCAACCTACAATGGATTTTTTCTTCAAGAGAACGACTCCAGTGCATTCCGCTTCCCCCAGCCCGTACCCCCTCACTTGGGACTTGATCCTGTACGTCTCGGAACAGTTGTTTCCTCGAGACACCTGAACTAACAGAAGAAGAAAAATTCTATCTGAGGAAGAGCGAATTGATGATCCTGCTGCTTTATCATCATCCTCTCTTCCGATCTTTAGTTATAGTAGCCATGAACAGCCTGACACCGATCACGTATGCCGACAACGGACCGAATCTTGGTGAGTACCCTTTACGCTACAGTCTGATCCTTGTTCACATATATACAGGCGGTCCCCGGGTTACGACGGTTCCGGCTTACGACGTTCCGAGGTTACGACGCTTTTTCTTAAATATTCAATGGAAAAATCCGTCCTGGGTTACGACGCTTGTTCCGAGGTTAGACGCTGACGCTTCCGACGCTCCGAGTTAACGATGCTTTTTAAAAAAACGCATACTATGATAAAAATCCTTTATAGTTTAGCACAGTATATTAATAAAAATAAGTTTGGTTAGATTACAACAAAAATTTTGAGATTATGATGATTTTCGACACTTTTTATGTTGTATTTTTCTATGTTTTTTAATGACGCCTCATATGCGGAACTAGTTTCCGAGTGAATGAATACATACTAGTTTACATATAACAGTCCAAAAGTGCAAATAATGAAAAAATCATTGCTTGTTTCCAGTAATAATAACAAAACGAAGTTTCCTGGTTAGATTACAACGCAAATTCCAAGTATCCAAAGAGAGACATTATCCAGTAATTTGATCAGAGAGAGAGAGAGAGAGAGAGAGAGAGAGAGAGAGAGAGAGAGAGAGAGAGAGAGAGAGAGAGAGAGGCGTCTTCCGACGCTCCGAGTTAAGGACAGAGAAGTGTTCGTTTCGTTAAACGGCCTCTGACTCATGCCAGTAAATGTTTTGTTGATAATAATATAAGCCTATTTAAAGATACGTTTACTTTAATTAGTCTATATGATACGTAAATAGTAATCAACTGTTCTTGTAGCCCTCAATATTTGGCAAAATCGAAGTATCCAAAGAGAGACATTATCCAGTACGTAATTTGATCAGAGAGAGAGAGAGAGAGAGAGAGAGAGAGAGAGAGAGAGAGAGAGAGAGAGAGAGAGAGAGAGAGAGAGAGACGCTGTGGCAACAATGGTTTCTCGGGGGTTTTTATAGCTTCCTTCGCTTGATGATCGTGGATATGTAGAAGGATTCGACCATTACTCGTTTGCCAAATCGACGATACGAACACCACGTTCATGCTTTGCTATAATTTCATGTTTTGCTTCCATCGAAATCATTTTCTTGGGTTTTTTCTTATCACCTGCTTTGTCTTTAGCTTTGAGACCCATGGGTTAATAATAAAATAGACAAAATAACACGAAAAATAGGCGCAAATACAACGAACTAAACAACGACGTGTTAACATGCAGCACCAACAACAAACAAACAGACTGAACGCCATTTATCGGTCGCCTATACAACTAACACTCATCGCAAAATCGTATCTCAAATATTTCGTTGTATATCAAAGCTTGTATTTTCGCAAATTTTCTGTTATATCTCAAAACATTCGTATATTAGGGCAATCGTATGTCAAGTTTCCAATGTAATTTGATCAGAGAGAGAGAGAGAGAGAGAGACGCTTTGGCAACAATGGTCTCGGGGATTGACGTAACGTTTATTTTCTGAACAGATAGGACAGAGAAGTGTTCGTTTCATTAAACGGCCTCTGACTCATGGCAGGAAATGTTTTGTTGATACTAATATATAAGCCTATTTAAAGATACATTTACTTTAATTAGTCTATATGATACGTAAATAGTAATCAGCTGTTCTTGTAGCCCTCAAGATTTTGCAAAATCACTCCAGGTTGTACATAAAACTTCAAGAATGTAGTGTCACCAGAGGATTACAATAGTTTTTACCTTCAAGAACCAGCATTCCTTTTATGAAAATAACTCAGGTTTGTACATAAAAACTACAGGAAACAACATGTATGTAACCAAAGGATTACAGTAAGGTTTTTATAACTTTTTATTAGTTTTAAGACATATTTCCAAGCGTCGTTCCGGCTTACGACGATTTTCGGCTTACGACGCGTCTCAAGAACGGAACCCCCGTCGTAACCCGGGGACTGCCTGTATATATGTGGGTCGACCTGTGTTCGCCGGTGAAATGGATCCTGCTATCCACTTTCCTGATATAAACAGTTTCTAAATATACCAGAGAAAGTTTACATTAGTTTGCAAGGTTACTTCCCTCGCACGAGCACCCAAAGGGCGTCGTGTATAAAGTTCAGGGCGTGTGGAAGCCACTATTCACAGGTCTCCTGCCATTTAGAGTATTCTTTCTCAAAACCTACATATGGGGTGAGCCGCGCCAACGGCCACACCCACACTGCCTCTGTACTGCCGCTACTAACGCCCGACGCGAGCACTATCTTACAATCCTGTTAGAAACCTTCCTTCTAGTGGACGCGTTTTTCATTCTGTGCTTTCTTTCAGCATCTACTCGTTGATTTAGTGATGGCTTCTGCTCAGATGTCACCGACATCTAAGTTGAGTACCCCAATTTGTATTTTTCAATATATTGTGAAATTGGAGAGCCTTTTATAGACCCGCGAGCCCGTAGAAAGTATTGCAGGAATGCGGCGTCACCCGCCATCTTGGATGCCACAAATGGGAACGCGTTGGTTTGGGTACCGGGTTTTTTATTAAATAATAACCTAGCTACAGCTATTTTTGTTATGAGTTCCCAATTCCTGTGTTTCTTGCACTATACATATACTATAGTACATGTCATTAGAATAACATTCACGCCTACGTCGTATTTAGCAGTTTCTATAACCTAAGCGTACGTAATCTTGACATGTTCTTATAGTAACAGTATTATGTTTATTTTGTAATTAATTAAGCAGGCTGTATTGCCTTGCAACGAGGAGGGAGAGAGAGAGATAGGGGATTTCTATTAACAATATGGCCACTCTAATCAGTGACAAGACCAATCACGACGAGCCAGGGTTCTCTGTACACTACTACCCCTACTGGGATAGGCTACATATACGACCAGTTGGGTAGCCACCTATGATCGGGTAGGTAGTCAGACGTCCACGACCGACCACTACCACTACCACTACCAACACCCGGCCCCACCTACCCCCTCCCCTCACCACTTATCGGCTCAGCTTAGTCGATCCATTGTAACTCGCAGTACTAGCTCTCCTTCTAAGAGACGTCTGCTTGAGTTTCATACAAGTGGGAGGGGTAGGGTTGGGGAACAGGGTTGGTGGTTCCAGAATACTTAGCCTGGTACTAGCCTGCCAGAGCTCCACCACATAACTCCGGTACATAACTCCGGTGGCTAGTATTCCTAAACACATTATGGGCTCCCGTTGCGCCTCCGTTTGCAGTGGAATGGCGATAGGAGGTTTGTCCTCAACCCATCCTTGCCAGAGATAGGCAATGTCGGACGGGGAAATTCCTTCTCCTGACTCGCCATCTCCAGCGCTTTCACAGCTAACGGCTAGGTCGAAAGTGAGACTATAAAAATAACTTAGGTTGAGTAAATGGTACAGGTGTTAGCTCCGGACGAAGGATGACTTACCATCGCATCCGCTGCCGCAGTTGCCCGATAAGTCTACGGCTTATCAGGTTCCGTTCTCGGTTTTAGTAGGCGCCTACACTGACATGTACTCCTCCGCGGCCTGCCGGAGCTATAGAGTTGAGCTCGCCCTCCTCATAGCAAGGCGGATATCAGTTGGTGAACGCGGCACCGGCCTAGAACCTACGAACGCGACCTAGCTCGGGCTATTAACGATTAAAATACGAACTTACAGTGAATTTACATACCTCTTATTACGAATTATGCATGCTCTTATCATAAGATTGTGCATGGGTTTTAATGAGTATTGTGAACTTATGTAGTCTTAAGTTCCAATTCCTCCAGGGGAAATGTTGCTTATCAATAATTTCCCTTACAGAAGGTGCGTTGCCTGTCTCCGGGGTGCTCCACCTCCTTTAGCAATCCGGTGGGACATGAGGTCTGCCGGTCGCATGCGAACTGCTCCATTTCCTTTGTGGCGGAGCAGGGAGAAGCGCCCTACATGGTCTGGCACCCGGAGGCGTGCACCCTGTGCTTCGAACTGGTCATGATCTTTGCCGATGACCAGGTAAGCACTAGATAACCCTCTTTCTCCCTTTGTTTACGAATTGTGTATGTATATCATATTCAATGTCCAATATTATATAAAACAAACCGTCTATAGCAGGAAGGTTAATTTTCCTTCCTCCCCGACAGACGGATGATGACAGCCGCCAGTTGGCCAAGACAAGCCTGAGACAGTGGGTCTCCAGGTATGGGCGGAACGCTCCGTCCGGGGGCCCCTACATCCTGGACGCCAGCCTGGGGACTCGCCTCTTCAAGGGTTTGCCATCGGCTTCGGTCAAGCCAAGTCTGGCGGCTCCCCTCATCGACGCTATCCGGGCCGCAACAGCCCCACTACCGGACGATCAGGATCTGGTGGGAGATGACACGGTAATTAACATCCACACGGAACCCATGGCCCTGGATGAGCAGGTAAGTGGTGAGGTAAGTGAGGCAGGTAGCCACCTCAGTCCCACTCCCTCTTCTTCTTCCTCTTTCCGGGGCTTTACCAGGTCCACCCCTACTACTTGGGACAGCTCGAGATCTGTCCGTCCTAAGGAGAAGTCCCTTAAGGCAACAAAATCACAGCCTAAGGTACCCAGGCCAGCTCCGCCAGCGGCGTCAGAGTTGTCTCCCGCCCCTAGGCCATCAACTTCCTCTGCTAAATCGCCTGCTGCCAAGGTTTCTCTCTCTTCAAAGGGATCGAGAACAAAGTCCGCAAGATCTAAGGCGGCGGAGTCAGGCCTTGACCATGACCTCCTTACTAACCTTCTGATGTCGAAGGTTAGGGACGCAGTCGATGAAAGATTCGACTCTTTGAGGCGGGCCTCCGGATCGGAGATCTCCAGCCAGTCAGTATCGGACATAGTGGCTGAGCAGATAAAGCCCATAAAGGAGTTGATGTCGGGTTTGCTCCACTCTGGATCTCTGGCGCTAGCCTCAGAGGTTCCAGACGCCTCAAAATTACCACCCTTCCATAAGAGCAACCCATGGCGGTTTGCCATGCACGCCCCATACGTGGATGGCAAACTGACCCTGGAAGGTTGCGGCACCCGACCACTGGAGGACTTTGAGTTCTACCCAAAGGACCTCCAGTTTCCCTTCAAGGGGTTCGCCAGACTAGCGGAACATGCTTTAGTCAAGAGTGGACAAAGTTCCTAAGGAAACGGTGATCTTTCCGAAGGATCAAGCCCAAGCTGTCTGGGCTTGTACTATGGCTGACTGGGAGTGCGTTAACACCCGGTTAACGCCTCACAAAGGCTCTTTTACCATGTTTATGACACCAGACGAGGTTCCGTCCTGCTGCACAGACAAGATTATGGAGTTGACCCTCCAGGCAATCATGGAAGAGAAGCCTCTCCCAATCCTGAAGGAGACAGAGGCTACCTCCCTCCTCATACCTGCCAACAGACACTTCTGGCAAATTGGACTCGGACTGTGCCTCAACCTTGTTCTCTGATAAGCTCCCCAAGCTGCTGGAGAACATGATAAAATCTGAGTTTGAGGCCAGGACTAGACTGGCTAGATCTATCAACTCCGTTACCTCAATGGAGTTGGTAGCTTCCATTTACAAGGACGAGCAGCTCTTCCAGGTCTTGACAAAAAGTCTGCTACAGACTTATCAGTCGGACCTATTCGAATTTGGTGTCGCAAGAAGAGCATGCAGAAAGTACGTCTTGGCGGAGGCCACTATTAGGCATGAGCCTAATATACTAATTAAGACCTCGATCTGGGGCAAAAACCTCTTCCCTCAAGAAAATTAGATAACGTCTTGAGGGAAGGCTCCAGAGCCAATCAAAGTCTTCTTGTTCATTGGGGTCTGCCCTTCAAACATAAGCTTGAGGCAATCAGAAAACAAGCCAGATTTAGGAAGAAGCAAAGATACTTCGCGCCATACAAGACTTCTCGTCCTCAACAAATGGCGCAGGCAATGTCCCTCGCCCAAATGTCGAAGCCTTCGACATCAAAGGCCCAGCCCCAGCAGCAGTTTGTGCTGCTTCAGGCTCCAAGGCCAACAGCCTTCAACCTCTGCAGCCCTAATGGCCTCCCCTGCCTTCAACCCCGTCTACGAAGCCAGCGGTTCCTTTCGCGGCTACAACCTGCATGCCGGTAGTAGTAGAGCCAGAGGCTCCCGGCTACGTAGCGGGTCAAGAGGCAGGGGGTTCCGCGGAGGCAGGGGCTATAAACCCACAACCAACCAGTGAGAAGTACCAGGTAGGAGGGAGGCTATACTGGTTCCGAGATCATTGGACTTTCAGCCCTTGGGCTTAAAGCATAATCTCCAAGGGCCTGGGATGGAATTGGAAGGGAGGATTCCCACCACCACCAGTGAACTTCTTCCAGACTCCAACAACAGACTTGGAAGAGTACACCAAAGATTTCTTGCAGAAGAAAGCCATAAAGAAAGTAAAGAGCCTAAAATTTCAAGGACGTCTGTTCACTGTCCCAAAGAAGGACTCATTCAAAAGAAGAGTCATTCTAGACTTGCCCAAACTCAATTCTTACATTCTTTGCGACATGTTCCGCATGCTGACAGTCTCGCAGGTGCGGACCTTACTTCCCCGTGGGGCCGTCACCACCTCTATAGATCTTATAGACGCTTACTATCATGTTCCGATAGCAAGGAACTTCTCTCCATACCTATGCTTCCGACTAGGCAACAAGGCGTATTCATTCAATGTCATGCCATTCGGGCTCAACATCGCGCCCAGAATTTTTACCAAACTAGGAGAGACAGTAGTTCAGGAACTCAAGACCCGAGGAATAATGCTGGTAGCCTACCTAGACGACTGGCTCATTTGGGCAACCACAGTCGAGGAATGCCGCAGGTCAACTGCCAAAGTCATAGAACTCTTAGAGGTTCTAGGATTTCAAATAAACAAGAAGTTGCGGCTGGAACCAGCTTCCCACTTCCAATGGCTGGGAATCCAATGGGATCTGGAGAATCACAAGCTATCCCTTCCACCCAAGAAGGCCAAGGAGATAGCAATGGCTACGAAACGATTTCTTATGAACAAAAAGGCCTCTCGATGTACCCAAGAGAGGATCCACGGTTTACTACAATTTGCGTCAGTAACAGACGTCCTACTGAAAGCCAGATTGAAAGATATCAATCATGTCTGGAAGAGGAGAGCCAACAACCATCTCAGAGACAAACTCTCAGTAATTCCATCCGTACTAGCAGAGACTTCACCCATGGTCAAAACTCAAGAATTTAACCAAGTCAGTGCCACTGCACTTCCCTCCCCCCTCTGTGACGATTCATACAGACACGTCACCGAGTGGTTGGGGGGATACTCTCAGCACAAGAAAGTTCAGGGAACATGGTCAAACATGTTCTGCCAATTCCACATCAATATATTGGAAGCCATGGCAGTTTTTCTAACTCTGAAAAAGTTCATTCCGGCCAAAAACAACCATGTGAGGATAGTCTCGGACAGCCTAGTGGTAGTCCATTGCTTAAACAGAGGGGGCTCCAAAACAAGCAAACTGAATCATGTACTAGTAGCAATATTTACCTTGGCAGCAAAGAAACACTGGCACCTGTCAGCAACTCATCTGGCAGGAGTCAGGAACGTGATCGCGGACGCTCTCTCCAGGACCACTCCGCTAGTCAGAATGGTCCCTGGACATGAATTCATTCCAGTGGGTTTCCAGTCAAATCCCCGGCCTGCAAGTAGATTTATTCACAACAGAGTCCAACCACAAGCTACCATGCTATGTGGCTCCCAATCTGGACCGTCTAGCCTATGCCACAGACACATTAGCCATAAATTGGAACCACTGGCAGAAGATTTACCTGTTCCCTCCGGTGAATCTTCTGATGAAGGTGTTGCACAAGCTGCGTTCCTTCACAGGACAAGTAGCTCTAGTGGCTCCCAACTGGCCCAAAAGCAACTGGTTTCCACTCCTTCTAGAGCTGAAGCTCCATCCCAGATGGATCCCTCGCCCAGAACTGACACAAGTAGTACAAACTCGAATTGTGTCAGCTTCCTCAAGAATTCTCCAAACCCTAACTTTATGGACTTCATGAAGTTTGCGGCCCAAGAAGATGCTAGTATTGATCCGTGTAATGTCATGTTCATAGAATCAGACAAAAGAGATTCAACTCTTAGACAATACGATTCAGCTGTTAAGAAGTTAGCTGAATTCCTAAAACATTCAGATACCCATAGAATGACTCCAAATCTGGCCATCTCGTTTTTCAGATCTTTATTCGAAAAGGGCCTAGCCGCCAGTAATATTACAACAATAAAATCAGCCTTGAAGAAGATCTTTCAAGTCGGCTTTAACATAGATTTGTCAGACACATATTTCTCTTCCATTACAAAAGCATGCGCACGCCTTAGACCAACTGCCCGCCCACAAAAGGTCACTTGGTTCTTAAATGATGTACTTAAACTGGCGTCAGACATCATTAATGAATCTTGCGCATATATCACTCTTTTAAGGAAAACCTTATTTCTAACGGCTATGGCCTCAGGTGCTAGAATATCTGAACTTTCAGCTCTCTCACGTAACCCAGACAACATAGATTTCCTCCCATCAGGAGAAGTGCTACTCTCCCCAGACCGGAGCTTCCTGGCTAAAAATGAAGACCCCCAAAATAGGTGGTCCCCTTGGAAAATTATTCCCCTGCCTCAGGAAACATCTCTATGCCCTGTTACATCTCTAAAGTCCTTTTTAGCCAGGACCTCCACAAAGTCGTCAGGTCCTCTCTTTATTAGGGAACATGGTGGTACAATCTCTATCAAAGGTATTAGACAGCAGATACTCTACTTTATAAAACAGGCCAACCCGGAGTCATTTCCACAGGTTCATGACATTCGGGCAGTGGCTACTTCAATTAACTATTTCCAAAATATGAACTTTGCGGATCTTAAAAAATACACGGGTTGGAAATCTCCAGTAGTTTTCAAACGCCATT
Organism: Macrobrachium nipponense; assembly: GCF_015104395.2. NCBI lineage: Eukaryota > Metazoa > Arthropoda > Malacostraca > Decapoda > Palaemonidae > Macrobrachium > Macrobrachium nipponense. The sequence continues at coordinate 111,584,835 of NC_087201.1, forward strand.
ATTTAAAGAATTTGGAAGCACTGAAATATTCAACTATAGCTGCAGGGAGTCTAGTCTCCCCAGAATAACATTGTAACAATGCATTCTTCTGTCCTTCCTTTCCCCACCCCCTCCTCCTTTTTACCTGCCTCACTTGTACTTGCCACGATGCCTCTCTCCTCGGTATTGGGAGAACCCCAGCGTCACTCTGCCACATATTTTGTACATAATTTATTGGTCATGGATGTGTTTTATAAACCACATGGTACATATCCAGAATTGTAGCAAATTCCTTGCATAGTACCTGTATAAACCTTTTTGTATTATCATTAAGCATATTTAATTCTAAGCCATAACTTAAGGCTTAGTTTTTAAGTATTAGTAGGTTAAGTTTATATTGTTACGGCAGTCTTTTACATTAAGTAAACTTATTTTTGAATGAATTCCATTTTCATTTCTCCCCTTAAGTTTACTTTACTCATGGGCTTGGATGGCATTCTCTGGTAAAATTTCACTGGCGAACACAGGTCGACCCAGAAAAGGGATTTTGACTAAAGAAAAATCTATTTCTGGGGAGAGACCTGTGTCGCCCGGTGAACCCGACCCATATCATAAGTCTTCCCTTCCCTACACCTATCCAAGCCAGGAAAGGTATCTAACACAGCAAGGATTGATAGATAGTGCTCGCGTCAGGCGTTAGTAGCGGCAGTACAGAGGCAGTGGGGGAGTGGCCGTTGGTGCGGCTCACCCCATATGTAGGTTTTGAGAAGGAATACTCTAAATGGCAGGAGACCTGTGAATAGTGACTTCCACACGCCCTGAACTTTATAAACAATGCCCTTCAGGTGCTCGCGCGAGGGTAGTAACATCTGCATACCAATGCAAACTTTCTGGTATATTTAGAAACTATTTATATCAGGAAAGTGGATAGCAGGATCCATTTCACCAGGCAACACAGGTCTCTCCCATGAAATAGATTTTTCCTTTGTCAAAATCCCTTATATATATAACTTAGCATATGATTCATTTATCACACATATCCACAAGTGAAAAATAAGAGAGGGGTTGTAGGTCCTGACGGGTTTCTACTTTATTTCCAAGTCATTGGCGAAGGACTGATACATAGTATTAGAAAGCATAAATATATATATTAGATATATATATCATATATATATTATATATATATTATATATAATATATACTATATATCTCTTTCAAAACAATGAAAATGTGTCTACAAACTTGTCAAGTGACAAGTCTCTGGTAATGACACCAAGCATCAGTAGTGATACTCTAATGTTCTGACAGGATTAACAGAGGGTCAGAATGAGGATTTTAATTAACACTTACAGTTCAACGGCTTTATTCCAATTGATTGTGTAACCAGAAAGTAGGAAGACCTCTATGTTGACGACGTGGATATTGCCGCGTTCTGTGCCCACATACAACCATTTGCTTTGGAAGGGGAGAAACAGACACGTGATCCTGAAATGAAAATAAGTATGACAAAAATAAGAAGTAAGATTTTACTTCTGGTGGGTGTCTTTTGAGATGTAAACGTATCACTTTTGTAGATATGAATTTTTGTGTGTTAAAACTTGAATCATCATGGAAGAGAAAATCTTAATTACAAAAATATGTAAAAAGAAAAAAAATGCACCTACTTGCACTAATTAGAATATGAAATGATTTCATCAGTAGATTAATTACATTGTATATACATGTGTATATGTGTATGTATGTATGTGTTATAATATATATATTCTATATATCTATATATATCATATAATATATATATATATATATATATGTGTGTGTGTGTGTATATATATATATATATATATATATATATATATATATATATATATATATATATATATATATATATTATAGAGAGAGAGAGAGAGAGAGAGAGAGAGAGAGAGAGAGAGAGAGAGAGAGAGAGAGATTTTGTCATGGATGTTAGATGTTGTCACTCAACAGGATAAGGGTTATTTCCTCGAGGCCGCCTTGCTTTGCGTGTAGCTTTCACATTTTTGACGGAAGACTTTCTATCTCCTATATTACAAAGGCGTTTGACCTTGAATCATACGTTTACTTGAGGAATTTGACAAGAACTTTGACCATTTAGATTTGCCGCTAATTCTACAGGGAACCTACCAGACCCATTGTTTACTCTTACCCCTGGAATTCCAAGATCTCTCCCGAGGTTCTCTCTTCTCGCTAGTAAACTTACAAGGACCTCTTTCATTCTTGCTTAGTTTCAGATTCTGGTTTGGGAGGAATGTTCCTGACATTGATAACATTCTTGGTAGTCATCTTCCTTTATTTTACTTCTGGGAGAGGGCGTGAATGTCTCTGACATTTCATCCTCGGATGATTCTTGATATGGCCTGCCATCTGGAATGTCAAGAAAGCTCCTGACATTTTATCTGTTAAGCTGGTCACTCAGCATTGACCTAATTTTTTTCCCCGCTGTTTATCTTAGAAGGTTCTTTTTGACTTCTGCTCTGTTTTCCCTCAGGAATGTGTCATGAACGTTCTTGACAAATCATCTTCCTCTCTGATAATCTGACAAGGATCTCACTGACTTCTGCTTTGTTTTTCCCTCTGGAATTTAAAAGTGATTTTCCTGATGTTTTGTCATTTCTAACTGGTATTTTTCCTGACAAGAACTGTATTTGTTCGTGAGTAAGAGCATACTGTTCTTTAAATTTTATTTTCATCAAAGGTAATGCGACATGACCTCCTTAGTCCTTGCTTTACTATTATAACCTATAATCTGAGGTGGACGCTTCCAACAATTTCTCTTTCTCGCTTTTTATCTGTTAGTCAAGAACTTTCTTGACTCTCGCTTTGTTATTCCCTCTGGAGTTAGAAGAAGGTGTGTCCGAGATCTGATGTTTCTAGCAGGTCATTTGACGAGATCTCCTTGCTCCGTTATTCCTTCTGGAATTTAGCGAGAATATCTTGATATTTTACCTTCTTTGCTGGTAATCTGAAAATGATCTCCCTCACTCTTTGGTTTGCTTTACTTTTCCCTCTGGAATTTTAAAGATAAATTTCACAACATTTGATCTTCTACTCTCATAAGCTAAGAAAGACATCTTTGATTCTCAGTTTGTTATTCACCTTGGAATTTGAATAAAACTTTCCTGACATTTTAAATTTCTCTCTGATACTGTGGACTAAAAATCTTCGATTTTTGCTTAATTTTTTTCTGTCTTGAATTGGACGAGAATATTCCTTATTTTACTTTCCTCGCTCATAAACTAACAAGAATCTCCTTGACTCGTGGTTTGATTTTCCATCTGGAATTAAGAGAGAATGTTCCCAACGTTTTATCTTCTTGGCTGGTAAATCTGACTTAAGACCTTCTTAACTACTGCTTTGCTTTTCCCTTTGGAAACTGTGGGGAGGGAGGGGGGAGAACTTCTGGATTATTACCTTTTATGTTGGTACTGGATGAGTAGTACCTTACTGACCGTTGGTCAGCATCTAAGTCTTAACTAAGAGACTTTTCCCTCAAGCCTTAAACACTCATATTTATCATGTTTCCTGCTAGACTTTGGAAAGGAGCGTCCTCACTTGGACCTTTCTGTATTCTACCGAGGATCCCTCTGGTGCTTTCTTTTTCCACTAGAGTCTGCAGAGAACCTTTCAGATTTACCATTCTTGATTGGTTATGAAATTTGGGTCTAGAGGACCAAGTGCCGGAACCCATCAGGATTAGTCAGCGCTACTTACCTTTTTACTGGATTTTAATAAGGACCTTCCAAACTTTTAATTACCTTGACTCTTACCTTTCTCAGCCGAATCCTTGGCGGCAGACTGCCAAGGGCGTCTATAACTATTGAGTTTCTTTTTTAAATTGAGACAGAACCTTCTAAACTCTCAATTTTCTCAATGAAATCTGACAAGGACCTCTTGTACTATTAGCTTTCCCTCTGGAATTTGTTAAAAACCTTCCTGACTTCACTTTGGGGCCGTTAAAAATTGCATAATTTTTTTTTTTTTTTTTTTTTTTTGGTAATTTTTGACAGCCCCTTGTCATGCCACATAACAAATGTCCAGACATCCCCTACAAAATTATGTAACATCAGCTGGTAGAGCCTGTCCCCCCCCCTTTTTTTTTTGTATGTTTCCTTTTTAATAATATATTCAAATCTTGCCAAATACGTGGAAATTATCGCTTACCCGGGAGGAAGCCTACATAGTATTTTGTTGTTGTTGTTCTTGCTGTTGTTGAGCTTGTTGGGGGGGGGGGGGGTGGGGGGGGGGGGGGGGGGGGGGGTTAGGAAAGCCCTATGGAAAAGCCTAACATGGTCTGAAAAATGTGTTTCACATTGAGGTATAGGAATTTTAGGATAGGATATTTATGATTTATTCACTAAAATGAAAATATAAAAAATAAATGATGTGCATGTTAAACACTTAAGAACAATTATTTCTAATAAAATCTAGCGTATTTATTTTAACTTTCGTTGGTGATACAATGTGTTATTTGACCTTATATTTTAGCATGTGCCCAAGTAAGCTGGAGGTCCAATCATGCCTTGTTACCTTTAGGTTTTTGGTGATATTCAAGTTTATCATAAAACACAAAGTAGGCAGACTGCTGACTTTAGAAGAGGATTAATTTAATTTGTGATCATTTTCTAAGTCATATTTATGCATAAGTAGAGAATGTCGGAATTCAGGAAAGGGATGAGTTTGTGATATTGCTCTATGACATAATATCATAAATATAGTAGAAGGGTCTCTATTGGCGATTCTTTGCTCTCTCTTTTGTCCTTCCTCACTTACTTCTTTTCAAAGGAAACAAAGGAAAAAATCTGAAAATGTTACCTAACTTATGGCCAATCCTCTCCCCTCCACTGTAACACATAACACTTCACCATAACCTCCACCCCACTAAGGCGTTAAGTGATTTTTGAACGGCCTCTTTCTTGTTGAAATCTAGGAATCTAAAGAGGATCTCCAAGGCCCTTAAGTTCACCTCTGCAATTTGAAAAAGATCTTGATTCCTCTGTTCACCGAAATCTCATTCATTGCTTCCTGACTCTTGGTTTTTCCTCGCACATCTAGAAAGGACATCATTTTCCTTATTTCTCACTAGAATCTGATGGAGGCCTCTTTGCTTCTTGCTTATCTCTTAACGTGCAGAGAACCGTCCTGAACCTATCTTTCCCACTGAACTCGAAGGAGGACCTCCCTGACACTTACCTTTCTCGCTGAAATTTGAGGGAATGGACGATCTCTGGGCGCTTCTGTCGGTAGTTCCACAAGTGGATGACGTCGTCAGCTGTGGCAGAGACGAGGGCTCCTTCATTAATGAGGAACAGCATGTGAAGTACAGCAGCCTCCGATTCGTGTCGGATATGCACGTCCACGCCAGGGCGCCCAATACTATTGTTAGAAGTTAAGGAAAAGGCTGTCGGTTTTAAATACTATATAATATATACTCCGCTCAATGGTCCATATTTGGATTTTTCTCCCTACTTCAATTTTCCCATTTCTATACCCTTGGGCTTCTTATGGGTTGGGCTTCATCACCCTACACAATCTCTCTCTCTTCTCTCTCTCTCTCTCTCTCTCTCTCTCTCTCTCTCAAGTTAAAAGTAGGGGAGAATTAGTGCGCTTCAATGAAAAATTATTAATTCTAGTGTCAATTTCATATATAAAACATACATACAAATATCAATGCATACGCAAGTACCTCAACAGTATAATCTCTAATGTAGAGCATACTGAAGAGATTTTTTTTTTAAATAACGAAGGGAAGTTTGATTATCGACGTGAAAAACTAAAAAATGAACTAATGTAAAATCTCAACAGGAAAAACCTCGTCAGAAATATCTGATTATGAAAACTATTCTGAATTTCACTAATAAAAAAAATGCACTTTAGAGAAATACTGGTAATTCTACCCAATTTTTCAACAGACATAAACGTTGCCACGTGATATTTGGCAGTCAATTTTCTTACTAATTACAGCGAGGTTTTCGGTTTGGAGATACCGGTACTGTATGTTCCATAACTGCATACAGAATCATAATGAAAAATTCACAATATCACCGAGTTGCAACCGGCCCCTATAGAGCCGCCGCCGCCGCCGCCGCCGCCGCCGCCGCCGCCGCCGCCGCCGCTGCTGCTGCTGCTGCTGCTGCTGCTGCCCCTCTCAACCCTCCCGCCTCAACTTCGTGATGTTTTTAAGTGACGCTTGACGGTTCCTTTGCACCTTTTTCGAAATCCTCCTCACGTCATAAAAATCCTTCAAATGCTCATGATTATAGAAGATTCACTACGCAAAGACATATCGTTTCACCATGACAAATATTTGTAGAAACTCCTGTTACACATGGAGTGGCCTTTTTGAGTTAAGCATATGGTAACCCGTGGGGTAACCATCCGATCTTAACAATGTGATCTATCGAAATCTCAGAAGGTCGACAAATGACGTTCGATCCAATTTCTTGTTCCGACGCCTTCAAACTGAATGCTGCTGCGTTGCCAGAGTGTGGTTGGCGAAAGCTGTCTTTGGAATATCCACAGCTCAGTTTTAGTCAGTTGCTTAGAGGAGTTTATCTCACTTTTGTTATTCTGGCTCAACCATATACCTATGCATACAAATATTATTATACATACATTTATGATTTTTTCATAGTTTAAAGGTTTTCGGAACTTAAGTGGTTTACAATGATGGAACTATGAAAAAAAGAAAGAAAAAGAAGGGAACAACAAAAACAGGGAGTGACTTTTTAGGAGGAAATAATAGAGACTTTGTTATTTGTTGAGAGTGGCCAGAAGAAACCTCTAAAAACAAGGGTGGTAGGGAAGGGAATCATTCAGTTTGCGCCATACTTTTTTTTCTTATTTTTGTATTGTTGTGCCCAATACTAACCGGAGTGCAAGGTGCTCAAGTAAAGGCCTTTCGCTTAACCATCGAGTTGAACAGTTGAAAACACTGGCTTTATTTTACCAGGTAAACCGAGACTTATGTCAAAGGGCAACCGAGGACACTGCAGATGTGAACACGTACATTTCTACAGAGATTCCCAGTGAGCAGCGATGGTTTGCCCCATAAATGAATATGCTTTTCACCACCGATCAGAGCTGCTCTCTCCTGCACATCCAGACATTGTTTGATACTGCAAAAGGTGATTTTGTCGGAGAACAAATTCCGCACACATAAGCAAAGTAAACTAAGTTCACTGCTACTGCCATAAATAATTTTGTTTTCTTTGCTAAATGGACATACTTATTTGCTTCTGTGGGTGCGACATTAAGATTTTTTTTCTTTTTACCTATTAACGATTGAAATCAGGCTGTGAAAGAAGTTTCTCAATACTTAATGAAAACGTCTCCGAGAGTGACAAGGAGCCAAGAAAGATTAGGAAGCGCAGCAATACTACTGACCGAGAGAGATTCCAGAGCAGTTTTCCCGAACTGTTGCGGGACTAAAAACGGCGGCAGCCAGACAAGGATAAATCGGTGGCTGTTCAAAAGAAAGCCATAACGACATCGTCAGTAAAGTGACCCAGACAAGCTCAAACAAGCTTAACAGAATATAATACAACCATGAGGCCTTATTAGAAAACAAAATGAACAAATGTCATTTCGCTACAGTCAAGAATGTGACGCTGAATGACAATATCTGGTGGAAAAAAATACGAACCAGTGCAGTACATTTCCGATAGCATGAAGGTAAAGCTTTAACTAATACGGACGCAGGAATCACAAATCACAGGCTAAGGAGAAAATCCTCAGGTAGCATCCAACAGACACCACGTAATACTACACAAAAAGCCAAGAGGGACAAAAATACGTTACTTAAAATTTCAGACATAATCCTTAAACCAAAGGGAATCTAATAGCTATACGAAAGGGAAAAATAGATTATTATTATTTTCTTTTTTATTACTATTTTTTTTTTGTCTATTGGCATTCCTCATATCTCCATTAGGCATGAGAACCACTTAAACTGGCGCTTGGGCTTAGACTAATTTCCTCTACTTTCTTGTATTTCTTGGTGGTTTTATCGTTATCCTGAAAAATGAACAAGGAAACAGACTCCACCGTCTGAAGAAGAGAAAGGAAAAAATATGCGTAGTGTTGAGAAAGAAACTTTGAACCTCTTTCCGTGGAGTTTATCGTTAACACATCACACAAGACTGCTTCCACCTTTGTAAGTCGGAAGGCCAACCTTTCTGAAGTCCTTTCCTTCAGGCTTTCAGACACCGTTCTAGAATCTTGTGTGCGATGAATATTCATCATTGCTCATGCCGAACCGCAAAACTCCGTCAGGAAACAAACTACGTTTCGATAATAAAACCAACTACAACAAAGGACTTCATGTATCACTTAAACGCCTTCTAGATAAGAGTCTCCTACACACATACAACACACACTAAGCGCGCGCGCACACACATGCACACAGAAAGAGAGTGAGTGAGTTTGCTCTTTGCCCAAATGAAATGTGACTCCACCTGTCGAGCTAAATTAAGGGAGGGGGCGTGAGAGCCGTCGGCCAGATAGCGGGTTCAGCTGATTGCTTTCAATCATGTAACTAAACGTCGGCCCTGACAAAGACAAATAGGTCATGTGACAGTGAATGAATGTGGGCGCTCGGATAGAGAGAGAGAGAGAGAGAGAGAGAGAGAGAGAGAGAGAGAATATTCCACTGCTTCAACGATCTAATGTTGCGAGGGCTGTATTTTGTTTATCGTTATTTAATCTAATAAATATGGGCATTATTATAGACAAAAATATCATTGTTACGTTTCGTATTCCTAGTACTTCTATACAATGCGCTGTTAGAAGGTTCTTTCATCTCCAACGAAAACTTCTCAATAGCAAGTAAAATACAGGTACGATAGACAAATGCTGTTACAAACTAACTTAGCATTAGAAAGCTCACCAAACAACTAAATAAAAACCATAAGACAGATAAGCACACATATTCTTGGATGCAAACATTTGTCATAGTTAAGCTAAATGCTTCAGGATACTTAATAAATATCTGTTTTCATATTTGCCATCTATCGAAGCTGCTTAGGTTTGGTTCAATGCGCACGCGAGAACTTCAGTTATGCCATCAGTTTAGACTAGTGTGTGTGTGTGTGTGTGTATTAACTTGAACTGTGAAAAAAGTTTTGTGTAAATTTTACGACTATAAAAAACATTAGTGTTCAAATGTGCATAACCGATGCTGCTGTTAAAGGTGTTCCAAGTACCTGACGAATCAATCGACACAGACAAAGCTGGACCAATGACCTTTAAGATCTTACAGGGCAGAGACAGCAATCAACGCTCAGAACCGCTAAAAACCTAAGCGTTCCCGGAATCAACTTAACTGATAAAATCTACATCTCGAGTGTCAACAAACTAAAACGGCGAATTAAAATGACAGAAGGTGAATAAAAACAGTCGCTTTAGAAAAAGCCTCGAAAGACTCCAACCTTTAATTAATGACCCACTTGTATAGACACAAGGATAATGGGTGAAAACTGCGAACAATGAAGACCGGCAAAACGGGAAGAGAAAATGCAAAGAAGAAAGACCCCCCACAGGAAGAGGGAAAAACTGGTAGAATAAAGACCGCATAAGTGTTGAAAAACTGAAAGGAATAAAGACCAGCATAACTGAAGAAAAACTTCTGTCAACGAATACAGACTCTGGCATAATAGGTGAAAAACTGTAATGAATAAAGACTAACACAATACGCGAAAAATTTCGAAGAATAAAAACTGCAAGGAATAAAGATCAGCATAATGTGTTATAAACTGCAAAGAATAGACCGGCATAATAGGTAAAAAACTGCAAACGGAAGAAAGACCAGCATAATATGTGAAAAACTGCTAAGAATAAAGACAGCTTTATAGGAGGAAAATTGCAAGTAATAAAGACCTGCATAACAGGTGAAAACCTGCAGAGAAATTAGCCCAGCATAATAGGAGGAAAACTACAAGTAATAATGATCAGCATAACAAGTGAAAAACTACAAACAATAGAGTAAACATGCATAATAGGGGGAAAACCAAGCATTCAAGACCACGATAATAGGTGTAAATGCAAAGAATAAATGGAAGCGTAATAGATCAAAATCTCAAAAGAATAAAGATCAGCATAATAGGAGGAAAGCTGCAAGGACTAAAGACCAACATAATAGGTAAAAAAACAAACTTCCAAAGACCTAAAGACCTCCCCAACCCCAATAAATAGGGGAAAAAGCCTCCAAAGAAGACTAAAGAACCAACATAATAGGGAAAAAACTCCAAAGACTAAAGACCAACATAATAGGGAAAAAACTCCAAAGACTAAAGACCAACATAATAGGGAAAAAACTCCAAAGACTAAAGACCAACATAATAGGGAAAAAACTCCAAAGACTAAAGACCAACATCATAAAGGAAAAAACCTCCAAAAGCTAAGAACCAATCCATCATAATGGTAAAAAAAACCTCCAAAGACCTAAAGAAGAGATAACAGGGACAAACATCCAAATACTAAGGGGAAAAAACCTCAATACTAAGGGAAAAAACCTCCAAAAAAGTGAACAACATTCAAGGGAAAAAACTACCAAGACTAAATACCGAAACATCAATAGGGAAAAAACTTCCAAAGAAAGCTAATAGCCAAACATAACAGGGAAAAACTCCAAGGGAAAAAAACCTAAAAGACCAAACGTAATGGGAAAAAACTCCAAAGACTAAAGACCAACATCATAGGGAAAAAACTCCAAAGACTAAAGACCAACATAAATAGGGAAAAAACTCCAAAGACTAAAGACCAACATCATAGGGAAAAACTCCAAAGACTAAAGACCAACATCATAGGGAAAAAACTCCAAAGACTAAAGACCAACATCATAGTGGGAAAAAAACTCCCAAAGACTTAAAGGACCAAACATCAATAGGGTGGAAAAAACTCCAAAAACGACTAAAAAGCACCAACATTCATAGGGAAAAACTCCAAAAGACTAAAGACCAACATCATAGGGGAAAAACTCCAAAGACTAAAGACCAACATCATAGGGAAAAAACTCCAAAGACTAAAGACCAACATCATAGGGGAAAAAAACTCCAAAGACTAAAGACCAACATAATAGGTAAAAAAACTACCAAAGCACTAAAGACCCAACATCATAGCGGGAAAAAACTACACACAAGACTAAAAGACAAACAATAATAGGCTAAAAAAAACTCAAAGCAACTAAAGAACCAACATAATAGGGAAAAAACTCCAAAGAGTAAAGACCAACATAAAAGCGGAAAAAACTCGTTTAAGACCAACCAATCACAGGGGAAAAAACTCCAAAGATAAAGGAAACCAACATAATTAGGAAACAACTCCATAAAACTAAAGACCAACATAATAGGTAAAAAACTCCAAAGGATAAAGGACCAACTAATAGGCGAATAAAAAAACCCAAAGAACTAAAGACCCAACATAAATGGGAAAAAAACCTCCAAAGACTAAAGAACCAACATAATAGGTAAAAAAACTCCAAAAGCACAAAGGACCAACATAATAGGGAAAAACATCCAATAGACTAAGGAACCAACAATAAATTACCAAACAAATAGGGCAAAAAAAACTCCAAAGACTAAAGACCAACAATAGGGAAAAACTCCAAAGACTAAAGACCAACATAATAGGGAAAAAAACTCCAAAGACTAAAGACCAACATAATAGGTAAAAAACTCCAAAGACTTAATGACCACATAAATAGGATAAAAACTCCAAAGACTAAAGACCAACATAATAGGTAAAAAAACTCCAAAGACTAAAGACCAACATAATAGGGAAAAAACTCCAAAGACTAAAGACCAACATAAAAGGGAAAAAACTCGTAAGACCAACATCATAGGGGAAAAACTCCAAAGACTAAAGACCAACATAATAGGGAAAAAACTCCAAAGACTAAAGACCAACATAATAGGGAAAAAACTCCAAAGACTAAAGACCAACATAATAGGGAAAAAACTCCAAAGACTAAAGACCAACATAATAGTAAAAAAACTCCAAAGACAAATAAAGAATCAAATAAATACCAACATATAGAAAAAAAAAAAACTAAAAGACCTAAAGACAAACAAAATATAAGCCTGTTGGACCAAAACATAATAGGGTTGAAAAAACAAACCAATAATAAAGAAAAAAAAGAAAAAAAACTCCAAAGACTAAAGACCAACATAATAGGTGAAAAACTGCAGAGAATAAAGACCATCTTAATAGGAACAAGAGGAATACTGGAAGGAATGAAGGCGTATAAGTGAAAAAATGCAAGGAATAAAGACCAGAATAATAGAAGAAAAACTGCAAAGAATAAAGGCCTGCAAAGTTGGTGAAGAACTACAGAGAATAAAGACCAGCAAGTAATAACGATCAGCATAACAGTCGAAAAACTGCACAGAACAAACAAGCATAATAGGAGGAAAACCAAGCATCAAAGACCATGATAAGATAACAGGTGAAAATGCAAATATGAAATACCAGCATAATAGATTAAAAACTCTATAGAATAAAGGCTGGCATAATAGGTGATAAACTGCAAGGACAAAAGACCAACACATAATAGGTGAAAAACTGCAGAGAGGAAAGACCAGAATAATAGGAGAATTTCTGCAAATAGAGCCCTGCATAATAGGGTGAAAACTGCATAACAGGTTAAAAACTGTAAAGAATAGAGACCACCGTAATAGGTGAAGAACTGCCAAGAATAAAGACCGGATTCATACATGAAAAGCTGCAAGGAATAAAGACCAGCATAATAGGTAAAATTCTTCAAAGAATACCGACCAGCAGGTTAAGTGAAAAATGGCAAGGAATGAAAACCGGCATAATAGGTAAAAATCTTCAAACAATAGAGACCAGCGTATTAAGTAAAATTTGCCAAGGAATAAAGAACAACATAATAGGTTATAAATTGCAAAGAATAAAGACCAGTATAGCAGATGAAAAGCCGCAAGGAATAAAGACCAGCATAACAGATGAATAGCTGCAAGAATAAAGGGCAGTAAAATAGGTGAAAAATGCAAATAATAAAGACCAGCTTAAGTGACAAACTCCAACGATTACAGATCAGCATAACAGCTGAAAAACTGTAAAGAATAGACTAGCTTAACAGGTGTAAGACTTTAATGAATAAAGATCTGCACACTGCACAAATTGGTGAATTGCCAAGAAGTAAATCAATTAAAAGATACTCATAGTAACATGAGTCTTCCAATGAAGAAAACAAATCCACAGTTATGTAAATGCACATATATCAAATTTAAAACTGCAAGGCTAATTTTCGGGAATCTGTTAGGTTCCCCTGTTCAATCTGACACGCTGAAGTAGCTCTTCTTCCAACCAGTACCATAGTTCATCAACAAGGCCCTTCTTATATTGACTTGATTGGAGAGAGAGCTACATCAACGTGTCAGATTGAAAAGGGGAACCGAACAGATTCCCGAAACCTATCCTTGTAGTTTTAAATTTAATATATGTGCATTTACATAACTGTGGATTTGTTTTCTCCAATCAAATCAATACAAATATTAAAACATGTAGAATGATGAAGGTGACAGCCCAGTTGAAACTTTATGGAAAGATACAGATTTTAAAATGTTCCCCCAACAAGGTTCTGGATTTGAAAATATGTACCTCCACCAACCTTACTTCTAAGCTCAAACTGTGTATTCCCCGAGTTTCGGACATACAAATATGCATCCACCAACCCTGTTCTGGATGAGACATGTAATTACTCTCTGAGTTTTAAGTGTGGAAAATAATGTCCACCATCCTTCTTTAGGTACATAGTGGACAGAGCCATCTTTCTCGCTTTTAAATTACAATATATCCACCATCCTAGTTTGAACGAGCGACACCTATAATGTATGAGAGCATATAAAGGTTCCCATATACCATCATAATTCTATAGCATTTTGACTACAATAATAATAGACCCTGACTACAATGACAATAAAATCTGACAATATGAAAAAAGAACACAGTTGTAGTTATAGACGCAAAATCTACCGTTTATCGAGGAGACCCTGCTAGTGACACAACATGAGTTGGATCACCAACATCCACTCTATTTGGGATGAGAGAGAGAGAGAGAGAGAGAGAGAGAGAGAGAGAGAGAGAGAGAGAGACGTGGGTGGATTAAATTCATCAGTTACAATAAACACGATATGGGTATGTGATTACCTACGATAAATGATACAACCGACCTGAAGATTTTCAAATGAAGATGACATTCCAGAACCGCTGAAACAGTTCTTATAACTTAATCTTATGTTGTCCGGCTATGAAGCCTTCAGAAAATTCGATTAGTGCCTTCGGCAAAACAATTCTTTTTACCATTAAATTATAAAAAATAAACAAATGAAAAAATCGAAACGTCCAAGCAGTCATAAAAGACAACTCGAGACAAACAAAACTGGAGGCAACCTATCAGTGATGTCCGTTCGCCCAATATGTAAACAAATTATTTTCAAAAGAGGAAGGGGAGAAGTGCAGGGACTTAGGTGTAGCTTAGTAACTAAAGTTACTCCATTATGGTTACTACAAATCCAGTTTCAAAAGTTTTATCTTCTCACAACAAGTTTGACAAGGTTTAGATAAAACTATTTTCAAGATAAGAAGTCATTTATGGTTAAGGTCAAATGAGGTCATAAAAAATCTCATTAGGAAATGGTCCTATCGAAGGTTAACCAACAGCTCTTCGATACCTCTTTCCGCGCTTCACTTCTGTGCCTCATTTCCTTGCCTGTCAATGTTCTTGCTTGCTTGCACACCTTGGAAAACCGTCTGCTCTTTCAGTAGTGGAAGTAGCTAATGTAATCAGAACTCTTTCCCTGAACTTTCACTTTTACTCGTAGCTTCGACCAATGTCACCACCAGTTTTGCATCTGAAGCAGAAGAAATTACCTCATAGGTGCGCATGGCCGTTCAGTCGTCAAAGAAGTGGTTTCACATTTGGTCCCATCTCCGAGTTAATGTTCTATAAGCTTATTTGACTATTAATTGATATATATATTAAATAATAGATTATATATATTATATATTATATAATATATATATATATATATATGTATATATATGTTTATATTCATACATATATATATATACTACATATTATATACACACACACATTATATATATATATATATATATATATATATATATAGAGAGAGAGAGAGAGAGAGAGAGGAGAGAGAGAGAGAGAGAGAGAGAGAGAGCGTAAGCAACATTCACATCGCAATCAGAGGTTTAAACGGATGTCTATAAAACTTCTTGACTTTCTGAGAAGACATTAGTCACCAAAAGCAAAGAATGTCGGATTCACTGCAGACACACCGCGTGCTCAATTCATTTTAGTTAGACAGAAAATACATACAATATGCTAAAAACTATCATTCTAAAAATAAAAACTAGCAGTAAAATAATTCAAAATACCAGTAAATTTTGCGTGGAAAAACCCAAACAACAGATAACTCAAGAACACCCAGATACCATCATCAACGTTAATAACGTTAATATAACCGACAACGACAATTATCTCATGTCAACAAGACTGATCATAAAAATGACAACATCCACGACACGATCACTAATTTGGGAATCACGGCGACATCATTAACCGTCTGGCTACAGTCTGAACATGACTGACAAGTAGCCTAATCAACTCCTATTGGTTCCTCGCGAGCTTCCATTCCAGGTGGCGTCTCATCTCCTTCGCCAACGCCTTCAATTAGCAGGTTTTATGGAGCGAATTCAACCCATTCAGTGGCCCCAGATCTTGTAACGGTCAAACTCCCCAAAAACCCATATTTCAGCGAAATGGCTTCATTTCACGGACGAGTTGCGATGTAATCGCTGAAACACGACCTGCATCGCCGAAACACCTGAGGTTAATCCTCGAGGGAATGTTACTGGAATTCTCTATTTAATCCTCGAGGGAATGTTACTGGAACTCTTTATTTAATCCTCGAGGGAATGTTACTGGAACTCTTTATTTCTTGACGCACTCATTTTTCTTGTGGCCGCAGAATCCAGGTGGTGGGGAGTGCCGAGCCATCGTTTGGGAAATAAAGAACACCCTAACCATGGAAAAATTAATACTCTACCTTGTTCTGGAAGAATAAAAATCTTTGTGCCGTGGGGGTAAATCCACGTTGTCTGTGGTGATCAGCCCTCCAAGTAATCGAAGGGACTTCTCATTCTTAAAAGAAGGAAAGTTCCCACCCTGAGGAACACATCCTCACGCTGGGGAAATAAAATCGCATGAAGTAAACTAAGACAAAAAAAATCCAAGTGAGAAAATATCAAGAGTTTCCAAAGACGCCATCTTTTACCCTTCTCGAAGGAACTTCATCTGGATGATGTCCGTAAAATCTTCTTCAAACTCCAAAAAGAAAACTTTCCTTTAATCTTTTCTCCCGCATAAGACCTTAATTTGCCGTTAATTATTCCACTATTCACACTACATCTTGATTCACTTCCTCCTGGAATTACTCTACTTCAAAAGTTTGGACGGTAAAAAGGAAGAAAAAATGGCATCTCGCCAACAACTATATAAAGAAAATACGGCCCTCTCTCTCTTTCTCTCTCGCTATTTCACACATGCATACAAATATAATATATATATATATATATATATATATTATATATATATATATATATATATACAATATATATATATATATATATAATATATATATATCTTTTATATAAAAAAGAAAATACGGCCCCTCTCTCTCTTTCTCTTTCGCTATTTCACACATGCATACAAATATATATATAGCTATATATACATATTAGGAACTGGTAAAAATCTTCTGATAGATATATATATATATATATATATATATATATATATATATATATATCTATATATATATATATATATATATATCCATATATAGCTATATATACATTTAGACTGGTAAAAATGTTCCGTTACAAAAGAATTCATTCCATCTAATAAAAGGAGCCCATAAAAATGCCAAACTATAGAAAGTAAGTGCCATGTTTCAGAGACTGTTTTTTCTCTCTTCAGGTAGGTAATGTATTTATACCAAGAGATCCATCCACAGGTAGCCGCTTAACTAGGTCACCCAGGTTAACGGTTTCATTTTACTCTTCTTAGGTGTTAGTTGAAGGAAGGACCACTCGAGATGTTCATTACCTGTCTTTGTTTAATCAAGGCTGACTCTATCATCTGGCTCTTGTACCGACATTTGCTACTATAACTTATGTGATAAACTCCTGTTTATTCTGTGGTTATGGTTATTTACATGTTTAAAAATAGCCGAGTTCTGTTATCCATACCTAACTGGCCGTTTATGTTGTATTAATCTCTGGGGAAGTGATTTTCCTGTAAAACTGATGTAAGATTGGTCACAGTCCAGGCATGGGCATTTGTATACTCCTGTGTCTTCGGGGATTGGTTTTTGTTGGGCATTAATCAGGGATTTGGCTAAGGTATTTAGGTAGGTAAAGGCAAAACGGTTAGATTTTCCGAGTCTGCGTCACCATCTTAATCCTGTCCAGGTGTGGGATTTTTATTTCATTGTTGGGTGTCTCTCTGGTATTGTCGAGTGGTTCGGTAGAAAATTACGTTTGCTTTATGATGGGTAAACTTAAACCCAAAAGAAAAGTAGAGTATGTTTCGACGGACGAAGATGACATTGTCAAAAACATTAAAAAGAAAAATCCATGGATAGGTACTATTCTTATTTCTGAAGGCGACAACTTGAAAATTATGATAGAGGTGACAAGTTGTATAAACTGTATAGCTGATGCAGTGTGTACGACTGTTATATGCCTTATCAATGCTATAAATATTGGAAATTTGGTCATAGTGCAACAAATTGACCAAGTTTGCACTGAATGTGGCAAACATCATACAACAAATTAATGTACTAGCACCACCCTAAAGTGTAATCATTCAAAAAGAGAGGCCATAATAATCCTGAACATGAAACATATGATGGCAATAAGTGCTTAGTATATAAAGAACAAGTATCAAGGGTGAAAAAAAGTGCGGATCATGGCTTTGACTAATAATAATCTTCTATGCAATTTAATAAACACAGTCAGTATGAAATAACCCAACACTACTGGAATCTTATAAATGATCACAATCTAGATATATGCATGCTAATGGAGACTTGGCTAAGCAATGATAGAAGTAATTATTCATAAAAAAATATACGAAATGACGCCCAGGGTCGCATAACTTCTACAAAGTACCGTGAGAAAACAAAAAAGTTGATGGAGTGGAATCTTTGTCAAAAAAAGTATACACAGCATCTATAATGAACCAAAATGTATTCAATATTTTCGAATATATTAACATTAAAATTACGCATAAGTAAACGCATAAGTAAACACATACAAATTATAACAGCTTACAAACCTCCTTATGTAGCCAGTGACCACAAGTACCTGGCTGATAACTTTGCGAACTACTTTGAAGAAAAAATTGAAAGAATCTGTTCATAGTTTAATAAACAAGAATGACTGAAAAAATTATGAGAAAAGTAAAAAAAAAAAATACCTACTGTGAAAATGACCCGTTTCCAATAACTGACTTAAAAAAGGTAAAATAATTCAATCAGTAGCGGGAGCTATATTTTGATATTGTCCAAATGAGTTCAGCACAGGCATCATTCCCAAACAGTGAAAAGCTTGATTGTATGAAGCCAGCTTACAAAGGCAAAGGTAATAAAAGAAAATCTTAGCTTTTTAGGCCAATATCGAACTTATCAAACCTTATAGAAACAGTAGTTCATGAACAAACGTGGAAACACTTGAAACATCTTAACATTATACCCGACGATTAAATGTGAGAACTGAAAACAAACGCCTGACTAGCGGAGTGCCCCAAGGCAGAGTCCTGCCTGGGTCCACTGTTGTTTGGCCTTTACACAGTTGAATCACAAGGTTAGATATAAACTATATGCTGATGATATTCAGTTCTATTTTCCTCTCGAAACGGTAAAAGATGCCATTAGTAAAACTGATGCAATAATGAGGTTTAAAAAAAGGATGTTGCCGAAGAAAATAAAGCTCAATGAAGACAAAACTGAGTGTATGCTATTTGGATCTAATGGTGAACTACGAAAATATGAGCACTTCAGAACAATAACTTTTGGCTCGTCATCCATTAACACTATTAGCAGTAGTGAGAAAATTAGGAGTATTTACCGATTATAAATTGTCGATGAAAAGCCATATATTGCATATTATAAAAACCTGTAACTATCATATTAGAAAATATTTAAACGAAGATTTCTGAAAACAGCTATTTGTAACCGGTTACTTTCGAGGCTTGACTACTCCAACATTATATAAGTACGGTCTCCCTAACTACCTACTAAGAAAATTGCAAGGAGTACAAAACAGAGCAGCCAGATTAATGAAAAGATTACGTTACCGTGACAGAATAATCCCAGCACTAATTGAGCTATATTGGCTCCCTGTAAAAGCAAGACTAGAATATAAAATACTTCTTAAAGTCTTTAAAACACTGGTGAACCAACATAACTGAGAAACTGCTAAGCTTCTTTAGGCCTGAACTGAATATTGTGATCAGATATGCAAGTGAAGCCTATTTGAATCTTAAACAAATTGTAAGTCAGGTGCGAGAGCATTTGAACATTGCACACCAAGACTATACAACAAAATACCACCTGAACTAAAGTTCATACAAGAAGAAAGCAAATTTAAAAAAGAACTAAAGAAGCCACTTATTTACTTTGAAAACGAATAAGGACCCGCCTGAGAGGGAATCATCCCCGTGAAGGGTTGTACATAAAACCGCACAAGTAAACAAGTAACCCCTCAAGCCTAGGCTACCCTACCACAGCTCTACCAAATTTGTTGAACGCTTGCTGTCCTTGCTATGATTTTTTATCTGGTTATTTTACTGTATTTGCAAACTTCTTTCCCACCGTTATCCCTACATTAAGGGGTCGCTTGCTTGATGCCCCTTCTCCACTACCTTCCTCACAACATCATGAATAGGTTATTATTTAGCAAAGGGGTTTTTACGACCGCATGCCATTGCTGCCATCAACCACAGTTATTGACGGTGGGCCTAGCCTTCGACTAAAAAGTCCACTCGCAAGGCAACAGTTTCCACAGTTATTGGCGGTGGGCCTAGCCTTTTCCTTAAAAGTAAGACTACAAGTCAGCAGTTTCCACAGTCATTGGCGAAGGGCCTAGCCTTTTACTAATCGTAGACTGCAAGGCAGCAGCTGTCCTTTTAGTCGCCTTTTACGACATGCAGGACCTACGGTGGTATTCTTACGTCTCTACCACAGGGTCAACTGTATTTACAAGCCTTGCACTATAAACCTCTGTAACTGTATTTACAAGCCTTGCACTATAAACCTCTGTAACTGTATTTACAATTGTGCCTTGTACTATAAACCTCTGTATTCAAAGATGGCTTTCATAAAAACTTTCATAGAAAAAATGGCTCAACATTAAACTTTCATAGAAAAAATAAAAAATGTCTCAACATCTCATCATTCAATGGACTGAGAACAGAATGGACAATATAAACTTAGTATACTTTAATACAGTTTTTCAATGTAAAGACGTTGTTATAAAATATTTTGGAGAGAGAGAGAGAGAGAGAGAGAGAGAGAGAGAGAGAGAGAGAGAGAGAGAGAGAGAGAGAGCATGTCCCTTGAATATTGACTTTTGCGGCAAATCCCTGTGTGTGTGAGAGAGAGAGAGAGAGAGAGAGAGAGAGAGAGAGAGAGAGAGAGAGAGAGAGAGACTACAAGTATTTTTTCTTCATTCATACGGAAGGTAGCAAGTATGGATGAGGTATTAACATGTTAGTTTACGTAGTAATAGAAGGGCAACTGGCACATCTGTCTAAAACGCAGTATCTTTACATCGACTCGTTTCTCGTAGCAAACGGAGATCCTAGAGACCCCTTTTTTTCTGGTTGAAGGTCAATTTTCAATACAGTCCATATCTTCAAATATTTTTTCCCGAGTCAGATTGATTTCAAATTTGTTAAAAACTCACGGGCCCACCCTCGATTAGACAAGGGCTTTTAACAAAATTAGAGTAATATACATTACACAACCAAGAGTAATGATGCCAAAATGTCAGGTAAGTAAGGATGCTCTGTGGGCTACAAAACGTTACACAAAAATGAAATATCAGAATGAACTCAAACATTTACTCTTTATGTTTGCGACACAAAAAAATCCTTTGTTCAATGTTACGTCATAAGCCGAGAATCTCATTTGGAGAAAAAGAATGTCCCCGATTCCCTTCCCTTCCAGCAAAAGGACCTTTTGTTACAACACTAAAAATAACGCTTTTCCTCTCGCTAGATGAGCAAGCGAGCGCGCGCGCGAGCGCATGCTCAAGTACAATATACTTATATACCTGTGATATACATAAAAGTACGCATACGAGAAAGAAAGAAAGAGGAATATTGATATTTGAGGTAAATCTGTGAGAGAGAGAGAGAGAGAGAGAGAGAGAGAGAGAGAGAGAGAGAGAGAGAGAGAGAGAGAGAGAGAGAATTTTCTCAAAAATGAAGAGTATGACGATGTGATTTTGAATGTCGGTGCCTGCGCCAAAGGAGGGGCCGACGGGGGTGGTGGTTCTTTCCCACCGTTCTCTCCTACATGAAGCGGTCGGCTGCCTAATGCGCTTTCTCCATTAACTTCTATTAAAGGCATCCTCCTCCACAAAACCTCTTCTCTCTATATCTTCTTTCACTTTGTTTCGCCATCTAATTCTCTGTCTCCCTCTCGATCATCCAGTTCCTCCCTAAGTCCTCTTCACTCCCCCCTCATCATCAATCCTTAACACATTCCCATACCATCTCAATCAAGTCTCTCTTATCACCTCTGCAATCTTTACTAAGCCTGCCCTTCTTCTTATTACATCATTTTCCAGTCTCTCAAGCAGTGATGCTCCCATAATCCACCTCAGCATTCTCATCTCTGTTCTCTCAAGCTTTACTTTCTCTTTTCTTCTTAGAGCCCATGTGTCTGCTCCATACATTAACACTGGACTTATCAACGTGTTATATATCTTGACTTTTAGCTTGATTGACATTTTCTTATCTTATACCACTCCAGCTACTTCTCTCCACTTCCCCCATGCAACTTTTATCCTACTGTCAACTTCAGTCTTACATCCTCCGTCTTGGCTTAAAGTAGATCCTAAATATTTTAACTTCTCTGCCAGTTTTATAATCGAGCCTCTTCTTTCTTGCATTACCATTCTGCCTCTATCTTCGCTACTGCTCACCAAAACCTCTGTTTTATTCACATTTACCTTTAAGCCACCCCTCTCTAAAGACTTCTGCCACTCCTCTCCAACCCTTCTCTGTAGGTCTTCCTCATTTTCAGCAGTAATCACCAGATCATCGGAGTACAACAACTCCCATATACCTTCATTCCTGATCTCTTCACTTAACACATCCATGATCAGTAAAATAAAAATAGGCTTAATGCTGACCCATGGCATAATCCAACACTAACTTCAAAGGTTCCTGTTTCCCCAATTGCTGTTATTTCTTTTATGCTCGTTGTTTGATATACCAATTCGACTAGCCCTAGCCTAAACAATTTTTCTGGGACTTTCCTCTTCCTCAGACACCAAAAAATTACTTCTCTTGGGATTCTATCATATGCTTTTTTAGGTCTATAAATGCACAACAGAACTCCTGGTTTCCCTTTAGCCTCTTTTCCTGTAGCTGTCCTGCTATGAAAAGCGCACCCACCATCCCTCTTTCTCTCATGAATAAATACCGCTGTTTCCCGATCTTTCCAATCTCTCTTAATCTCTCATCCAGTATCCTCTCTAAAACTTTCAATCCATGCTCTGTTAGTTTAATTCCCTGTAGTTACATAGTTACATATATATATATATATATATATATATATATATATATATATATATATATATATATATATATATATATATATCATGAGACTCTCCTCCCAGTCCTTTGCATTACTTACTCTTCCCTGATAGCTTTTAATAAATCCAGCATCCATTTTCCCCCTCTGTAATTTGATCATTTCAATTTGGAACTCTGATGGACCTGGTGCTTTTCCATTCTTCACTTTACTTAATGCTCTCTTCACTTCTTTATCTTGTACTATATCTTCATCACTGGTCCCTCTACCCTCTGTGCTTCCCCCATCTTTTCTCTCCCATTTTCAGTATTTCAAAGTTGTCCAAAATACTCTCTCCATCTCATCTTAATGCCTTCATCCCTATGCAAAATATTTCCATCTCTATCCTTCTTGATGACATCCAATTCACCCACACCGGATGGGGAGGTTGGGGGGGGGGGGGGGGGGGGGGGGTGTCTAAGCACCAAGGAAATCCCACCTCTGCTAGGCACTAAAACTTTTCAAGTAATCCCTCCAAACATTGTGACAGCATTAGATATAACATTGTATTGTGTAAGGACTACTGCTATATAAATCAGCTAATGGTCAATATATAACTATTGATATCCATGTTTTATGACTAATGTAACATCTGACAATCGTGTAATAACCTTAACTGATGTATGATGATAGGAATGCAACATCATCATTGGAGGACAATTTGTGCCACGTAAAACTGAAAAACTATATGTTCATGCATACAAATATACATGAACTTTATTTATGTGTTGTTGTTATGTATGTATGTATGTATGTAGTATGTATGTATGTATGTATGTATGGTATAATATATTATATATATACATATATATATATATATATATAGATATATATATATATGAGAAGTGGGAATGCATGGACAACCTTCACTGCAGAATGAGGGAGACCACATATGAAGGGATCACTCCTGGAAGTCTTCAGTTGCTTAAACCTGAGATCACCCTTGTGATGGGAAACAACGTTGCCCCTGGGAGATCCAAGCAGCTAGATACGGCATAAAGCCTCTAATTACGAACCACATTGGACTTTGATGACCACTCTTGTAATAGGAAACCCTGTCACCCATGGGGTCCAGGGAGTCTAGGACCATAGTGGTTCAATGACATATATTTGGAGAATGTGAGAAATCCTCTCCATAAGAACTGTGCTGGAAGCAGGATGGCTGCAGATCTTTGAGGCTTTTCTAATGGACCGTTGTATTCATGGAGAAGCATTCTGTCCTGTGAATCTGTAAATTATTTTTTTGTTCTGTGAAAATTTTTTCAAATTTTTATTTTGGAATCTTCTTTTCTGATCATATACTGCTGATATACTGATGACACCTTTATGAAGATTGCTGATATGCTGATGACAATAGAGGCAATAGTGAAGAGCAATAATAACTACAGCTACCCTTCCTTGATGAGCTTTTGATTCTGTATTAATCACAACAGCACTATACAAGAATGTTTCAGCGGTACCACTAGATGCCACACCAAATACCTGGAGTCCTATCTTAGGTGTACTGCCCTCCCATTGTAGGCAGCCCATGAAACCTCAAAAGCGCTTCCCAGCAACTTGTAGATAATGGCTTCCTAATAGCATGGCTGTGAGGGTGACTCAAAATGATGGTCAACCAGGTATCCTCCAGGATATAATATAACAATGACCTGGTAACCCTCTCCCACAGAGGCCAGATATGGAGTACCCATTCAAATGAGCAAATCTTAAAAGAAATTATGACTGCCAAGATTCAACTATCTTGTATGACTGTTTAAAATGACTTCACACCTCAAGAACAACGTTGGGCTCAGTCAGAGGACTAACCTAGACATAAACTTACTTGTCAAAGAAAGTACTGTGGGCCTCACTAAGTATCTCCAAGTCATGGGAAAAAAACATGGACTTTGCCTGCCAAGGGAGCTACTACTTGTAGGGACTGAAATATCTGGCAATGAAACTAACAACAAATGCCTCTCCATAATGGAGGCATTTAATATAGAAGAGGAAACAACTTCAATTAACTTACAGAATGATGAATTGTTTAGATTACCCACATAGAAACATCAATATGATCGTTTGAAGCCTTCAAGAATAATCAAACAGTGTAGTAGTCCTCCAATCTCGTTAGTTGATTAGACAGAGTTGATACAATGTGTCTTCATTACTGTCCACCCATCACCATTTCCTACCCAGTTTACTGTTCCCACTAATCCTTATTGCTGTTTGCTGATTGGCTATCCAAAATCTTGAACTCACTGATTTGTATAAATAGCCACTTTTGTTGCTTTTGTATTTATTCGCCAACTATCATTCAAGAAAAGTTTGGCCCTTTTACTCTTTGGAATAATAAGGAGATTTTCTATGAATGATTGGTTATTTGGACTTTATCAAGATACAAAACTTTCTACAATATACATGTATACTTGCTGACCAACCCAGCACTGCCAGGGAAAACTCTGATGGCAGTATCATTTATCTTAGACAGGAAGTAACATGTGGTGTGGTTTTGATACAGACAATCAATCATTTACCCAAGAAAGGAAGTAGCATGTGGTGTGGTTTAGATTAACATGTTTATTTAAAGCAATGAATTTTAGTCAGAACTATTAATTACACAAAAAAAAGCATTTCAGTGGCAGTACACATACATTACATGACAAAAGAATTCAAAGGAGATGCAGGAAAATTTTTCTCAGCTTGACTGCAACCCCAGTCACATTACTTGACCCAATACTGAGCTAGGACGTGTACGAACCTACATTCCCGAAACTACACGTTCCTCACCAATACAAAGTGTTATTTCATGGCTGGGTTTTTGCCAAGATCCATAGTAAATAAAGTACCCAAGAGGGCGTGGGTATGGGTTTGAAACCTATGTGAAAAGCTTCCTTGGGTTAAATGAGGGCTGTGTGAAAAATATGTCTTGATCACTCTTGCAGTTCGGATTTCTATAGAGCACAAGCTTATAAGTTTACAAGTTTAGTTACATTTAAATATATACACATTATATATATAAAAGATTTCCCTATTGTCCCATTATCAGTTCAACTGGTTCTATTAGCTATAGACTTTCTAAATATCTAGTTAAATTACCATCACCTATCTTGGGTACTATTTCAAATTCCCATTTACAAAATTGTTGATTTCTGTACTTGACTCTCCCATATTGAATTAACCAGCACCAACAAATTAACCACTTTTGCTGTAACATCTTTATTTATTAAAGTTCTGATTGATGACTTATTTAAATATTTATCACAACATTTTGACTTGTATAAGCTAGAATTACCTAGCAACGTCATTATTAATTTGGTATCCCTTTGTATGAAAAAATTGTAAATTCATTTTCAATGGTAAATTTTTTGAACAAATATTTGGTATGGCAATGGGTAATCCTCTTTCGGCACTTTTGTCTGATATTTACATGGAGTTCTTTTGAGGCTAAATTTATTCCAAGAAATTTATTCTTTAAGGTGTTTTGGGTTAGAAATGTATACGACTGTTTTTGTATGGTAAAAGAAAATGTAAATATTCCTGATTACTTGCATACAATTAATAATCTTGTTCCATCCATAAAATCCACGATAGAGTATGAAGAAAATAATTGCATACATTTTTGTATGTCTTAGTTATTAGAAATAACTCCAATTTTTGTTTTAAAATATACAGGAAACCCACGAATAATTTTCTACCCTTAAAGAATCCTGAAAGTAAGGAACCATTGTGGTTTGCTGATCAGTATTATGAGGAGGCGTGAAAGCCTCTTATTATAAACTGTGCTGGGTGAAGAATGACTGTAGAATTAAAGGGTACTCTTTTTAAGCGGAGGATTAACGGAAATATGCCATCCTATGAACAATATTTTCCTTAACTATGAAATTTGTATGGTTTTCAAAATTTCACTTTGGCTCCCTGTTTTCTATCATATTTGGGCTGTACTGAACAATAGGTAGAAATGTGGTTCGATTGTAAATCTGGTGTAGTTGAAGAAGGCCTACAGCTTTCGGCTTCCGAATGAATTCACTGAAGAACATGTTAGCTGATTTTGTCTAATGAAGATGTCAACTTTGAGAATTGGAAGAAGTACTGTACTAAAAATACTGTAAACGTTGCCTGCCAACAAGTTGATGATGCCATACGCACATTTCCATTTGATGAAAAGCAATAGAAAGACTGTCTAGAAAAGCACATACACCTTATATATACATCCATACATACACACACACACACATCCTCTAAACCATTCCACCCCGAACTTCCTGAACCAAAAATATAAAATGTAGCGCTAAAGAGCCAATCATTGCGGTTTCGTCAGCCCACCTCATAGAAGAGTTGGAACATGTCCTGCGCTAACTTCGACAGAGTAAGATTGAGGTCAGATTACCCTTGAATACTTGTGGAAGCAGATTCGTTTCTAAAAAGAATGCGCTGTTAGGAGCCTTTTGAACAAGGTGTAAAGCTCCCTATTATGTAGTCTAGCCATCAGAGCAAGTCCTCGGTTGGTGACAGAAATCTGTTCATTGTAGTATATGGAAGCATTTGTAACGTCTTGTGGTTGCATAACGAAAAAAAGCCTACATGTGAAATTCTCACTTATAAAAACTATCAAAAGTTCCTAACAGATGGGCAATTGTTAGTAAATGGGCAACTAAGTAATGACGGCGACAATAAAGAAAATCAGTCTATTCCTAATGAGATACAGAAATTTGTACATCACGTCCACTTGGAAATTTGTACATTTCACATAACTGTTCAAGTTACCTCTAACGTGGAATCAAAGGAGTTTATTTCTGGTGATTAGATATAACGGGGTTCGGATCCCACAATAAGCTGTAGGTCTCGTTGCTAGGCAATCAATTGTTTCCTAGCCACGTCAAAATATCTAATCCTTCGGGCCAGCCGTAGGAGAGCTGTTAACCAGTTCAATGGTCTGGTTAAACTAAGATATATTCAACTTTTTTTTCAGTCTGAAGCCAGGAACAAACAGAACCACAAGGTAGTCAAAAAAACACGTCCGAGTAATTAACATTCACAATGTGAAGTTCGTTGCCTTTTTCCAAATCTCACTAATCTCAAAACATCGGCAAAGCAATTATGTCGCCTACTGTCCTTGGCACGAGGGCAACTAGTAATTTAGGTAACATGTAATTCTGTCTTAGTCGTCTGGGGCACTTTTCTCTTTTCATATTTTTGTTATTTTTCCTGTAACTATTACAGATAACACCTAGATATTCTTTCTAGCTCAGCGCAGATGCTAAAGTCGTTAAACGGATATCTGAAGGCAAGTAAGATGAAAATAAATGATTAAGATTTTACATTTCTGGTCACCTTCCTGTCAAATTCCATAAGAGGTTGACGTAATAATAATAATGATAATAATACGGATGAAAACAATAACCTTCACCATGGTGAAGTTTCAAGAACATTCACAGTAAATAATAAAACACGGTAAACTGAGAAAAAAAAATTGAGAGAAAAAAAGTACTTACGTAATGAAACTGATCCAGTACAATTGCCGAATAAGCTTTAATTTATATCACTTTCCACGATAAAGGAACTTCACCGAACTGACAATATATTTCGCCACAATATTCATATCCAAAATTTCGTTTCTTTGAAAGGATTTCAATCAATCTTCGCTGGTATCTGGGAATTACCTCAATCATTTTAAATGAAAGCAGACACCTCCTCGCCATGAATTCAAAGCGTCTAAATTACGCAATAACAAAGATTTCGAGCGACCACGTCTCCAGGAATCATCTCAATAGGTCAAATGAATGATACTGCAAACATCATGCCCCAGAGAGAGAGAGAGAGAGAGAGATGCTTGCAAGAAGAAAATAAATGGTAAGTTAATAAAGGTATGGCGCTGAACACACACCCAGAAAAGGGTGTAGGAGGGTTGGGGCCAACTACATGCCGGTGCCACCCCCGAATGTAGGACGATGGCAGCGATAAGTCATGTGTGGGTGTATTTACACTTGCCACACAGAAACCATTTGCCGCCATTTTACCGCAAAGCACCAACATTCTCGCATACATATGGCCACATTACTCCCTCACGTCCCCTGTTTGATAAGCACAAGATTACCAATTACGTCTCACGATATACAGCAGCAGGTAATGGCAGATCGAGTAAGGTCTTGAGGCACTCTCGGAAACGATGGGACGTTCATGTCATCTTAAAGATGGATTATCCAAGGCGCAAAACGGACTTACCAAATGCGCACGTATACCGAGTATGTATGTATGTGTACACACACACATTCCGTCATCCTACAAAGAGATTTTACAGTGTTTTCCACATTCGCAACGTAGCGTCGCGTATAACGAACGAACGAACGAAGGGAAGAGTCAAACGCAAATAAATGAGTTCAAAGAGAGGACAAGGAAGGAAGGCTCTCCTATTTTCCCCTCATGACGAATAATTCTGGTACGGATATTCTTCGCATATCAAAATAATACATATAGAACAATAATAATATATCCAACAAATGTTGTTATCTAAGATTTTTTGTGAAAAAGTATCCAGGAGCCGGCAGACCTCTGCTGATTTGCAATCAAAACTATCAATCATAATAAAAAATGTGTCATATCCATCCAGGGTTCCAAAGGACTACAGTTTTATATAATTAAAACAACACAACGCTTACAAAAGTAACCCAGTGTATGGTTCTACTGAATGACTGGTTCTACAGAATGAAATAATTATTTTAAAACGTCCGTTCTTGTACAGAGGAGAGAGGCAAATTGATTAAAGTTTTTAAAAATCTCACCATACTCTTCAACCCATATATGGAAATTTGAGTGTAGTTTAGTGATTTTCCTCCTTGGGAGTGTGGAACGGTAGTGGTGGGACTGACTGGGTTATTGAAGATTTCCTCTGACACAACATGGTCCTGTTACAGTATTCGTTCAAAAATCCCAACTTCGAGACTATCGAGGTTGTTATGAGCGAGAAAAGAAGTCTAATCTATATTCCATTAAAGCAAACGTTTTGCCAACCCGATGTCTACGGATAACAAACTCCAAGTTTAGACTTGCCGTTGTCCATTCCGGGATCAGCCTTTCTATAGCGCTACTCACCATAATTTCTAAATAATACAGATAAAAACACAATTCTAAAAACTTTCATCAATGGAATTTTGCTGACAGGGGAGCTTACTGCAAAACTCGAACAGAGTTATACTGACAATAAAACTGAAAACTCTTAGATCAGGGGTTTTGGATGAACTAAACTACTGAACTACTGAGAGAGAGAGAGAGAGAGAGAGAGAGAGAGAGAGAGAGAGAGAGAGAGAGAGAGACTTATTACAGCTCCTAGTAAACGAATAAAACTCAACAGATCACTCAGGATAATATATATATTATCGAATATCTAAGTAATGAATCACATTCCTTCCTTCCGCACTCAGCCTCACAGAGTTAACACGAATAGTCTCTTCACTGAATTCACATGATCCCCTTAGGCTAATGAGATCCGGTTTCTGTTCAGTGGTTCCACGCAGTTTTAATCTTTGTTTTTCTGGGCACTTTTTCACTAATCGGATACATTCTTTTCTAGCCTCGGGGAGCGCTCAGCGTGGAAGATATGTCATTTTTGTGAAATATCTCATAACTGATGGTCAGGGAGACCAATTTTCGATAATGAATGTACTCTATTATGACAGGAAGTTTCCAACCTCGAATCTTTCAAATGACCCTAAATGTACTTATAAGCCTCTCGTAATAAATGTTCAAATTTTCAATAATTGTATATTCAAATATCAGGTTATTTGCCCTTACAATTCATGTAACTTAAATTATATATTTGTATGGAAATATGTCCAATTTACCCAAAATCAGCTGTTGTACAATTCATGACCAAACTTAAATTCACAATCCACCAAACCCCGTTCCCCACACATTAGGTAACACAAGGCAAAAGAACACCCCCCCCCCCCCACAAAAAAACCACACACACAGCTTCATCTGTGACAACAGGAATGGAGGAAGGCGACAAGGCAATTATTAAAATCTCACATTTTACGGACGATGCTAAAAGAGTTGAAGATTCACCTTGCAAAATCATCCCTACTGAGGAAAACTAGAGTACCCTGATAATCATGTTTATTTCTTACTTACGATGTTTTGTTTTTTCTTTGCAGTCATTTAATTTCACTATAGAAGAAACAAACTCGAACCATAGTGGCTCACTAAAAGAACCGATATGCAGCAGGGTGCGCAAGTTACGTGTTAATGAATTTTTCGGGTTGGTCAGCCGATAAATTGCAGTCATTTGGGCTAAATGAGGCGATTAATTTTACGTGGAATTAAAAATAAAATAGGGCGTGCTTCTTGGCTCGATTGCAGTGGTACAGTTCTCTCCCATTCTGGATCATTCCAGGCAATAAACTTAAACAATTTTCAGTCCGACGCTCTCTCTCTACAGTACCCGACTACGTATCCAAATATTTGCACAATTACAAACTTAATTAACTCTATTGCTATCTATTACATAATTGCTTAGAATATCAATATCAGTCATAATCACCAATATAATAGGTAATGAGAATTATTTTAAGAGTCGTTGAAACCCTTCTGTTACTCTATACTTGTCTCTGGTTTATGAATATTCAACCTACACTGGTATTTGTAATCGCTGACACACACACAGCTAAACTACTAAAATAGAGGTAGAAATGCCGGACCCAGGAGTACTAGACTTGCATGGCTCTTTTGTCCTGGTCATTTCGTAGTGTCATCTCCAGATTACCGAATTGAATTGAATATAGAATTTAGGCCAAAGGCCAAGCATTGGGATCTATGAGGCCATTCAGCGCTGAAAAGGAATTTGACCGTAAAAGGTTTGAAAGG
The DNA here is from genome assembly GCF_015104395.2 of Macrobrachium nipponense. Classification (NCBI taxonomy): domain Eukaryota; kingdom Metazoa; phylum Arthropoda; class Malacostraca; order Decapoda; family Palaemonidae; genus Macrobrachium; species Macrobrachium nipponense. The sequence goes on from NC_087201.1 coordinate 111,616,598, forward strand.
TTGAGAATCAATTGTTAGGAGAGGATGAAATGTAAGCTGGAAGAAGAATATGAAAGAAGGTACCGTAAAAGGAACGAAAAGGGTTACAGCTAGGGGCCGAATGCACGCTGCAAACAACCTAAAGTACTGCCTACAGTGCACTACATGAGCGCACTGGCGGCACTATCCCCCTACAGGGTTCGTAATAACCGAATTTATTCAAGTTGAAAGCCCGGAAGAGAAGAATATGAAAAATGACGAAATGATTCTAGCAATAGCAGGGGAAATAGTAATAACAACATTCTTAGTGCTTTCATTTTCATTGCTGATTAGTCGGCACGTTTACATAGTATCTCTGATTTCCTTTCATTGGATTTTGAGTTCTGCCACATATTCATGAACTACAGAATCTGGGAGTAGGTGGAAGCTTTCGGACTGCTTCAAGATTTCCTTACAGGTGGGCAGCAGCTGTTGATGGGATCTTTGGCTACCCAATAGTCATTCTGTCTGGAGTTCTACAGGGTAGGGTTCTTGGTCTGCTTTTATTTATGGTGTATACAAGACAAGTGATATTGTTGTTGGTCTACAAAACGAAACTTCACCATGACGATGATGCAACACTTGTGGGTGTGGTCAAGTCTTCACTTACGAATATTAAGCTGCCCTGTCTCAAATCGTGACATGTGCTGATTAGAATATGGTGTAGTTGGTGGACTATGAGGCTGAACTCCAGTAAAACGAAAATACAATTACTTAGTAGATCCCTTAGAGATTTCCATCCCGTCCTCCACTTCAAATGGATGGAACTCTGCTGAATGAGTCTGAAGCTTTAATCATATAGGGAGTTTGTTTATCATGGGATGCGCCTAGCACATTAAAACTAACTCTAAATGGCAATTTGCATAGAATAAAAGTCGTTCAGCATGCCGAAATCTACTGGAAAAGTAACGTACCTGACCAGTTTACGTCAATTTGCCGTTCGCCAATTTATCCTGTGTACATAACTTTCTAAATAGGTACCCAGTTGACGCGCACGGCGCAGCATGGCACTGCTCTCCGGTAGTCATTAAGATGGCCGTAATTCGCAGCTCATCTCAACCCTAAGTTCCTAACGCTGCTGCTGTATGTTGCCCCGACCTAATTGTGGGAATTTTTAATATGACCTATGCCCTGCCCAAAATCACACTTTCTTTCCGGGAATTTTAAATATAACCTATGCCCCGTCCCAACATCATACTTTCTTTCTGCAAATTTTGAATATGACCCATGTTCTGCCCCAAAATCACACTTTTCTTTCTGGGGATTTAAAATATACCCTATGCCCTGTCCCAACATCACGCTTTCCTTCCATCTTTAGTTAACTGCCAAGATGGAAGGTCAGGACAAAATTTTGTTCCCAAAAAGAATGTCAGAGGAAAATTTTAATCCTATACTCACCTTTACATTTCAATTTTACTTAAATTTCTCTATAATATGGATGTTCAATCTCCATTTCGGCCATTTCTGGATTTAATCAAACATGTCTATCTGCTCAAAAGTCACCCGACATCCCTATCTTTAATTTACCTTCCTGACCAAAAAACAATAAGACCAGGACCCGGTTCAACCAATTCACATGATCCTCCACCTGATTCATAGAAGCCGAGACCTATTTTGAGTAAGCAAGTGCTACATTTATTCTTTTTGTGAGTTTAATGTCATTGCATTATGAATAACTTCGATTTGGAACTTTGCCATTAAGGGGAAGCCTAGGCCAGTCTACCTGTTCGAATTACATGGGTTCCAACTTGGGGGGGTTGTGTCTGTAGTTTAGGTCAGGACATGATTTCTTTGCCAGATTTTGATTTGTTTGGTTAGGTCATAGCTAATACTGAAGCACGAGTCCAAAAAGATCTTTAGTCCTAATGATCTGAATGATGTAGCAGTTTGTATGTTCTATGTACTGTGTTTCACCTTGGGGGGTACCACTGGCCAGGTAAGAGCACAGCGCTTTAAGTAAAAATGCATTAGGTCAGGTTAGTTTAGGTCAGAAAACAATATTCTAGGTCATAGGTTTTTATTTGTTTGGTCAGGTCATAGTCAGTGCTGAAGCACGTGTCCAAACAAATCTCTAGTCCCCACGATTGGAGCTGTTTGTATGTAGAGTGGTAGGTCAGTCTGCAATAACGAGTAATGTGTGTAATGTCACAGTTATTTGGGTCAGTAGTAGCCAAGGCTAGTGGTGTCCGTAGGTACATTAAAGTAGACTATGAAAATGCTATAGTCTCTTTTCTGTAGCATGGCAGGTCATCCTTTTTAATGTACAGTGGCAGGTCAGTCTGCAACAGCGTGTAATGTGTCTGATGTCAATTGTGTGGGTCAGTAGTAGCCTAGGCTAGCTGTGTTCATAGGTACATTAGGGTAGACTACCCAAATACTGTAGCCTCCTGTATGTAGAGAGGTGAGTCACCCTTTCGTATGCACAGCCTTTTGTAAGTACAGTGGCATGTCACTAAATCAGGAATTACAAAAGTTGTGGACGTCGTATACCTTTGTGTCCATTTTCCCCAACCTAAAAAACCCAGTTTCTCAAAACGGGTTCCACTCTTTTTTATTAATATGTCTTGGCAAAACTGTCATAAATAGCTATTTATGTACCCGATATCTAATAAACAAAGGCTATTTTTCATTATGATTTTTTACTTGTACTTTTTCCCGTTAAATTATGTGTCCTGTGGTAATTCACAGGCTCCAGTGTAACTATTGACAAACACACGAAAGTTAGGTACTGTACATAAAGCCTCATATATTTATATAAGTGACAAATCAATGCAACCTGTTTTAGGTCATTTGTGCTTCCTTTACTAAGATACTATTCTCCGGTGTGGATGTCTGCTTCTGCCAGAGATTTATCTGTTTTAGACAGAGTGGTTCGTGGTGGAAAGTTTTCTGTTTCCTATCATCAGCAGTTATGAACACTGATGGATGGTCTCTTGATGTCAATTTTTCGTAAGCTGTATTTTAACAGAGATCTTTCACATTCACAATTGGTCCATGATCCGCTTTCCTTGCCAAGGGCGACCAGATTTGCTGAGTGGCAGCACCTAGACAGGCTGGCCAGCCAGGGGATTAATGATGAATCACCTAGGTCAACCACGTCAAGTGAGCTATGGCCCATGATTTACATGTTGTAAACAAAAGAAAAATATTTAACACTACTGTATACTTGAGGATAGATTTTCGTTCACTTACTGAATGTTTGAGGTACTATTCTGAGTAATCTTCATTACAGTGAGATGTTGATTACTTGAGGCTCATTGCTCTATTATCATTATATAAATGAACTTATATGAAGTTATATTTTTTTTTGACAAAAATGGCACTGATAAAAAAAGTGGAGGAGTGCAGAACCAAATAGAACATCCTGGTTAGAGGTGCTGACAACAGCAATGTGATACACTGCAAAGTGATCTTGGGAAGTGTGTTAAACAGCATAGGTTGGTAGTGATGGATTTTAAAATGAGAGGTAGGAAACCCCAAGAGGAGAAAGAGAAGATCTAGAATTAAGATTTGGGACCTTAAAGGACAAAAAGGGGGAGCAATTTAGGACTATTAGAGAGAGATGTCTGGAAAGGGGGAACATGGAATTTGGACAGGGTAATAGAGTGGAAAATATCTGGGCATACATGAGAGAAATAAGTGTGGGGGAAGCAGAGGAACAGGTGGGAAGAACCAGCGGATATGGAGTGTTGAGAGGAGAAAAGTGGTGGTGGAATAGAGAAGTGCAATAATCAATTAAAAGAAAATCAAAAGCATTTAAGGACTGGAAAGTAAGGCATGCACAGGGTGCAGAGGTAAGGTACGGAGAAGAGGAAAGAGAGGCAAGAAGGAGGGTAGGTATGGATATTGGGAGGCCAGCAGAGCCTAGGAACAAGAGAAGAAAAGGATATCTATAAGATTTCAAACTTGAGGAAAAGGCAGAGACAGGATGTGGGTAAATTAGGTGACATCAAGGATGGTGATGGATGTATATTGTATAGGGATGAAGACATTAAGAAGAGATAGTGAAAGTATTTTGAACAACTGTTAAACTACTGAAAATGAGAGAGAGATGGGGGAAGCAAAGAGGGTGGAGGAACCAATGATGGATACAGGATACAGAAGTGAAGAGAGCATTAAGGATAATGAAGTATGGTAAATCACCAGGCCCATCAGAGTTCCAAATTGAAATGATCAAATTACTTGGTACAGAGAGGGAGAAATGGATGCTGGATCTATTAAAAGCTATATGTGAAGAGGAAGAAATGGCAAGGGACTGGGAGGAGAGTCTAATGGTATATATATACAATCAGAAGGAGGAGATGTGGTAACTACAGGGGAATTAAACTAACAGAGCAAGGATTGAAAGTTTTAGAGAGAAAACTGGATGAGAGATAAGAGAGACTATAGATCGGGAAACAGCAGTATGGATTCATGAGAGGAAGAGGGACATTGGATACCATCTTCATAGTAAGACAGCTAAATGAAAAGAGGCTAAAGGAAAACCAGGTCTATTGTGCATTTATAGATCTAGAGAAAGCACGCGATTGACTCCCAAGAGAAGTGATGTTTTGGTGTTTAAGGAAAAGGAGAGTCGCAGGAAAGTTGGTTAGGCTGGTTGAGAAGAACGAGCACAAAAGTGAGATAACAGCAGTTGGGGAAATAGAAAACTTTGAAGTTAATGTTGGATTACTACCAGGGGTCAGCGTTAAGCCCATTTTTGTTTGCGCTGGTCATGGATTTGTTGAGTGAAGAGACCAGGAATGAAAAGCTGTGGGAGTTGTTGTACGCCAATGAATTGATGATTACTGCTGAAAATGAGGAAGACCTACAGAGAAGGGTTGGAGAGTGGCAGGAGTCTTTAGAGAGGGGTGGCTTAAAGTTGAATGTAATTAAAACAGAGGTTTAGCTTAGCAGTAGGGAAGATAGAAACAGAATAATATTACAAGAAAGAAAAGTAAGAAGAGTCTCGATTATAAAACAGACAGGAAAGTTTAAATACTTAAGATTTACTTTAAGCCTAGAGGGAGGATGTGAGGCTAAAGTTGACAGTAGGATAAAAGCTGCTTGGGGGAAGTGGAGGTAAGTAGCTGGATTGGTATAAGATAAGAAAATGTCAATCAAGCTAAAAGTCAAGATATATAACATGGTGATAAGACCAGTGTTAATGTATGGAGCAGACACATGGGCTCTAAAAAGAAAAGAGAAAGTAAAGCTTGAGAGAACAGAGATGAGAATGCTGAGGTGGATTATGGGAACATCACTGCTTGAGAGACTGGAAAATGATGAAATAAGAAGGGCAGGCTTAGTAAAGATTGCAGAGGATAAGAGAGTCACGATTGAGATGGTATAGGCATGTGTTGTGGATGGATGATGAGGAGAGAGTGAAGAGGGCTTGGGAGGAACCTGTTAGAGGAAGAAGATCGAGAGGGAGACAGAGAATTAGATAGCGAGATAAAACGAAGGAAGATATGGAAAGAAGAGGTTTTGTGGAGGATGATGCCTTTAATAGAAGGCAGTGGTGAAGGCGCATCAGGCAACCGACCCCTAATGTAGGGATAACGTGGGAAAAGAAGAAGACACTGATAAAAAAATATTACTGGTAGACTACCATTAAAAGTAACAATTACATACAAACTATCAAAATGGCTTTACACCAGTACCCACTTGTTGGGTTCTGCACCAATATGCAGTAAATAGGCCTCACTGTCGAACTTCTCGGTTTCTGAACTCCTTTATTCCTCACACCGTTGGACTTTTGAATAATCTCTTTGAGGATGTTTGCATTTGTTTGTATGGTGTTTTTACATTGCATGGAACCAGTGGTTATTTAGCAACGGGACCAACGGCTTTACACGACTTCCGAAACACTTCGAGAATGAACTTCTATCACCAGAAATGCACATCTCTCCCACCTCAATGGAATGCCGAGATTCGAACTCGCGGTGGCCGCCAAGACCATACCGATCACGCCACTGAGGCGTTCTTTGAGGATGTTGTGCAACTGAAACTTTAAAAGTTAAAGAGAAAATGCAATGCATTACTCCCCTAAAACAGACCTTGTATTTTAATAATCTACTTATTTCTATCAATTCATTTATTAATGAAACTGATTTTTCTTTTCTAATAATTGATTTCTTCTTTCTGCATTCCTATTACCTTCTGTTACTTCTTTCAAATGAACACAATAATCGTTGGAAGCTTACATTTAAAGTCAATGGCATCTGTGAGCTTGTTCCATTTGAACAGAGTTCACCTTATGAATAATAATAATAATAATAATAATAATAATAATAATAATAATAATAATAATAATAATAATAATAATAATAATAATAATAATGGCGAGGAAAATCTTCTTTCAGCTATTAACGGCTACATTCTTCCCTAGAGGGTTAAAGAACACCGTGTTTGATTGAAGTACAGAAAATGTTACGCCCATATATGAAATTGGTAATGAAGATGGTCCTTTCTTTTTGATAAAAGTCAGTCAGCTACTCAAGTCTCTCTTCCTGGTTGCCGCTTACTATATTCCTAGACCCATTATCGGCATCCCCACCATCCCGCCGTTACCTTACTACCCCTCGTCCTAGACCCTGTATTTCATTCAGGGTTTCATCTCTTTTTAATATTTTCCCCTTGACCTAAGGAATCGATCTACCTCCTCATCACATATTCATATTCTCATTAAGCTGGTCGCTCTTGTCTCCATACCATTCTCTTTGAGGTCTTACTAAAAATATCCCCGTTCAAAAAAGGCCTATGTGACGTTTCAAAGAAATCTAGCTCAAAGAGAGAGAGAGAGAGAGAGAGAGAGAGAGAGAGAGAGAGAGAGAGAGAGAGAGAGGAGAGAGGTAAATTGGCTCTTCGTCAGTTTTCTAACATAAATAAAAATTCTTCAGCTCGTTACATAAATTCCACTGTAATTCACCTTATAAAAATCTTCAATAAGTCCAACGAGGCTGCTCCAACGCCTCTTTTTCTCTTTCGTTCTGAACGGACAGAGAGAGAGAGAGAGAGAGAGAGAGAGAGAGAGAGAGAGAGAGAGAGAGAGAGAGTAATAGGGTGTAAGTCACGAAAATATTAAGAGATGTTGGATGCGGGACTATACTACTTCGTCCAAAGGAACGTCAAAGGAAGAAAACAGATTTGGGAGCGAAAAGTTTCACTTTTTGCACGAATAATATCATACTGAAATGCTTGGGGGCGTCTAATCACTCAGTTACCGAATTCAGGTTATTTTTCATAAGGCTGCAAGAGACGAAAGTTAACATGAAAATAAGTATATGGATAAATAGATAATGCAAGGAATTATTAATAACTCTAACAGGCCAGTCTATTATAATTTCGTATCGGTGAAGAATAAAGGTATTCTACTTAAAGAGTTCAGCAGAAAAAATAAATGAAACAAGTCTTCAGGATAGAGACACGGAATCCCAGTAACAACTATGCCTCTGGATCTCTCCTATCCGGAATGAATTTAGGATTTCATCAAAACAAATTTAGTCATGCGCATCAAAGGAGGCGTCCTGTGATTGATGGGGATTTATCAAAGGTTCAAAATTTAATCAACAACTTAAGGTAATCGATCCTGTTCGGCCTGAACACGACAACAAATCCGCCTCACACACACAGACATACACACACACACACACACAGCAAGCAAAGTATAAAGATACTCTCGAAAGAGTCGGACTGGCCATCAGTTCGCAATGAACGCTATTTAAGGAACAAGTTAGGAACGTGTTTAAGGACAAAGGTTTCCCAGAGCCTTTGCTTTAGTATCGCACAAAGCCTGTAGATACAAGAGAGCTTAAAGGTCATGGCTATTTATTTACCTGCCCATATGAGTAAACGATTATGATAATTCAAGAATTGGCCTCATTCCTTTTGTATCGCACACACACACAATATATATATATTTTTTATTTGATATATATATATATATATATATATATATATATATTATATATACATACAACAAATATGATACATATACTACTTATATATATACACATATACACTTATATATATAAATATATATATATATATATAATATATCTGTATGTATGTATGTATGTATGTATATGTATGTATGTATGTAAATGTATGTATGTATGTATGTCTGTATGATGTATAGTATATATATATATTATATATATATATATATATATATATATATATATATAAAAATGTAGAGTCTTTGTCACATCACCATGATTCCTATATACGCATTAAGCTACGAATGTCCTTTAATATCTAATTAGCTCTACCTGGGAATTAACATATATGAAAATATATTAATTCCGAGGTAGAGCGAATTAGATGTTAAAGAACATTCGTAGCTTAATGCGTATATAGGAATCATGGTGATGTGATAAGACTCGTAAATTAGCTGGCTGCGACAAATCACTACACAGTTATCAACGTCGAGGTGGGTTGATACCGACTCCAGAACAACGAATACCTGAGCTCGACAGGGATTTGTAGGTGAGAAGCGGCGTTAACTTATACCTCTCGTGATAGCCATGTGGTTAAAAGCGCTTCACTCTACGTCCTGATTTCTGGTTCCGAGGTACACTCTCGTGAGCCGACTACATTATCATAAGCTAAAAAATTCCCTCAGTCAACATATATGAAATATATTAATTCCGAGGTAGAGCGAATTATATATTAAAGGACATTTGTAGCTTAATGGATATAAAATGTATATATGTGTGTGTATATATACATATATATATATATATCTAGTTATACATCTGTTTGTGTGTATGTATATACACACACACACACACATTATTATATATATATATATATATATATATATATATATATATATATATATATATAGAATCTACAGACCCCTTTTTGATCAGACACATAATTACGTAATTGCAATAACCACAACTCCATCTTAACTTCGCTATTTCTTCATATTTTGGATAAGCCTGGATAAGCCTGTCACTGTCAAGCTTAATATCAAAGTCAAGACCTAAAGGCGGAAATTCTGCTGACTCCTGGACAAGATTCGAACCCGCATCTGGAATGTCAGAACGTGGTCAGCTGCATTCCGATATTTTGGATGCGGGTTTGAAGTTGCCAGGGCGTCAGAATTTATTTGGGTAAGAAATTCTACAGCCCAGCCACATTTCGAATCTCAGAACGAAATGGGTTGTGAACTTGCGGTGACGTCCTAATTACTTCGTTACGTTCTTAATTTGATTACGCACAACCAAAATATTAAGAAATCGCGAAGTTGAGAGAGCACTCTGGTTATTGCAATTATACACATGCACATTATATATATATGTATGTATATATATATATATATATATATATATAGATATATATTATATACACACACACACACACACACACCACACATATATATATATATATATATATATATATATAATATATATATATATCATATATATATATATATATCACGACGAGGTCACGTTGCCGAGCTGACCACAAGAAAGCTAAAAGTCCATTGCCTCTCGTACAGTCAAGTTCAAAAGTCAGTCACTGGTCAACATTTTAATAGTAAATAGATGGCTCTAGTCTCACCACCACTGGTGAACTTAGAGTGGCCGATCTGCGTTTTTAACTCTGCCAACTTCAACAGCAAAGGACGCAGAATGGCCACTCTAAGTTCACCCTAGCACCCATCCAAACACCGTTAAAATGGTGACCAGTGTGTGGTGACGGGCTTTTGAACCTGACTGTACATCCTCACCATCGCGTCGTAGCCAAGTGGGCAATCCTTTTAATTGTTTCTTAGGCTAAAATATATAAGTATAATCTACTTGTCCTTTTTACCAGATGCATGTGTAATTGTAAAGCCACAATGCCCTCTTAACCTCTCAAATTCTTCACTCTTTTTTGGATACGCTTGTCACTACAAAGCTTTAAGATCCAAGTGATAATTATTAAGAAATTATGACAATTATGACATTTATCACACACAAACGCACAACAAACACACACACACACACACACACACACATATATATATATATATATATATATATATATATACTATCTCTATAATATATATATATATATATATATATATATATATATATATATATATATATATATATATAATATAAAACCTTGCTAGTTCAGCCTTTGGCGTTCTTTCTTTGCTCCCATTACCTCCAAATCCTTAGATTTTCATGCTTGAGAAAGTCTATATCTTTATCAACATTCGTGTCACTATTGTCTTTCTTTCCTCTTTGAGGCTGGGCTATTTCCCTCTTGTTTTTCTGTCCAGTCCTGGGCTAGAAACACCAATCATAAGGCAAACATAAACACGGCTCTGGAATCAACTGATCTGTTTTCGAGATCAAGCATAATTTTGATAAGGCGTGCGAGTGGACACGTAGTTACGTAGTCTTGGCCACATTTGTGACCAAGACCCATTACTATCACCTGATGCCCATGGTGCATAAGCACGAGTCTGGAAACTCCAAAAAGCTCTGCGCTAACAGGGTTGCTCCTCCAAAATGAGACAATGAGAGGAATTCACAGTGCTGCGGGTACTTGCATACATAGATGTTGACGTGGTTGATGTAATTTACGTGCGACCGTTGACCGTTCCACGCCAGATCAAAGCCGGAGCTATTCTGGGCACTGATATACAGTATATTTTAAGTCGCAAGCAGTGAAATTCTAAACACTGACAAAGTATTCATAATTAGCTTCCAATTAATTTTTTTACATTAATAAATATGATGAGTACAGGTACACATACAGTACATTTGATCAGCAGGTATCGTTCCGTATGTGTATATGTATCTACGCAAATACGTGTAAAATACACACACAACTATATATATAATATATATATATATATATATATATATATATTATATATATATATATATAATATATAGTATATATATAAATTAAACAAGTGTGTGCGACGTTAGGATGGATATGAGTTTATCCCAGAGAGAGAGAGAGAGAGAGAGAGAGAGAGAGAGAGAGAGAGAGAGAGAGAGAGAGCACTGGGTTATTCTCTGATATCTTTGTAGATTACACATTGTTTTTGCATCATCCCTTGCAATTAGCAACCTGACTATTGGGCCATGCCTACCAATAGAACAAACTAGTAAGTAAAAAATAGTACATGATATCCAAGGATGAAGTAGCAAAACACCGGCACCTGCCGCCCCAACCACCGCCCCCACTCTTCCTCTTCGACTGAACTTGCTGTCTGCTTCCGGAGAGCTCAATTCCTTCTCAAGTATTCCAGGCGTTCTGCCAAAGAGGCGGATTAGGTCCTCGAGGCAATCTCACTTGCCCTCTTTTCCTGCGTCACTCACAGGCCGGACGTGCAAGAAGAGAGGATTATGTACGAAGGCCTATACACATTTCTGAGAGTAGCCTTCTCCAAACCACTACCCCCCGCACAGGACTGGCTGTCGAATTGCTGAACACACAACAGGTAGACATGATGGCGAGGCCATTCTGCCATAAACTCAAATCCATCCTAACAAAGCCGACACTTATGTATAATATATATATACAATAAAAAAAAAAACCATCGAAATTCATATATATATATATATATATATATATATATATATATATATATATATATATATATATATATATATCAATTTATATAATACTCATTATTCACACAAAAATATATAAACTTACTTTTTCTGACCAATATGGAATGGACTAACGAGATGGGACAGTTAATAATGTAAAATATTTTTTAAGAGAGGGTTTGAGGAACTGAGAGAGAGAGAGAGAGAGAGAGAGAGAGAGAGAGAGAGAGAGAGAGAGAGAGAGAGAGAGTCAAGGATTAGGATGCATCAAAGACTTATCAGTCCACCCGAAGAGACAAGTCATCATGTGCTCACTTATCTCTAGGAGCAGGTTTTACCATTTATTCATAGTGTCCTAATGATCTTGCCCAGCTTTCTTTTAAACTCTTACACGCTGCTGCTGTTTAGAGGTAATTTTTTTGTCGATTGGTACCAATCAGAGGTACAAAACGAGACCAATATTTTCTGAAAGCTGATCATGTCTTCTTTCCAGAACTGTTTGCTGGACATCTGTATCTTGTATCTTTCTATGTGAAATTCGCAAACAAAGAGGGCCACCCTGTGCTGAAAATGTTTTAGGTTTGTGGGCTTTTCTGGAAATGATGCTACATTGCAGTAACACCTATTTATATGATTGAAGAGTTAATATGAAGCACTATGACTTTTGTGTCACCTAGATCTTTGCTATAATATAAAAATAACCTTTTTTTTCTAAAATAGGTTATTTGTGTAACTGAAGATGCCCATGGATCTTGTTTGAATATAGTATTTCTCTGAACACTTGGGCAAATTATGATTTGCCGTACACTTTATTGTTGTTATTGTTGCTGTTGTTGTTCACTATTAATCATATCGTATGTAATAGTATAGGCCTTTCACTAGAGAATTTGTAACAATTGACTGTTAACAAGTTGTTATCGTTTAATTTTTTTCCGGTATTATGTACATAATTTGTATCTTGTTTTCGGAATGGAGTCATCCTCGTCCAGATCGTCATCGGAGTCCATAGATGTGTCACTTTTTTTTCATGTTTGTACAGGTTTGCAACTTACACTCTTCTGTGCATGGGAGTCCACTGACGAGGCACTGACACTTTGGAAGCTGACAGATTTTCGCACATTTGCACAAGATGAACTAAGATGACTTGAGGTCCAAGAGAGCCTGTTAACCATTGTACTTCAAGCTTACCACTGTCTTGTGTGCACCAACCATGACCATCTTGTGGATGTGGTACATCGAAAAGGAACCAAACTGCGTCGCCAGACGGCACTCTGGTAGTTGGCTCTGAGCAAGTGTTGTCGAAGGCTGTCCTCGCAAGGTGGTAATTGACCTGAATCTACTAATCCTTTCTTTGCTCGCCAGACCTGGTAGCGAAGTTCATTTACGCAACTGATGTTTGTTCGGGCTGCATATAGATTGCATGTGAACTCCTGGAGGGCATCAAATAACTCGTCAGTCACATGCCAATGTTCACCAAGTGTAGTGAATGCCTTCTGGAAATTCTGGTTCTGTTGCAGGAGTTTCAATCCTTTGAGTTTTCCTTAACCAGCCAAAGCACTGACTGAGTCGCAGCCTGTGAACGCATGGGGACCTATTAAGGTAATGCATATATCATGACCCAGGCTTGCAGCAAGTTTGTTGATACTGATCAGTCTTGATCGGTTTTTTGTTCCACATCTCATGTGCATTTGGCAACCAACATTTCTGCAAAGGGCAAGGGAGATGATCATGACATCTGTGTCCTCTGCAATCAGTAAGACTGACTTGTATCCAGAATCAGCTGCGTGGTGAGCATGTGTGTCGGCTTTTTCATGCATGCACTTCAATTCATCAACTTCTGACACTGCATTAGATGTTATCTTGAAGCATCGTTCCTCGAAAGTTACAAAAATCACCTTTTCTTGAAGTTGGTCCCGTCTTTCTTGATTCTCTTGCCAATCGGTGGCAAAGAAGTTGGTCAGTTTGGCTTTGCTTTCGGGGCATGCAAGTAGGCAGCGCCAATTTCGAATTTTATGGCCAGGATTGATTTGCGAATACGATATTCCTCTGTCTGCCCCTCTTTCTGTTCTTTCAGCTGTTTTGATCGATGAAGCATTGTACCTGCCAAACACTACGTCGACTCGAGAACTTGATGCAGATGTTTGCAGTACAGTTACGTGAAGGCATTCAGACAACTCTGAGAATGTAATGTACAATACCCATGCCATCGATGGTCGCAGCTGAAGGTAAGTCAATGTGTTTATCTGAAGTCACTTGTGCTTCAAGATTACGTGCCAGGGCTGCCTTGTTGGTCTTTTTTGCAGAGCCATCACAATTCGCCAACGACCACGGTAGAGGTCCGAGAGGATGCTGGAGAACTTCTTTCATGCCCATTTTCCGGCTACTTGCTATCAGCAGCATTCTAGAGAACAGTTGGTAATCAGCTTTCAAAACAAGTTTCCTTGTTTCCTGATTTAGCTTTTGTTTTTTCTTGCAAACTGTCAAATGACTTCAGTTGCAACTTTTTCAATGGGTTATAGAAGGCAGTGCCTTTTTTGAGTCTTGAATCAACAAACTCCTGGTATGCCTTCTCTCCCTGATCTTGAGTTATGAGGAGATCGCTTGCAACACTTTTGGGTCCTGTGATACCAGATGATATGCTCATCACTTCATCAGAAGGCAGTTCGAAAGGGTTGATCCAGTTACTTTCCAGCACTTTAATTACAGACTGGACATCACGTTCATTCTTCTGAATGCGAGATGCTACTAGGTCTGGATGGTTAAGACCATGATCTTTGAGTTCAACCAAAGCACGCAATTGTCGTATGCATGTGCTTCAATGTTCTGCAGTCAGGTAGTACTTTGATACTGCCGTTGGCTTCAAGCTAAAACCTCTTGTCCCACCAGGTGTCTGCGTGTCACGATTGACTGTCTCTTCCACTGTTTGGTCAACTGGGATACATCTAAATGTGTTGTTCTCACTGAGCTGAACGGAGAATCTGCCTTCCAAAAGATGTTAGTAACTCACGTCATTTGAACATGGTATATCGATAGGAAGCGGGCATAATTTTGCTTGTGATAAGCAAAACACCAAGGAATCATGCTGTGTATTCCATGAAGGTGCAGTACCCAGTTGCCTTGAAACATAACTTGATTAGATACTAAATTAAATACTTTATATTTGCCACAAGATGCAAATTTGGTGATTTTTACAATACGGCACCATGCAAAAACTTAAAATCCCTTTAACACAAAAAAGCTACAATGTTCGAATGTCCAGCAAGCATTTTTAGAAATGGGATACCATACTGAATGTCTGGTTAAACTGGCTTTTAGTACCTCCTGATGGTACCAGTCAGCCAGCTGGCCCATGGACTATATGTCACCTTGTATGTAGAGAATTTCCCACAATGAGATGTGTAGTATCTCTCCAGTTCTAGTTCCCATCCATTATTTTTTTTCGGTTTTCGCTTAACGTGAATAGGTTACTGACTACTTTTGTTATGCATTTCAGTATTTTGAATGTTTTTATTAGCTGTCTTCGCAATCGTCGTGTTTCTAAGCCATACATGTTCAGGCTCTCTAGTTGGCTTTGGTAACATATTTGCCTGACGGATGCAATTAACTTTGTGGCTCTTGCTTGTCCCCTTCCCAATCTATTTAAGTCCTTTCTTAGTGTTGGTGACGAAAACTGTACTGCACATTCAAGATGAGGTCTCACTATTGATGTGTAAAGCTGCAACACAGTTTCATTGTATTTGAACTGCCTCTTTATGTATCCCACTAATTTCTGTGCCTTCTTGTCGGCTTTTATAAACTATTTTGTTGATCTTAAGTCTTCAATTGTGAAAACACTAGTAAAAACAATACTGCTTTTTCCAAGTCTGAATTCAGTAGGCTTTCCATTGTCTCTTAAGGAACCTATACTAATTTTTATTGGCTTCCTACTATTAACATGCGCAAAGAATTGTTTAGGGTTTCCCAAACAAACTGATGCAATGCTCTTATCCTCATTTGTCCTTGCATCTCTTACTAATTGGTCCACCATTCTACAGAGTTCTTTATGTGCCTGCTTGCTTCTTCTGGTGTTGGACTCCTTTTTACGACATAGTAACTGTGTACCAAGGCATAAAAAAAAAGTCTGCACATCAAATGAAAAAAAAAAAGACAAAGTAATGTCTTAAAAAGGTTCTACTAAATGGCAAAAAAAAAAAAAACTGAACCGTACCAAATCATTCATATCAAAAGGAGGGTATACACAGGATACAGGATCCAGAGAAGGATCCTGGGTATATAGAGACCAACCGTCACTCCGTCGCCTTGATCAGGACCGATTCCTTGCTACCATTTCCTTTATACACATCAAAACGCCGTAGAAAACTTATAAGAACCAAGATGACGATGAAATCATATACAGAGCAGACACGAACTTCGATGTTAATTAAAACTTCGTCAGCGAAGTCACGTGACAGGGAGGAAGGATGAAAGAAGGGACAGGGGCAGGTAACCCTGATTTAGTGGTTCATTATCCTCATCAAGTCATGAATATTAATCACATAATAGGATCTCCGGCTACGTCACTGAAAATGACGCGAACTTCCTTACTTGGTCACATAAATAATGAGTACAAAGTATCATCTTATTGTGAGAGAGAGAGAGAGAGAGAGAGAGAGAGAGAGAGAGAGAGAGAGAGAGAGAGAGAGAATGTACATTATTATGAGCTATGAGTCGATACTGTCATACATTTGGTCAATATTTTCTCCTTACAAGAAATCCCTCATGCACACAGGGTGTGGGTAATTTTCCCAGCAAAAATTGAGAGTGGAGGTTCTGTCTTTTCTTCTATAATCTATCAAGGTTTCCTCCTATGGCTGTAAAGCCCTTCTATTTAATAATACCTTTCATTCCTGAATTGTGGACATTAGGAACAAAAATTATCAAACAGCAATTGTCCCTCATGATCAGAAAAACTTATCATACATTAGAATTTATTTAGACTGCTTTTTATGTTCAGCTGCAATACTTTGGTCCCGGTGTTCAAGGAAATTCTAGATGTAGTATAGGCATTATCATACATCACTCCTTTCATTTCTTGTATATAAAAAAATTTTCCTTCCTTTGTCCTGTGTTTACTTCCGTCATCATCACCAACTAAATTGTGCACTGGACACTTACTAGTATATTATTTCCACCGGTTCCTTTCTTCGGCTGCTACTCTGCGAAAAAAGTACGACTCTTCTGAAGGACGTTTGACACTTTAATAAAACAGATGAATCGCATTAAAATGGTCCGACTAAAACTACGGCTATGAGTAGTGTTAAATTGATAAAACCCGATTAAAAATAACAGTGATTAATTATATAAAAAAGATAATCCTCTCTTTGAACTGCATCTTTCGCAAAACTGCAATCTGTTTATCCTGATTAAAAAGATGAACTTCTTAGACACCTGGAATTATCTTATCCAACCCTCCTCCATCAGGACTGACCAATAAACTCGGGAGTCATCTGTTTCATATGAACAGTTCAGATTCATGATCTTGGAAATATGCCCTCGTGCCCTTGGCTGATCTATCATGGCATTCTAAACAACTAGGTCGCACTTTTCAAGAAGGCTCGGTTTTCTC
Organism: Macrobrachium nipponense; assembly: GCF_015104395.2. NCBI lineage: Eukaryota > Metazoa > Arthropoda > Malacostraca > Decapoda > Palaemonidae > Macrobrachium > Macrobrachium nipponense. The sequence continues at coordinate 111,633,770 of NC_087201.1, forward strand.
AGACAAGGCCTTAAAAAACGTTTTAGCGAGTCAATTCTCCAAAAGCCTTAAAAAACGTTTTAGCGAATCAATTCGCCAAAGGCCTTAAAAACGTTTTAGCGAGTCAATTCTCCAAAGGCCTTAAAAAACGTTTTAGCGAGTCAATTTTCCAAAATAGCGAGTAAGAAATTTAGCATAAACTTCTGTTCGTAATTCTCCAAATATGGAAAGGTTCTCCCAACTAGAGTTCATCCGAAAGTATAAAACGAAATCAATGTGTTATCGCGGTAATCCAGGCGTCATATAAAGCAAACAATCCACAACAACGAGCTGCACGTTTAGTTTATGTACTCAGCACACGGCCCTGTTGTCAATGGCAGAATCGGTTTAACGGTGCTGTATTCTGTTTGCGCTTTTTTCTTTCTTTCTTTCTTTCTTTCTTTCATTTTAGACGTGAATCACTGTATACTATGGCAGACTTGATGACTTAAATATATTTAACAAAACTGTACATCAAGCGATCTAAAACAATCACATACTGCAGAAAAGGTGTACTGTATAGGAATGTATTTACATATACTACCGTAAAATGTAAATGAATATCTGTGCATAATGCTAACACATCCATAACATTACAAAACATATACGATATGTACCTAATATATCGGGGCCTCAGGAAAAACAAACCCACAATGATTACAGTTATTTCCTAATAAAAACCTGAAGCAATATCGTTCATATAGCTTCGAAAGGATTTCAAAGTTCATCAACGAAGGCAACAAATTTCCCTGCCAGTCTTCTAAGACAAAACTAGTTTGCACGATACCATAAATTCTCGTTACCCCGACCATTATAGCATTATACTTCTACCGTGGATGCACCCTCTGCTTCATCTGATTCAAGCTATATTTTGGAACGCTAATCTATCCATTAAATGGGTTCTTTTCCTCCGGTGGCTTCAATGATCATAGCATTGCTGCTAATGTAAGTAAAATTATCAATAACATTCAATCTATACATCACACCCACAATTTTCTTTTATATTAATACCATATATATTTGGTGCAAAACTGTAAAATTATCCCAATAAAAGGACTATGAAATCTGGCAAATGAACATCAGCGCCATGGTATTTATCCTCAACACCTTTCCAAAAACAGAGGCCAAAGAACCAGTTGATTGACTATCATCATCGGGTAAAGTAACACTCGGTAAGTATAGCTTCCAAGTCATCATGATACTATCTCGCATCTCCGGTCAGCCACTTGTCTTTATTAAATACATTTTTCTATAATATTGTACACCAAGTTTATAAGGAACCATAAAGTGACGCACACCGAGCCGTTATTAAAATGGCAACAAAAATATTGGGTTAATTTAACGGTTCCATATGCGCCGCTGGTGTTTAACCAAAATATATGCACTGGGGGAGAGCACAAAAATGCTACCGAATAAAGTGTAGGGGTCTGAAACCTTTATTTTGAACTGGAATGCGACAAAATGTTTCAATCGTTACTCTGCCTACATAGAGACAGAAGGAACCTTTTCACTGAAATTGTTAAGGAATGAAATGCATTTTGTTTTGCTCTTTTTTCAAGGACAGCAGTATTCGAAGACATTTTACTGAAACAATAAGACTTGGCTTCATGATTCGAGAGCTGAAGGAAGTAAAAATGTAATATTGACCAAAACTCGCTATATTTAACTCAATTAGTGTGATAAGCTACAAAACTCCACCGAAAATGACTTGGGTACTTGCTTTTTATTTAATGCATATAGTAATGCCAATAGCAGTAATGATGATGAACACATTACTGATTTTTTACTAACACCACTATTGTCAGCATTGCATAACGTCGCCTAGGTTTCCTAATACTACGATAATTTCGAGATCAAAATTACTTTTATTGTTATTATTATTGAAACTTTGTCAGTAGGTCGTCAAGTCATTTGGAAAGAAGGTACTCTATGGCTCCATATATCATTCAACCCAAACGATGCTTTCAAAGGTCAAGAAGTCCTCTCTCCAATCAAATGATTTCAAACGAAACTTTCATATTAACTTCCATTCACGAGTCCATTTCGGATGTCTAAGCTTTCGGGGAGTGACCCAGACACCCGCATCTCTGCTCAACTGCAAATCTTAATGACTCACTAATCGGAAACCGAGAAGAACTCGCAATACTGTCAAAATGAAAAGCGGTCTGCGACTGAAACAGACTTCTGCGGATTTTACCTGAAAAATGAAAATGGTCCCATTCACGATAACGGAGACAATCATCATACCATGCATTATCTGTAGTTGGTTGAAGCTGACTTTCATAAACCATTAGATATGTCTAGTTTAAGGGATGATTCCGAAATGTAGTGGCACTGTGGTGTCAAAGGGCATCAACGAAGAACTAACTTCATGTACGTACATACAACAGATACATTTCCAAGCATTAAGCTACAAATGTCATTCGATATCCAATTCACTCAACCTCGCAGTAAACACCTAAGGGGAATTTGTAAGCGACAGGCGGCGATCCGTCCCCAGGTGACGCAAACCAGCCAATGTGCGGGACGGACGATTTCTCAGTGACTGACGCTGGGGCCGGGCTCTCTCTCGCCTCTCGGCTCTCGTCTCGTTCCCAATCATTCCGTGGCCAGGCGTGCGCCCACCTGGTGACGGATGGATCGCCCTTCACAGACAAATTCCCTTTAGGTGCTTACTGAGAGGTTCAGTGAACTGGATATGAAGCGACATTGGTATATTAATGCTTGTGAATGTAAATAATCTCACGGTGCGGATGACAAAAATTCAATGTGTATATATTTACATACATTATATATGTGTGTGTATATATATATATATGTATATATATATATATATATATATATATATATATATATATATATATACACAAGGTTAAAAACAACATTATCAAAATTCTCAAAAGCAGCAACAATACTGAAAGATCAGCACACTGTATTTCGTTTGGAACAACTAATGCCACCTACAATTTACACCAAGTTATAACGAATAATATTTACTTAAGCTTTAACAATGATATTTATAATAATATTACTCTGCAGTTTTGAGAGTCCTAAACAATACTCAAACGACCGCAGCGTAAATGCATAAATTATTCCCCAACCCCCCTTTCCTAAGTCTCTCTCTCTCTCTCTCTCTCTCTCTCTCTCTCTCTCTCTCTCTCGTGTTCATTTTTCCTTTCTATCCGCCATAGAGAATGCAAATTGGGCAATAAAACGCGAAGACTTGGCAGAGAGGGAAAACCAAGTAGGGCATTACCTCGGAAAGGTCCCTTATAAATTAGCCTCAGGAACTCTTACAAACTTGTAATAAATTCAACACGAGGGAAAAAGACACAAATTTACTTCTCAACCTCTAAATCATACGCAACTGATCAAACATTACTATGAGATAATTGCTTATAAATCATAGTCTAATCCTCACATATCTGCTACCACAACAGCATGCACACTAGATATATATATATATATATATATATATATATATATATATATATATACATACATATATGTATATATATATATATATATATATATATATATATATATGTATATATATATATATATATATATATAGATATATATATATATGTATATATATATATATATGTATATATATATATATATATGTATATATATATATATATATATATATATATATATATATATTATTCGAGCTACAAATGTCCTTTAATATCTAATTCGCTCTACCTCGAATTTATATATTTTTATATATGTAAACAAAAGGAGAATTTTTTAGTTGATAATAATTTCGTCCGCTCATGGGATCGAACCACCGTCCAGTGGACGGGAACGATATCAGGACGACAGCGAGGTTAGCGATTCGGCTAACAAGTGAGATTATAAATTTATACCGATTCTGACCTTACAAATCACCGTCGAGCTCGGTTATTCGTAATTAGAATTGATATCCAACCCCCTCTACCATGTAGCAAATTCGAAATGTTTGCCGAACGTAGCCATATTATGAATAATTATCACATCACGGTGATGTGATATCGTCCCCGTCCACTGGACGGTGGTTCGATCCTATGAGGGGACGAAATTATTATCAACTGAAAAATTCCCCTTGGGTTTATATATATGAAAACATATCAATTCCGAGGTAGAGCGAATTAGATATTAAAGGACATTTGCAGCTCGAATAATTTATATGAATCACGGTGATGTGATAATTATTCATAAAAAAAAAAAATTAATTATATATATTATATATATATATATATAATATATCTATAATAATATATCTATATATTATTCCGCCTCTTCAAATTAACAATACGCATAGTAAGACCTCATGTATCTGAGCGATGCGTGTAACAAAATGAAAGAAGTGATTCATTCCTGGTAGAGTGGCTTTGAAATGATCCCTGAGGAAGGAAGGGTGAAATGACAAGAAAGACAATGTAACTGATTAGAATAAGAGACGGGAAACGGATGAGGACGAGTGCCAAGGGCTACACGACGCAACAAGGAATGAAGACAACAAAATGAAAGTATTAAGAAATGACAAGAAGTCAGGATACGCCAAAGAAGAGGAGATAGAAAAGATGGCGTGGAATACGATATGACAGGAGAACAACTCCCAAACAGGAAGAGCCATTACTACATACAACAAGAGGGGTTGAATTCAAGAAGCAAAACAGCGAAGCAAAGCAACAAATGTGGATGAGGAATTCGTCGGGTTGGAATAGGTATTCTAGCTTTTAGGCGCTTTCCCTTGGTGGGAATTCTCTCTCACTTTACTACAAGAACACCAGGAATTCAGAATCACTAACCATTAGTGAACAGCAATGCTGCAAAGGATTGGCTTTATGCCCTACTATCGCAGCTTCCAATCGAATTTTAAAGTAGTCCTTGGTGATGCATTCCTCTAAAAAACAAGGCGTCAAGTTTACAATCAAATACTACAATAACAATAACAACCACAATAACAAAAACAACAATAACTACTACTACTTAATAATAATAATAATATAATAATAATAATAATAATAATAATAATAATAATAATAATAATGAAACTGCGTTCACCCTAATAGATCTTAAGAGGTCATTATCATTTATATGACTAGTTCTCAACGATATCATTCAGCAAATATAAATAAGCTAATACCATAAAAGAAACGATAATACCACCTGCAAAACTAAACATCTTCCCAAAGAATATTTATAGGCGAAATCCTTCATTCACGGGGGAAATCTATCAATGGCTTAACCCATAAGTATAGTTTATATACTGTCTTTCCGAGTTCCACCATTCTCTCTCTCTCTCTCTCTCTCTCTCTCTCTCTCTCTCTCTCTCTCTCTCTCTCTCTCTCTCTCATTGATTAAATTAACGAGTTGGTCATTAAATTTTCACTTGCGGAGGACGTATAAAAAAAAGGTTTGGTTTTAGAAAAAGAATAAGAAAAGCAGGACGTGCAAAGCGGTAGTCGAGATGAATTGGAATATAAGACTGATCCCTCCAGACAGCTTTGGTGACTCTCATATCACGAAGGATATGAGATACAAAGAACTCCAACAATAAAGGGTAACCATAAGAGTTAACTGGACGAGAGTTCGTGCTGAGGACTGGGTGGGAAAAAAGTGAACAAAAGCAAAATGATTAGTTGCCAAAATTTCATTAGCAGTGTTACAATTTTTTTTAAAGCTTCATTATTCCCTTGACTATAACATTTTATATATATATATATATATATATATATATATATATATATATATATATATATATATATATTTATATATGATAATAACTTTATCACAAAGTATATAAAAACGTGATGCTATGTATAAATAAAGGTTTTTGCCACGAAGGAAAAATGAAAAGCGAGATAGCCAAGAACTTTCGGTCTAGCACGACCCTTTACTAAGGCATATCAGTTATGCCTTAGTAAAGGGTCGTGCTAGACCGAAAGTTCTTGGCTATCTCGCTTTTCATTTTTTCCTTCGTGGCAAAACCTTTATATATATATATATATATATATATATATATATATATAACCATCTTGGGTACAAAAAGAGAGTGCGAGCAGCTAATTTCAAATCTCCCAATAATTGCCCGGTCAAGCAAACACGACAAATTCTGAGGTGAAAGCTGGCCCCTCTGCATCCAGGGAAGAAATTCGAAGAATACACTTGGCTGGAGAGAGAGAAGACCAAACTTAAAAGAGATGTGGTCCCGCGATGGGTCGGTGACTTGGTATATGTAACTACAGCGTAACTAATTCCATAAACTAATATTGTCTAAACCAAATAAGGGAACATTTACTAACATAAAGGATGCCGTCTCTTAGTAATTAAACAACAGCCTCTTCTTACCAGCAAATTCTATCCAGTATTAAAAACTGAAACGCTATCAGTCTGCATAAACGACGTAACACAAATACATCCCAGTCTGAAACTGTAAGGACTATTTTGACGCAAATGTTCGGATAAGGAGGTGCCGATGGTAATCACAAAACATCAAGCACTGATTCTGCTCAATGACTGATATTTCCATATTGTAGTACCACGAGAGACGAGCAATATTATCTTCTTTG
>NC_087201.1:111642847-111692847 GCF_015104395.2 Macrobrachium nipponense
AACTTTATGAATCTGTTTCTTTCATTCATACCCAATTTTCAAGTTAATCTCAAAGCGAACAACATGATATTCTTTATTTTTCTCATAGGAGGAACCATGGTTTCAGTAAGAAATTCAACAAGGACACAACTGCGACTTGGCAAAAATATTCAGCAGAAAAATCAAAAGACCTCAAATTCAAGTGAGACTCATCAGGGCTATACTTCACACATTTTGTTTAGAGTAAAAGGCCTAAGAATGAAAAAAAAGGCTCGACAAATAAAGGGAAATTAATCTGTTCAGTGTGGCCAAAAGAATAACAGTTGTTATTAAATACAAAACCATTAGTAACAGCATGGTATATTTTGGTAAGAAGATAATCAGCATACGATGCTACTGCAAAGATGCTTTACTGAGGTATGCCAGCCTTCGCTGAGCTGATATGTTAGCTCCAGATGTCCCAGGCATCACAACATCTACTGCAGGAATGATATGAAGGAAAAAAAATCCGACAAAAGAAGCAAGCAACAGTGACGTGGAGAGCTTTGCCTATGCCTTAGTTCACAGAGATTAAGAAACGTTCTCTTAGGCTATGAAAGCAAATGACCGTAGAAATTCTTAAAATAATAGTTATCCCAACTAAGTGTATTCAGCATATTTCATTGTATATTTGGATTAAAGACGCTCACCTGTAAAATGCCACACCCGGGAATTTAAAGACTGTTTTACAGATCACGAAAATTGATTGATTTGATAAAAAAGGAAAATATCTAACGATACATTCTGGGATGTCACTCATTACGTAAGGTATTTAAATGCTCAGTGACCCCTTGAAACTACACACACACATAGTATATAGCCAACGTCACTTAGCATAAAATGTGAAAAATCAGGAACTGGCCAGTCACAATAAAATAAACCTGAGCAACTTTTACGGATAAGAGAATATGCCTACGCTATAAACTACTTCATTTCTTCTCCTTTGTCTCTATGAAGTCACCTTCTGCTGAGCATTCATTTTTTCTCTTGACTAGATATGGACAACCAATTACAAATCAGCCGGCCTCATAAAAGATTATTACTGACAACAATTTTAATTTGAGGACCTGTTAAGCATATACCATATAATTTCATTTCTTGGTAAAGCTGTAAATATACGGCAAGGCTGCTAGCCATTCTAGGCTTAAGAGAGGCAGAGTCCCGCGGACTTATCAGGTTTACTCATTTGCAACGCTAATTACTACTCTCCTCGCAGCCGGCGAAGGGTGATCGATCTGGAGTTAAGGAGCGGCAGCTCTCTTCTGGTATGTGTCCCCAGACTTACTAGCGACCGGAAGAATTTTACAGCGATTCGTTCTACAAATCTGGCCGATACTTACAACATGACGTCAAGAAACATCGTCACTTTCACAAGAGCTAAGTCGAGAGAGTAACCCGCTTCAACATTAAAATATGACTCACATGTACAAAGACCGTCGTAATGTTACAGTTAATTACTATACTTTCCTTGCTTAATTCTTTAAAAGGAGATGAGAGGAGAGAGAGAGACGTGAGACGAGAGAGAGAGAGCGAGAGAGAAAGGACGAATGGAGAGAGAGAAACTCATCAAACGTATTCTCATAAGCTGGCCGTATTCACCGGCTGATAATCCATAACGGTGAACACAGCCTATACCTATATGCATATAAACCAGCCGTCGTCTCTCGACCATGCTACCTTGAGCACTCAAGTGGTAACCGGACGAGGGTTGCAGACAAAAATTAAACAAATAAACAAAACTGAACTCTGTAACTTCCATCTGGAAATTTCGGGTTTGCGAAAAGAGGAAAGAGGACGAAAAGGAGATGTATGTATGTAGTATATTATAAAGCTCTATTAGACCTGACTAAGCACATCATAGTCCTCCGTAACTTTCAACATAATTAGAAGCTTTCGCCCGAGTGGTTCTGGGAAATTAATTCCGAGAAAGCCCATGGGGGAGGGGGGGGGAGGGGGAGAGAGCCACGGAGGGGGAGTGGGGTTAGTGGAGGAGGAAAGGTGGTTGGAACAAACGTCTGTTTTGTAAAAACTTCTTGCTTGGATCAGAATTTATTACTTACCCACCCGCCTGGAACTCAGTGAATATAACCACACAACCACACACACGCACACACGTATACGTATATACCTATAAAATCCGAGTAGAGGTAGGTAAACCTTCTCAAAAATATGAAGGACCGAACGAAATGATCTTCTTAGAAAGTTGGGCAATCTCCGGGATCTTTCGTGTTAACATACAAAAAAGGAAAACTCTGAATAAACAAAACATTACGACCGAAAAAAAAAACTTTTTTTTTTTTTGGTGGGAGGTTGAGGTGGGGTGGGGTTGGGATTGGAGGAGTTTATTTTCCAAGACCTAAGGGGAAAAACAAAATTAATTTTTAAGACCAATGTGATGGGGTTATTCTCACTTTTCCTGTTCCTACGCATGTACTAGTATACATGTGTGTACAAAAATTTATTACTAAATTTTCGTTTGAAACTTGTGTGTTCTGGAAAGCAAACTACTTCTTTCCTTTCACCTTAAGCAAAAGAATCTTGACCTTTCGCGTGATACGTAGACAGCCTGCCTTCATATCAACAATTTGTGACCCCCCCCCCCACCACACTCTTGCTTTCAAAACAATTATATTTATCTTCCTTGACAGACAGGGACGTCGCCCAGTTAAGTAACTCTCTTCCTCATCTTGACTCCCTCAAAGCATTTATCATCACATGTCAAACCACCACTACACAGAATTGTGGGACATGGTATACCGTAGGCATTAGTGGAGGATGTTGGCAGCAAGGTCTAGACCTTGGTTAGCAGTGTCCCTTTGTCCCCTATAGTCATTTAAACACTCTAGATCGCGAGGGGCGGGAGGAGCGAAGGACTAACTCCCAGGCTGACAAAAGCCTCATTATGATCAAAGTCTGGGCTTAGAAGGACCTACTCAAGTGAGTTTTCTAATGCATAGCCATGAGTTTAAAACGAGGCATTAAAAACTCATTTGACTTTTTCTATTTTCATTGGAAACTTTATTTCTTTTATAAAAAGAGGAAAGTGGATTAAGTTTTTACCTACGGCTTCTGCGACATGTGGTCGTATAGGCATTTTGAAGGCCAGCGGCCACTGTATGGCTTAACCTTACACCAACTATCAAGCTTAAGCTGCCGTTGTGACAGGACAGTATGGAAAGCCAAAGCGGAAACTACAGTGAATGCCCGGTCCCGGTCTTTGGCGATCCAAGCACAAAGGATGAACCTTAAGGGAAAGATTTACTATCCATTTCAGACCAGATGTGGCGTCGTTTTTCGGGAATATCTTCAAAGACTTTTAGTCGGACAATGATGACATTCTAACACAATTTTGACAACACCCCGCCGTAATTTATAATGTTATTATAGGAGTTGGTCAAATTTATATACTTTAGGAGTTTACTTATGATTTTAAGTTGTAGTAGTCAGTCAGACCCAAACACCTGAGCACAGGTTCGGATAAGTCGACTGAACCCCCTCCCCTTTCATAGGTTCCCTCCCCCTCCCCCCACACACAAGATCCCACCATCTCCCTCGCAAATCCATCCTCCAAGCTTCTGTCACACTCAAGATCACACCACTCCCCCTCCCATCCCTCCTCTTCCCAATCCAATTCTCCCTCCCACTTCGCTCTCTCATATTTGAATTACGCAACACACTTGAAAATATAAATACATACATTGTACATTATTTTATCGCATGGTTTTGACAATTTATAACTCAAATGTGTACTATATCGCAACAATGAGCTGAGTGGTTTTTGCTAATGAGATCCACTATGATGTTCAACCTCGTTTTACTGTGTTGCCTAAAGGCCCCCATACACTGAACGATTGTCGTTATCGACCCACACACACACTATTCAGACAGTAGTATGAACGATCTCCGCACCCATTTCAGTCTGAACAAAGATTTTGTCTCGAGAAGACATGGCATCATCTCTAGAAGAGACGCGCGCGATAGCGTTATATATTACATTGACTTAGGTCGCAAGCCAGCAACCTGGACGTGACAGATTCCCGCTGAGATCGTTCAGACACGAAGCCCCGCCCACTTTTGCATTCAGACTAGCCCTTACACAGTGTTTTTGCGAACGATACAGACAGTCGTTCAGACAATCGTTCAGTGTATGGGGGCCTTAAGAATTGTTGCGGGAAATTATATTATTTTTCATCCTAGATTGTGTGTATAGTCGTTTTTCTGTACCTGTTGTTCGACTGTTCGTATAATGTGATGAGATAGTTTGGACATTGAGCATCTAATTAGACAGTTTTCGTAAAATTGTAAAGTAATTAATACTAGTTACAGAATCAATAATGATACACACAAGAATTCACATTTTTAATTTCCATCGTCATTGCTGTCAAGGAATAGCTCATCCTCATCATCGCAGTCAGAGGCACCGACTGTCAAGGATATTGTCAGAGGACCAAGAATCCTCCTCAAACTTCACGGCTGGCCGTACAAAACACCTTCCCAAATGTAAAGTGGATCAGGGGAAAAAACCAATTACTCAGGAACACTGGGATTTGATGATAGTTGTCATGATATCATCACTATAATTTAACAAAAAATATTGTCACTGAAAAGTGTTAAGGTTAATAATTACCTGTTAAGACTACTTTTCAGTGCGCCAGCTTTCCTCTCTTGGAGTGCAAAGACCCGTTTGCACCCATTGGTGAATCTAAGCAAATTGGCCTTGGGGGGGCATTGTGATTGTAGCACACCTTCACTACCCAGCGACAAACCACTTTCAGCGATCCATCGAACTTGTAGAGCAAATTGCTCAAATACTGTATTAAGAACTGCCAGCCGAGATAAAACAGTCATGTCCATTAACCATCCATTCATTACTACACCCAACATTATCTATTTTTAAACTATAAAACAAAATTACTAAAGAATAACTATGTGTAAGACTTTAAAATATTCTGGTGTGCAATTTTAGAGAGAGAGAGAGAGAGAGAGAGGATAAGAGAGGAGAGAGAGAGAGAAGAGAGAGTTGTGACCTTACCAGACCTTAACATCTTGTTACATCTTTGTTCGGGTTTGGCCCCAGGTCCCTCAGTATGAGGCATCCCTTCTAAAATGTCTACCAGAGAGTTGCTAGTACATCTTCCGGTATATTTTGCATCTTCCAATCTTGGATGGTCTGGGATGCAGTTTAGATATTTGTCGAGCTTATTCTTAAAAAACACATCTACGCTCACTCCTGTTATATTCCTCAGATGAGCTGGCAACGCTGCATTATCGATGCTGGTGCGTAGTGGATTAATGTCCTGTGTGCTTTCCTTATTTTCCTGGTATAGTTTTGGGCACTATTAATCTACCTCTGCTTGTTCTTTCTGATATTTTTAGCTCCATGATGTTTTCAGCTATTCCTTCTATCTGTTTTTCATGCCTGAATTATCATGTAGCATTCTCTTCTCCTTTCTAGACTATATAATTTTAAGGATTGTAGTCTTTCCCAGTAGTCAAGGTCCTTAACTTCTTCTATTCTAGCTGTAAAGGACCTTTGTACACTCTCTATTTGTGCAATATCCTTTTGATAGTGTGGGTACCATATCATATTGCAATATTCAAGTGGACTACGAACATATGTTTTATAAAGCATAATCATGTGTTCAGCTTTTCTTGTTTTGAAATGCCGTAACAACATTCCATTTTTGCTTTATATTTTGCCAATAGAATTGCTATTTGATCGCTGCATAACATGTTGCTATTCATCATCACACCAAGGTCTTTAACTGCTTCCTTATTTGTGATTTGTCTCATTATTAGGTCCCCTATATGCATATAGCTTTCCTTTTCTGTCTCCATAGTTTATTGATTCAAATTTATCAGAGTTAAATACCATCCTATTTACCTCTGCCCAATCATATACTTTGTTAAGGTCTCTTTGTAGCGCGTTCCTATCTTCATCGCAAGTAATTTCTCTACTTATTCTTGTGTCATCGGCGGAACTACTCACTACCGAGTCCTTAACATTACTGTCTATGTCTGCAATCATAATAACAAACAGTAATGCAGCTAACACCGTACCTTGTGGCACACCGGAAATTACCTTAGCTTCATCCGATTTCTCATCGTTTGCAATAACTATCTGTTTTCTGTTGTGTAAAAATTCTTTTAACCATCTTCCTACTTTATCCACTATATTATATTTTCTAATTTTCTTCGCTAATATATTATGGTCTACCTTGTCAAAAGCTTTTGCAAAGTCTAGATAAACCACATCTGTTTCATTTCCGCTTTTCATATTTTTGTATATGTTTTCACGGTGGACTAACAGTTGGGTTTGTGTACTTTTTCCGGGTACGAAACCATGTTGTCCTATATTAAACAGATTATTTTTTATTAAATGTTTCATAATATTTTTCTTCATTACCCTTTCATACACTTTCATAAAATGTGATGTTAGACTCACAGGCCTATAATTACTTGCCTCTAGTCTTGATCTACTTTTGAATGTAGGGGTAATATATGCTAATTTGTGCTCATCATAAATCGTGCCTGTATCTACTCTTTGTCTTAATAATATTGCAAGAGAGAGAGAGAGAGAGAGAGAGAGAGAGAGAGAGAGAGAGAGAGAGAGATAGTAGGAGCTTGTTGGTAGGGGAATACAACTTCAAATCATAAGAGTAAACTCTCAAAGTATATAACTTCGACTAACTCCGATAACATTATAAGTGACAGCGGGATGTTGTCAAGATTGTGTTAGAATGTCATCATTGTCCGACTAAAAGCCTTGAAGATACTCCCGAAAAACGACGCCACATCGGGTCTGGTATGGATAGTGAACAGCCAAACAGACGTAGCTGCGATGCTCTTTCTGCCTGGCCACAAACTCTGATATAACAGCGATCTTCAAGACTTTGGCTGACTGTGACTGTGCCGACTTTTTAGCTTTTTATTTAACCCTATTCCCGCTCCCTTTCTTCAATATTGCCGCCCAAACTCTCCAACTACTACTACTTCGCTCAACTGTGGGGTTTTCTCCCAGTTCCAGCTTCAGATCCTTGTACTTTAAGATCTGCTATTTTCTGGGTCGCTTTATCTTGATCTCCAACCACCCCAACTCCATCTTTTCACTGTCCCAAGCCCTGAATGGCCGAAAATGTCCCAGTGCTGGGTTTAGCAGCATGAAGTTCATCAATCAATCAGCTCTTCAAATTTCAATCAAGGATGCGTTATCCCCTTTCAGGCACCAATTTATCATATTAACAGCCCGGTTGACATTTACGTTAAATTACATTAATGAAAAAAAATTTTTTTTCTTGTTTTCAATTTGAGATATCTGAGGTTTTACCAGGGGAATATGAAAGTTAAGAGAGCACTAGTACTTTAATATATATATATATATATATATATATATATATATATATATATATATATATATATATATAGGGTAGAGTGGGGTAAAAGGACTCCCCCTATTTTCTTGCTTATGACATATCATAGCAACTTAGTCAGCTGATCAGTGCAGTAACACCTTCTGCCTGAAGCTTTCTATAACAAATAGCCCGTGAGAACTAGAATGGGACAAAGCCAGCACGCATTTTCCTTCTTTGGACACATTTCATGTAAGTATGCTTGCTATAAAAGGGATATCCTGTGCGCACATCTTGTCAGTAAAGTCAGTACGTTAACTACAGTTACTTTAAATGAGAGCTAAGAAATATCTTGCAATGCAATCCAGACTTGAAAACTCAATTGAGGTACAGGTGGATTCAGTTTTCTTTAAAAATGGCAAGTGGGGTAAAAGACCCACCACGCTTTGGGGCAAGAAGCCCAGGGGGCTTTTTACCCCATCTGATCAGTTGGACATGTAACCAGTGGTGAAAGAGGACAGACTGCATCTTATTTGTGCAATGAAGGCAGCTGGAGTTTGTCTTCCTCTTATGTTTATATTTGCCCGTAAAAGGATGACTTCACTACTTACGATCGGCAGCTCACCTGGATCAATTGCTAGATGCACAGCAAATGGATGGTCTAATGCAGATTGTTTCGTAGACTGGCTACATCACTTTGTTAAAATTGTTAAGCCAAGTCGAGCAGAAAAGCACATTACAACTCCAGATGGCCACCAAAGTCACAGGACATTAGCCAGAGAGAATGGAGTAATGTAATGGAAATTAGTCTACCTTTTTTACTTGTGTCATTTTTGTTCTTATGTAAAACTTATCCACTATTTCTTTTATTTGTGTTATTCTTGGTGCTATATAAAGAAAGTGAATTTATTCCTAATTGTGCTGTTACAGCTGTCATGTAGAGGAAGTGTCAATTTATTTCACAATTTCAGTTCCTATGAATACCAAAACGTTCGTAGGTTTTACAAGAAACTAAGAACTCTAAGATTAATTTTTGCATATTTTCCACATTATCTTGATATTTTTGTGTGGAAGGTTGAATCTTTTATATTAAGCAAAAATAGGCGTCTACTTTTCAATTTAAAGGGTAGTTTTCATGAAGTACCACAATATCTTAGGTATGGGGCAAAAAGCCCCACCGTGGGCTTCTTACCCCACCCATGGGGTAAAAGGCCCCCTTTGTTCTTTTTTTTCAGGTCATATTTTTACTATCCTAAATTGCTAACAGCTTCTTATGATTATGATCGTTGATACTCCAATAACAAAGCTTTCTAGAAATATCTCTGTTAGGTCAATAGCTGAAATGCTGTAGACAATATAAGCATTCTCCTTAAGGGGGGTCTTCTTACCCCACTCTCTATATATATATATATATATATATATATATATAGATATATATATATATACTATATATATATATATGTGTGTGTGTGTGTGTGTGTTGTGTGTGTGTGTGTGTCTCTCTCTCTCTCTCTCTCTCTCTCTCCGCGCGCGCATCTAGGAATTTGAACACTAACACTCGAGACCAACCTGTTTTCGCCTCCTACTTCCTGTCACTCACTATCGACCTCCTTTTGATTTATTATCTATCATCTTTTTCCGCTTTTAACGCACTAACTCATATAAAGCCCAGAAGACAGTTGAAATCCTGCTCGAGTGGTTAAGGTCAATTCGCTCATGTTAATGATGAGTTAGAGCATTTTATCTGGGGAAAAAGTTCCGACAGTGTCACCAATACTGACAAACAGGCGGAGTCCCGACGGAAGCGCACTTGAAGGAAACTGCAGCAAGTAGGCGCATCAGGTGGCACCGAATTCCGGACGGGGCAAAAGTCAGATCCTGCAGCGGGATCGTTTAAGCTTTCGTTTGCAACTTGGAAGACACGAATTTAAATCTTTATTATTCATTCGCCAGGTTAGTTATTGAAATTTCCCAGGGTTTCATTTATATTTTCAAGTTTTTGTTGAATACAGAACAAGGAAAATGATACCTAACAAATATGCCGCTCTCCATGAAATACATCGTCATATTCTTGTAATGGGTAATTAATTTCAAGATTAATAATTCGTAATCAAAACATAAAATACAGAGTAAAACAGGAAAAAGACTTATTAGCAGAACGTAGATTAAAGAAAAACGTTTGAAACGAATAACAAATTTCACAACCAACCATTTTAGCATTGATGAATGCCAACACCAGAATGAAGCTATATAGCTATTTCCCTCGCCTGAAGAATGACTGAAGGGGGCCACATATTCACAAGTGCAATTTGCAAAAGCTAAAGTATTTCTTATAATAACATGAAAGTTCTCGAGCATCCTAAATTCACGCTTCCACCTCTCGTAACAGCCAACATCACTCCAATTTTGCCACACGATCGTAACATGAATCATTATTAAGATAATGAGGATCTGTAACGCAGCACTTGACAGGAATGTACCTCCAACAACCTCATGCAAGAGGTCTCGATGCATTCAATATCCAATTGCATGATTTATGTCACATACACACACACACACATACACTATATATATATATATATATATATATATATATATATATATATGTGTGTGTGTGTGTGTGTGTGTGTGTGTGTGTGTGTGTGTGTGTGTGTGTGTGTGTGTGTAAATAATTAACAAAGCACCACGTGTGGAACAGAAATAAATTTCTGACTCATATCAGGAACGAACCCGGGTCTTTCAATTGAAAGACCAGACCTCGGCCAATCAGGCCCCATAAGTCTTAATTAAAAGAAGTTGGAAGCCGGGTACCACTGTGCCTAAGGCTGAATTTATGTGGGCAGGCCAACTGCCTTGCATACCAGCATGTTTTCACTCGGAAAGGATAATTCGAATGAAATCCTGTCCATTGGGTCACTGCTGAGTCCGGAAGTCTTCTCCAAGGCTGTACTACATAGATATGATACTTCAGGGGTTAAAGCCAAAATTGTTAATGGAAAAAAGAAAGGAAAACGTAACTCACACTTAGGTACACTAGACAAAAATGCAGGTAAATAAATTTCACAGGTTAGGATGTTTCTCGATGATTCCTCAAGCTCCGGAGAAAGCACCCAAACTTTCAACTCTATAGCCACTTTTATTGTGTGCTTTTACTCCATTTTGTTTACTTAAGCAACCTGCACACACTGTAATGTGTTAGGCCGGGATCGAAATATAAACGCTTCCTTCGTGGAACACACGAACTAATGCCTTCGTTGCCACTTACTTCGGAGATGGAAAACGGCTCGAACCTTTTTGGATTTCCCATCGTACAGAAGTGATAACGGGTTTAATTAAGCTGGGCGTATACAAAAACCATAGCAACATTTCTACCTACTAGCAATATTATTCTTACCACAGAATAAAGTTAAGAAACCAGTTTCCACTTCCAAGTTTTCAAGAGAATCACGTATTCTGAGTCACGAATTTATAGACGATGAAATGTTTATTTGGAATATGAACAAGAAATCAAAATATGCTGGTACTTAATTACACAATGCACAGAGAACAGCAAAGATGATAAGATTTACGATATTAATATCAGAGAAGAATACAAAAACTTAAGTCTTTCAGTATAATCGTGGAGTTTGCAAAAGATAAAGGAAATTTTCGTTCAATTTGGAAGAAAACAATCATACCAATAACTGGAAACGTTAAAAACTTGGCTTATTCTAACTCCCTGGGCTGATTCTCATATTCTCAACAATACTCTGTTGATATGAGATTCAGCCCAGCATTGGGTTAAACGCTACAAAGATTAAAAAAAAAAAAGTTTCTGGGGTTTGTAAAAGTATAGGAGTCTGGTCCTTATGACAACAAAGCAAATTTCTGTTTGGAAATAGGACAGCTAGGAGTCCAGGTGCCTCTGGATGACAAGATATGTTAATGGCGCACTCGCAAAGTGGCAACAGTGAAAAACGTTCCTCTTTCCTGCAATAAAGCATCTGGAGCCGTCTGTAGGTTCTGGTGCTGTCCTGTTACCTAGATTATATCAACAGTCTGGGCACAGACATTGACCATGGCTTAGTTAAAGTTATACTGCTTTGCATCAGTCCTCTTCAAGATGACCTGATAATGAGGAAACTGTCCAAGATCCTTACTTTGTTTAATTTCTTCCCTTGGTATTTAAAAATTACACATGGTGTCAATTTCTCTCTCTCTATCTATCTCTCTCTCCCTTACATACATACATACATACATACATACATACATACATACACACACACACACGCACACACACACACACACACGCACACGCACACACATATATATATATATATATATAATATATATAGTGTGTGTACAATAATTTCATGATAACATCACCGGAGTGAGTCTCTCCCAGTCGAGTAGTGAAAGAGAAAAATTCAACAAGCACGAGTGCGCGCGCTCACACACACACACACTAATTATTAACCCTTTAGAAACTTCTAATTAAGAGCAAACGTACATTTGTAAGATACCTTACCAACGTTCTTTTGACTACAAAAACACTTTCTGGGGTACGAGAAAACTCATAAGAGAAGTAAGAGTATCCACCTAATCACAATGGAAAGACATCGTTAGTAATTTTGCAATAAACAAAATAAAAAATCACAATGACATAAAATACGATAAAGTGGAAAACATAGACGTAAGCGGGGAAAAATATGTAAAGCAGCAGCCCTCAAACACATACCATAAGAGCCTAAATACCGGAAAATTGACCAACGTGCGCTAAAAATATCGGGATTCGGTTTTACACCCCACGAGATAAGGAAGGAAGGAAGGAAGGAAGTAGGGAAGGAAGGCAGAAATTATGCAAATAAAGATGCCAGCCGGAGACCAATATATCGATATTCAATGAGACTCCAATAATATTAACTGGTTGGAGAGGAAGGACGCTCTACGTAAAGGAGGCGCCTCCTCAAGCGATTCTTCCACATCAACACAAATTCGCCAACACTTACTGCAGCACTGTACTTTCCACCATAGCAATAATTGTAACTAAGATAATGACAAATAATGAATAACAAATGTATATATACATCCACTAACATCAAGAATCAAATGTAACTTAATACAGAATTCACTACGCTGGAAAAACTTACACCCAAAGATAATTTTGATAACTTGTTCGGGCCACGATTGGAACCGTAGCCTTTAGTTTAGGATCTGATATATGTATATGTATATGTATATATGTATATATATATATAATAATATATATATATATATATATATATATATATATCATATATATGAACATGCGTGTGTGTATGTATATAATTATACATATATATGACAACCTTCAAAAATCACATGAGTAAGCAATGAATCATGAATACATAAAAGAGTTTAAACGTACAGAGTTTAAAGGTATACCGATTCCCATGTGAAACTAATGACGACAACTTTTTGAAACAAAAAACTAACATACTTTACCTTTTTGCGGGGACTTTTACCATACAAAAATTTTTTAACTAATCTATGAGAGAGAGAGAGAGAGAGAGAGAGAGAGAGAGAGAGAGAGAGAGAGAGAGAGAGAGAGAGCGCAATTACAAAAGGATACAGCCTGATAGATCCATGTTTGGTCCCGACGGCCAAACACCTTCTGTATGGGATCGAACGCCAGAGAGGTCGGCTGGTACGGGAATCCATGACGAACGGTCTGGAATCAAAGAGAAAACAATCAATTAATATTCTTCCGCGATTTGAAAAACAAATTTAGTTTCAAGAGTAATGTTTCAAATTTACAAGCTTACACATCATAAACACGCATTTCAAACGTGTATGTATATATATATACATTATATATAGATATATATTATATATATATCTATATATATATATATATATATATAATTTTTATATTTACAATGTATATATGTACGGACACATGCACGAATATATTAAGCAAAAAAAAATATCTTCTAATATCGAGTTTATAATACCTGCGCAATAAGTTGTTCACAAACGTACAGTAAATAATCATCAAATAACCATTAAGGCTTAATAATTATCAGCGAAAGTTCAGACACACACACACACACACATATATATATATATATATAAAATATATACATATACATACCTATATATATATATAATATATATATATATATATATATATATATATATATATATATATATATATATATTATCCATCCTAAGCTCGAAGATCTGATTGTGAAGGCGCAATGGCAGAGGAATGGCAAAAGACCATTGTACCTAGTACCCAATACAAAAGGTGAGGATAATAACTCCTAAAAATAGTACTAACTGAGGCAGAATCTTGAAACGATATCGTTCTAGATTACAGTTTCATATCACATAAAGCCATGCAACTACGCCCCTGGTCCTGCTTGGGCCTGTCAACATGAATCACTCCTACACAACGATTTCGCGAACGCTTTAATTATGAAGAGTAAAATCCCTAAGGAGTTTCAGAGATAAAAAGAAGAGTGATTTATCTAGCCTGCCCTGTACCGTAAGATTCTCCTACGACACCAACCAGGCCACAAATCCCTCGATGACTTGTTGGGATCATCATCTTCAATCAAGAGTTCAACCTCCAGAGGAAAATCCCACGAAGAAATCCCACACGACAATGAAGTTGGACTTGAACTAACAACTAGGAGCTTTGCACCTCAAATGCCTTCCCTCTCTCGGAACGGAAAGGGATGAGACCAGGTGGGAAATATTCCGGTGACATACTAGTAGGGACGCCATTATTCATAAATAAAGACGAATTCACCAAAGATTTCGCTATTATTACCTGGTATATGGTTCTTTAACAAGTTCTTATACTAGTTTCACATAATAATATCAAGTCATTTGATTATCCGACTAACGAAAGAATTCGTTAAAATACAACCTACATTAAATACCTAGATAAGCCAACAAACGAAATATTTTTTAAATTCCTATTTTGTAGACATGTCTCACCCATCTATACGTGCATATACTCATGAAACTATTTTTATGACAGCAATAAATATCACAAACACAAAAATTCCACTGGAATAGACGGATGCGGGCCTTCTTTTCTGCTCAAAATCTTCCACCGTATCAACTAGTTGCAACTTTTCAGGAATAACTAAAAGCATCCAATTTTATGGACTCGATTCTATTACACAGTCAGAAATAGAATCCACTTCTGGGATCATCTATAGTGCCAGTTCTTGAGGATAAATAATACAGTTCATTCTCCCGCTATGGTGTAAAATCAACTAGAACTAGCAAATGATGAAAATGTATCGCCAGTCGCAATGGCGTCCAATCTCGAGAAGTGCCCAACACTGTCGAGTCCACACTCGGGGTTCAGCGCCAAAGTCAAATCTTGAATGTACCACATTCTCACCCTTCAGGATTAAACTGCCAGCGTCTCTTCAGAAGAGCGTCAACATGAACATTCGTCGAATCCGCAGACAATGTTCCTTTCCTGAAGTAGCAATAGTTCCTAGTCTCATGGAATCGGTAGAACATCACAAAGTGCCGAGTAATTGGCAGTAGTTTTATTTTACGAAATTTACTGAGAGAACATTTTAAAGCATCAATTTCTCAACGACAGGGAGCACTCGTCCCTAACAACATAGTCTGTTAAAAAGATCAATTTGATTGAATCGGCCAATGGAACCCCTACCAAACGTTACTCAATTGTGATACAACGAAAATTAGAGAGAGAAAGAGAGAGACATTTTTTTTTGCGGTACAGCCAATAAAATCTGTACATCAGGACTAATATGTCAGGCAGGATGACTTATTGCTTTTCCCGCAGGCAATAATAAATGACATCCCTTCATTTTCTCTTGCCTTGTCACCTCCAATGGCAGGCTGTTCCGGAGTTCACCCAAAAAAGATAACAAGGCAAGATTTTCCTTGAAAGGGGCAGAACAGCGCTACGAGTGATTAACTGCAAATGAAAAGAAACAGAGACTGTCTTCGTTCATTTGTCACCGTTTGCAAGTGAAGGGCGGCCAGTCTCAATCTTCTCGTCATTCACCTTTCTAGATATCATTGTAAAGGACAACTGACGCCATCGAGTTTTACTCGGAATGCAAAAGCAGTTAGGGAACGATGGTCTCTAACGAAATAAATATTTCGTGCGTGAACATCGTACCAGCAAAAACAAAAATACAAAACAGACACGAATATACACACACATGGACATACATAGAACTATAGCTTTACAACTCTTTTTAAACAATATTTCACATCTACGTTACTGGAAAAGGTTAAAAGGTAATGTCTACCTATTATCATGCAGTATAATTGTGAAAAAAAAGTTCAGAGGTCAAAGTTGAGAACCTTACTAAAATCCGAATTTAAATATAAACATCACACGCAAACTCGTAAATGTTATTTCTATAATATTTTTGTTTTGGAAACTACCTAAACACCATTATGTTTTTGACTCCTCTGCATTTTCTTCCGAGAAGAGCAGTTCTCTAAACTTAATATATTTACACGACAGACATTACACGATAGTAACCGCAATCTGTTTGCGGTATGACATTCCAAACAAGTGAAGATGAAATCAACAGCCGAGGGAAAACCAGGAAAGAATTTCCACGCAGCTACCTAAGGAAAGCTGTCGAGTCCATAAAGACCACAACGAAAACTTGAACGTAAAAAGCAACAATGAAAACATAATTAATAACTATAAAATTCTCTTTCTGTGGCAAATGGACCAAACTAGAGAGAGTCATCTCGATCTGAGAATCTGTCTCGCATCTGGGGTCCTCCATTCATCCACTGCCAGCAATGAATAGGAAGCCTTTCAGCCTAACCCTTTCCCAAGGATGGGCGTCGGCCATTCATAACCACAACTGGAATGTTGATCAACATTTATACTTATGAAACACGGGCCATTGCAGAAAATAGGAGCAGACGTTTAATCTGATTGGGAACTGCTTCATTTTATCATCAAGAACAACTTGAAGGGTCTTGTTCAAACAAACATAACATTTATCCTCAGGACATATGACATTATGCGACCATAGTACAGCATCACAAACCTGTGCAGTCTAGTTTTGTACAAAAATAAAAAGAATATATAACAGTCAGGGGGGGGTGTCGTCATTCAACGAGATTACTCCACACCGGGAGAGTAACATCGGGCTTCGCAATCGGACGAGAGGTGGTGCTTTCAACGTGCTATGGCCGTTGGCTGGGAGAGAAATATCGCTGCAAGCCCAACATTTCCCATTCTGGAAGTGTTGCCAGAACACCTCCGAATGTGACTGTCATCGATGTGGGGGAAATTTCGGCTCGGAAACACCTGGGTATTCTTCACACTTTTATTTAGCTTTGAAGTACAAGTAACATCTACGGAGTTCTCGAAGATCTCTCGCGATATATACATTCAGGAAATAAAAGAGCATGAAAGAACCAAGTAGGAACGTTAGAAAA
Source organism: Macrobrachium nipponense (assembly GCF_015104395.2). Classification (NCBI taxonomy): domain Eukaryota; kingdom Metazoa; phylum Arthropoda; class Malacostraca; order Decapoda; family Palaemonidae; genus Macrobrachium; species Macrobrachium nipponense. The sequence continues at coordinate 111,659,647 of NC_087201.1, forward strand.
CACTATCCTAAAAGGTTTCATACTGATATGTGTGTGCTTCAATGAAATCTATTCGCCTAGCTCTCCACCATATCTGCGGTCCACAACAACCGCCTAACATATAGGTATATAATTAACTGCATTTGTTTAGGGGAAGCGACTAGCTGTTCATCCTCGCCCGGTTGCAGAGTCGAACGAACACGTGCCGTCCAGTTGCTCTAACGGTGAAGCTTATCTATGCAAGGCGAGCTTTACTTGGCAGCCAAAAGTGAACAAACAAGAAGAGAGACGATACGAGGTAGTAGGCACAGGCGGCAGTAAACACTATACCTGAGGAGCACTGAAACCTTTCCTATGGGCATACAAGGTATATGCTCTAAAAGGAAGTTATAATAAAATATATAGGAAAAATTAAAGTCATAATTAAATATATACGAAAAATTAAAGTACAATTACAAGAATTCTAATGGAATGATGGACTAGCTAGCCCAAACGAAGGATATCTAGAAACGAAAAAAATGAGAAATGAAAAATACCTACACAATTCAATACTAAGGAAGGATGAGCTTTGTGATACAAAAATGATAAAAAGACACTGAAATAAGTGGAAGCCACGTGTGATATGAAATGAAGTGTGTGTGAGTAGCAATGGCCACTAAAGTGATATAAAAGTCAGTTTCCAATCTGAAGACTGGGGAGATTCCAAAAACCGAACAAGGGAAAAGCGAAAAAAATTAACAACCCTGATACCAATTTTGAATTGCAATCTCCCTCAAAACCAAACTCTGGAAGAAACAAAATTTCGTCGGCTTCAATATAGCACCTCTGAAAAGAAATAGATTGGTGTGGAACGAGGAACGAGTACGTCTCTCTCTCTCTCTCTCTCTCTCTCTCTCTTCTCTCTCTCTCTCTCTCTCTCTCTCTCTGGCTGGTAAAGGGTGCTGGGTTGTAGTCCAATGGTCTTATATAAAGACTAATACAAAATCCTCTTATAGCCGGGAGAAATGTAAATCTGGTACACTGGAATAAAGGAAAGCCATTGCACCACGGAAGACACTGATGTGATTGATGTATACGGACAGACAGTGAGCCACAATGGGCGAAATATTTTTCACAATATACGCTGTTATCCTTTACATTCAGATCCATATTATACAATCCACCGCGGAGGGTAGTCCCAGTTAACTCTAACAACTTTGCCCTTCTTTTGCCAGATTCACTATTTTCAATTTTCTAAAAGTTTTGTTCCAGTAGTCCACTAACTATAGTCTCTCCCATATCAGAGGTCGTTTCTTTTTTCTTCAGTTTTCCTTTGTTACTTCTATTATATTATACATTACTTTTTTTTCTTACTGTGCTACTTGCCATGAGCGAAGCTATGGGATCGTAGCAATCAACATTTTTCATTATGATTGCAGCTTGACTGATAAAAACAACACTGCAATTATCTATTAAAAACTCCAACATAACTGATAGTTGCAACTTTCAAACTTAAACCATCACCCTCTAACAACCGGTCCTTAACAAGTCATTCGCATCTAACAATTTTCAGATAGAACAACGGAAAATTCGGCTGACGAACCTATTACAAATCAAAGAAGGATTTGGATTTTCTTTAACAAGATTAAAACTACCGAACCTTGGATTCGTGCGCACCGAAGAAAAGAACACTTGCACAGCCTTAGCTGAGACACACACTATCATATATATTATATATTTATAGATATATATATATATATATATATATATATATAATATATAAATGGTTGGGTCCACATGAAATAAAACAAATATCACTGTTATTTTTATAACCTTAGACTGGTGAAGCGAGGATAAACTCCCTTGCGCATAAAACCTCAGTATTATCATCCGCTCATACACCTACACATAATGAACATCAGCAGCTCGTCGAACCCACTGCTCAATTCAACTGCATAGTGTCCTCCCGCATAGAATGGATACTGAGACTCTTCTATTGCACTTCTTAAGTCCTTTTAGTCTCGCCATCGCACAAAAAAAAAAAAATTATTATTAATAATAATCACCAGTTTACCTGCGCTACTCTTTTTAACATTTTCACTTCTTGTTCAATCAACATTATTTGGCGAAAACAGTTCATCTACAGAGCTTCATTTTTCACTTCATTTGTATTCATAAATATATCAAGATAAATGCAACTTCAGTTTACACAGAAAAATTTAACATAGTAATAATGAATTCAGTTGCTTAATTACAGGAATCTTATCTATACATACACATACATACATACATACATACACACACAAACACACACACACACACACACACACACACACACACTATATATATATATATATATATATATATATATATATATATATCTATATATATATATATATATATATATCACAGAATGAGATTTAACATCAAATTATCCTTTTGCTTCCCATAACTAGGATGATTTCATTAAAAGCTGGCTTCACTATTGTGCATGAGATAAAAGCACCGTTATGCCCCTTCTCTTCATGCTTTTAGTATAATTACTTCCAAACTGAAAAAGGAACTACTGTCCTTTGTTTTCTTTAGCAATTTTCTTTCACCCTTGAACAACTCATCTTGACCCTGACTGACTCCTCTCAATATGATAAGCTTTGATAAATAAAAGACACTGAACAGCTTACCACTTGAACCTACAATTTATTTATTCGTTTAATTTCAAATTACACACGACCACACACCACACATATATAAAATATATTATAATAATAAAATCTGAGTGGATCTTCCTTGTTTGTTCGCCCACGGGCAGCGCCGGGTTCCACCGCAGCGTAGCGTGCCATCAAGCTCGCTTTATATATATCACCATCATCATCAGCCGTTGCTAGTCCACTGCAGGACAAAGGCCTCGGGCAACATGTCCTTACACTCCCTTCTGTTTATGTCTTTCTATGCCTTCTATATCCGCAAATTTTCTTAGCTCGTTAATCCATTGTCTTCTCTTCCTTCCCCTGCTTCGTTTGCAATCTCTAAGACCCATTGTGTTATTCTTTTCGTCCACCTATTATCTGACATTCTCATTATATGTCCTGCCCACGCCCATTTCTTTTTTTATTACTTGTTGTTAGAATATATATATATATATATATATATATATATATATATATATATATATATATATATATATATATATATATATATATATTATATATAATGTAAAATTCAGTTCTAGTGTTGCGTCAGTATGTGGATCAGGAATGGTTTTACCATAAAAATTTTGTATATACTTTACTCGATACTTATTTTTGAGGGAAATATAAGTACTTTGAATCACACTATAATAAATCAGTTATTACGAAGAGAGAGAAACGGTTCTCTAGATTTCTGCAGACCGAGAATGTCTATTCATTTCTCCTACAGCAGCATCTCGGTCAAAGCTTACATCATTATATAGTCATCGAGTCACCTCAAAACGTTCTTATTTCTCTTCCCATTACGTTTAAAAGGTTAATTCCGCGCGCGACCACCCACCCACACACACAAACACGCTAGCGCACTTTTGTGCAAATTATCCCCGACACGCCAATGCATGAAAAGGGCACAACTCTAAAATACTTCAAGAAAAGCACATCTTTCGTTTAAGGCTGAGTGTTATGCTTTACATAGCAACGCCGCATAAAACAGCCCAAAGCTGAGCTTTCAGAACTGTTTCCCTAAACGAGGAACACACCACGGAAATTCAGTTATGGAATGAACGTAACGCAAGGCAGTAAACAAGAATAACGACACCCATTTACGACAGAGTCAACAAGAGCATGCCTTCCCCGTCTTGATAAAACAACCGAAACGTCGCTTCAACATCAAGAACTGCAAACTTCACACAATGGCGTCAAGTCACCGTGAGTAACAATCCCGACCAACTTCGAAACAATCTCATTACGTTTACAGAAACAGTCTCTCTCTCTCTCTCTCTCTCTCTCTCTCTCTCTCCCCGCTTCGACAACTTGGAAGCAATTATACAAATCCCAAACTTTCCTTCAGGCTCAAAAGAGATGTTGAGGGAATGAATACTCATCATGGTCATTGCACCACAATTACCTGACCTTGTTTTAACACAGGGAGAGAGGCTTATGAAATAATCCCTACTCAAATCAGACTCTCCAAAGAGGTCTTCCAGTTTCGAGCATTTCGAGGACATGGTTCAGAAGACAACAACAGGTTCCTTCAATGGAAGAGAGTCAATAAAACTTGCAAGAAGAGCTAAGTCAACAAAGGAGACCAATAACGACGCCCAAGAAGGAAGCCAACGCTGCACGCAAAGAGCCAATAAAGTAGTCGACTTACAGACACGAAGACAGCCAAGACGAATAAGGCTCTCCACATACGCTAGACGAGACACAGAAGAAGAAGACGAAACTCCGACGGAAATCAACAGAGAGCTACAGGTAGAAAGACCGGTAACGCGTTCGTGAATGAAAGAAGGGCAAACACCACAATGTCCAAGGGAAACGCAGACTTCTGTCATAAGGCCGCCAGCCACGCCGTTCCAAGCCTACCTTTTACGTACAACACTTCCATGGAATTCTTCTCATCTTTTGATTCCGTTTATTTACAAAAATACTCTCTCTCTCTCTCTCTCTCTCTCTCTCTCTCTCTCTCTCTCTCTCTCTCTCTCTCTCTCTCTCTCTCACCGAAAAAAATTCTGAAATTATTAAATGATTGTTTTCAGGCAAATAAAAAAAATCCCTGCAATTCAAGATCCACTAAACAAAGGATTCTTGCCTCTGCAATCACAGGCGCTGCTTCCGTCATCTTTGCAAAACAAAGCACGTGTCTTCCTGCCTCAGTCAGTCTGCCCTTCTTATTAAGTGCAAAACTACTATGACCGGGATTTGAAGATTTTGAAAATACTGACAATGACACATGATCACAACCATTTCAAGCAAATGATATACTCATTATTAAACTTAACTGAAAACAAATACCTTTTTAAAATGCTTTTGAAATGACAAAAGAAAGATAAAACCCAATCATCGTGTCATAAAAGCAAATACATTCTAGTGCTGAAATACTGCCATCCAGCATTTAACTAAACTCAAGGTTTGCAAACTTAGACTATTCGTACCTCCATTTCTTCAATGACAGCCTTCCAGGCACTGTGGCCTCTAGAGACTTGTGTCTTGGGAGCTTCATTCCCCGCCATTCAATGGTCACTGATGTAGATCACATTTCATAGGGCCCAAAAAAGAATCCCAGAAGAGGACATGTCTTCCATTTCTTCAGTGTTAATGGAGTTAGAATACCCTATTCACTTCTCACATGGAATTTTATCAAGCACAGCTAGTGTTGGGTTGAACAAGGCGAATTCAAGCAACTTTTCCTACTTAAGTTCCCTTCCCAGGGAACTTAAGCAGACCATCCCTAGCTGGGGATGTTTGGACGCTTCAACTAAACTTAAAAATACATTAAATAAAATGTACGGAATAAACAAACGTTATAGACCAACCTTCCAAAGGGTATTCTTAGCCTATCGTATGGCATTCATTTTTGCCCTAAACGGAATTCGCAAATGAAAAAGAATCATTGATGCGGAAATTCATAGGAAAATACTGCAGCAGACTACTATAACCTCTGATACACATCAACACAAGGCTCCTACACCGAAAGAGTACTCGGACCTTCCCCTTACGACACAGGTTAGCAAATCCTTCGCACATTAGTCTTTTGTGACCACCACACAAATGACTTTCAAGAGAGAAGTTCCTGGTGTCATTGATGGACATAATCTAATAACAATTTATGTAATGGGTTACAGCCGTCGTTGTTATCCTTGAAACAACATTTTTAATGTTTTTACTAACTGATCAGAAATTTAATTTGAGAAACAATCGTCAGTTTCAGTCCTTGCATTTCCTAAAGAACAACAGATGAATACTATGGACGCAGTTATTGTAGTTCTGTGGTTATATATATATATATATATATATATTATATATATATATATATATATATACTAGTATACATATAAACATACATACACATACATACATACATATACTACACAAATATTACATCAGAATCAGGCGTGACACCATTTCTACACAGAAGTGAACACCTCCTTAGCCATTCTGTGCCTACGCAATTCCATTTTCCGAAAGCAAAAAGTTCACTGAACTTGCGCAAACCCACCAGGAACTTGGCATTAATGAAGTGTTTACATCCCTCATGCATAATACATCTCCTCAGGATATGAGAGAATTTAACTTGCTTTTTTAAAGTTGTTCGTTCACAGAAAAAGAATGGAGGTTATTTCAGCCTACTGGACAACTGGGCCTGTAATAAACTATTCCAAATAGCTTGCAACAAGTTTTCAGAGCAGATAGATAATGGAAAAAGGCTACAAGGCTTTAGATGGAAAGAAAACCTGCTCGGATACATCTTGCTGAGAAAGACAGACAGGCGGGAGGGGGGGAGAGACGGTGGTTTCTCTAATCCAATTAGGTTTAACCTATTCTGGAAGTCGATTTTATCTCAAGTGTCATTTCCTGAGTTCCTCCGTATACCCGCAAAGTCATTTATGTGAGCAATGCACACAGGTATGTCTTTAAAACTCTACGATTAAACCCACTGGAAATCAGCACTAAACTGATAATTGGTTGGGTGTTTCCTTTCCCATGTGCAGCAAAGCTTTACAGTTCTCAAAATTTCAAGCAACCATCTTTCCTCATTTTTATCGTTAATGGTAAAACATCCTTTGGCTTTAGACTTATGGACGTTCATCTATCTATCTATCTATCTATCTATCTATCTCTACCATAGATACTATACATACATACTAATAAACTATATATATCTATATTATATAATATCATACATACATATATATAATATATATATATATATATAATATATATATATTATATAAATTCCTTTTAACTTCAGTCTCCGGCACAACATTGATCATTCGTTCCCCTGCCCATCGGTGTTTGCATTGTATAAAATGACCAGGAGGCACAATGAGGGTGATGCCAACACCACAAGAAGTCTAGGTGTCAGACTCATGAACGAAACAAAAATCAAAGGATTTGAATGAGACAATACGTGCACTGTTGTCTTCTCAATTTCTACTCGTCCTCCCCGAGGGGATTTCCTTTGCAGCATGACCAGGATTCCTCTCCATTTCTGTTTGGGACGTCACTCATCGGCCCCTCTGCTGCCATTTTCGTCAGGCAGATGTGGCTCGCAAGAATCGAGGCCAGGTTGAATGTCTTCTCATCATCATCAGCACCGACGGCACAGGCCATCAGTTCAACGTCATTTTGAAAAAGGTCAGACAAAGAACGTCGTTCGCCTCTTCACTCAAGGGATGAAAGAAGGAGAAACCGTTCATAATGAACGTCCACATAATCATCATCAACGCCTCCAGTACCAAGGGACTCAAAGTGCCCCTGAAATTCCACCAATCATGTTTTTCCCAAGATCTACATACTATACTTCTCTCTTTAGACTGTTTTTTCCAACTCTTCCTGTGCCCGCAGGTGCCCAGCTGACACGATCAAGTGCTGTTATCCCAAAGGTTGTGCGAAGATAAATATGAAAATCAAATTTGTTGCGTTGCATGTCGTTCAGATTCCAACTTGGTCTAAAATGCCTAATCTTGCAATGAATTTCTTAACCAGTAGTATCTTTAACATAATGCTTTAACATAATGCTCATAAAAATAGTGGATTTCTGGATATACTGGAATTCTTAGAAATTGCCATCTACACCGATGAAATGGATTCCAGGAAAACGGCACAGACTTGTATACGTGTAAGAGGCTTTGTGACCAGCCAAGAAGTGACTGTAGGAAAAAGACCTACTATATGGAATTTCCAACTTGCTCTACTCTGGTATTACCTTTCTACTTGTGCAGTTTCTGGATGCACGTTTTACTAGCCATCTCACTGGATTAACTGTGCCAAAGCGTTCAAGACCGAGCGTTCTGCCCAAATGATAAACGGATGAAAAGAAAATTTCTACACGAGAATCAAGGTACGAGTTTCGTGACCAACTTTCTATCAGAAAATTTTCTATAAAGTCTCATGAATTTCATGGGATAAACTTCCTAATAGAGCATTTGATGAACTTTCTACCAGAGCGTTCAGTGAATGAACCCTCAAGGCCGGAGTCCGATAAACAACTTGGGAATCAAGCCTTCTCGGGGGCTATAGTCATTTCAGTCCCCAATAAGCCGGCCCCCGCAAGAGAACTCGTTTCCTCAAGATCACTCCAAGGCGAGCGAGAGCGCCATACCCGAAATCCACTAACCCTCCAATTTTCGCTTCCTCCATCCTACCTAATATCCATATCCTGCTGATCCACCTTCCCGCCCGACCAAATCTCATTTACTGCCTTCATCTTTCTATCATCTCCTTTCATGGCATTCTCCATATCGGCTTTTCCCCTTATTTGCTTTCCTGGTACTTTGGACATTCTGATTTCCTTCAGTTTCAGTTTTGTTCTGAAAGTTTTTTCTTTTTGTTTTCCTCGCAGCCATTACGTACAATTCAGACAGTCACATTCCAAACTTGATTATAATCATTGGGAAAAAATAAAGAAGGCTTTTTTTTCCGTGGCCCCCAAACACTGATTCAACTTTTATCTTGAGGGCATGTGACAAATTCATGGGCTCTCTCTCTCTCTCTCTCTCTCTCTCTCTCTCCTCAGAAGAAGGAGACTATCGCACCTGCCGAGGTCGGAGGCGGTAAAGCGAAAGCTCTAGACTCGTCAGTAAAGAAATCTCAAGCCTACATAACGAGGCGTTTTCTGTGTTTGCCGTTTCCAAGGCATTTTCAGTCACTCACCAATCCATTCTTTCATTCGAGTAATGAAAGCATATGACATCTTAAGCTTGACAACAAAAACAATGATAATGATGATCATATTACTATATAACGGGATTTGATAAGTCTTACCTAACCTACCTTTATACTACTGATATGAGGATATCCTTATTAGTAAGTTTCAACAGGAGGCGTTCTTAAAACTAGCTCTATCCCAAAACACAAAAATAAACATTTGAAATGAAAGCTGACCTACTTGCATGATAAACAAATCTTTTAAAAACTTCAGGCGCTAAAGTCAATTTAAACTTTCGCATCGAAAAAAATTGAGAGAAATGTGAAAATAAAAGGACTCATGTAAAATAGCAATACATGGATATATTGTGATAAATATGTAGTCAAGGAAAATCTTTGATCAAAAGGAACGTATAAAAGGCATACTTTAATATTTGTCGCTATGAATGTTCAACTCTGCATTGAGGCTTTTTTTATTTTCTCACGACTATCAAGCAAAAAATTCGTTCGCTTTCGCCAGCCTTTGTGAAGTCAGCTGACAAATGTCAACTAGAATAGGCAGCTGTTTCAAGAAACATTAGTTATACAATGAATTTCTCATCACCTGGTTTACTGGTCTGGTCTGGGCAAAATTATGAGAGAGAGAGAGAGAGAGAGAGAATTCCGCTGAACATTCATTACTGGACTAAGCGGAGGCGACAATTTCTGGACCATTAATCTTCAGGAAGGTTCTTCAATCAATTCCAATCATCCCCTGAATTATAAACAGCGCCTCCCACAGTGGAACCCCTGATTTACGAATTCCTTTCAAGATTCGGACTCGGCCGCCTTCAAGACTGTGTCACTTGCAAACATCATACAGAGATATGCATAAGGAGAGAGAGAGAGAGAGAGAGAGAGAGAGAGAGAGAGAGAGAGAGAGAGCCTCTAACGCTCTAATTAGCACTTGAAGAACGCGAGGAACATCAGCATCACCATTAGCGCCAAAGACCAGACGTAACCGCGACCTCGCCCTTATCCCTTATCTGTGAATCCATCCATCGGGTCTCTCGGGATTATTCCCTTCACTTCATTCACCAACACAGATTGGTCAACGTGAAGTTTGGGATTAGCTGAAATATGAGAGAGGGAGTCGCTACTGATCCATGCTACCCATTTCATCGTCGGAACATATCCCACCAAATCCATTGATCTGTGAATTAAATATCGCACATTTCACTCGCTAATACAATAATCGCCTGAATATTGAGCGTAATGGACTGTTATCCGAATTTTGCCTCAGCTAAGCTTTGAAATGCGACACCTCTGTTTTCACGATTCCCATGACCGTCCATCCTATTATGAAGCGAGTCTACTACTTGCTTAATAAATTAGGCTACGCATCACTACTCCTCTCCCTTTTTTCCGTTCCATCTCACGATGTCCGACCTATGCAAGGTGATCACTTCAGCCGGACTTCGCAGAAAAAATTCACAAGAATTTTCTATATAGGTACGAAAACATCATCGACATCATGCTAAATTTCTACCCGTCCATGAGGACAATATTCACACCCGGCAACGACTTATTTTCATCTGACGGAAGCTTCAGCAACGAAATGGCAGAACAAACTCAATCTTTTCCCAAAATGCCAGTTACGAGCTCCCTCCTGTAGCTTCACAATTCACCTGACAGCAGAGGGAAACTCTTTGATCAATTAAAAGGTTCGATTAATTTATTCCGAAAAGAAAATTCAAAGGAAAACGGGGCATCTCAACAAGGCACAGGTCGTATTTTTTTGAGATTGACAGCGACGATTACGGCATTGCTCCGGAAAACGCTTTGTTCACGCTTCTAATGATGACGTTTTGTCAGTTTTCTGAACCCGGATATTTCATTCGCATTAAAATAGGACCAATTCTTTTGGGTACACTGACACTGATTAGATTCCTGAGTGAAGCAGAGGCCTGTCCAAAACTCAGTCCTTGCCTAAGTCTATAACCGAGCAAAGTTTGACTTGTGTCATCCGCAACGCGGCATAAAATGACATCGAACTTGGGACACAACGAAAACTGCTATGAAATAACTCAATATTGTTATCTATCATCAATTTTCAACGAGAACGACTTCAATCATTTTCAACCTGAGAAAATCTTCTTGCGCCTGCTCACGAAACACAACTGCAACCTCTCTGCAATCATTCATTTCCTTTGACTTAACAAAACTAATAGTACTTATCTACACATCCTAGGAGTCTCACGGCTCAGTTCAACCCACCTGAAACAGAAAAACATGATTATTTAGAGTTGCTCTGGCAACCTTGCCTTTAAATAATATTGAAAATAAGAATTAAAACTACTGGGTCGACGGTAACCTCCTGATCCTGATAAACTAGGCAAATTGTAAACACTCGGGTGTGTGATACAGACAGTTAACAACTTCCGTTACGCAATCAAGTCGTATCGAGTTCATATTTTGAAGCTTCAGCTTCGAAATTGTTGACATTATTTAAGGTGCAATTCCCGAAAACAATCCATGGCGATGAAAACTACCAGCATAGCACCATTCAGTATTGTGACATTGCAAAGACATGTTGCCGTGCATTAAAAACAGCTGCAACTCTGAAAACAACAGCAAAGCGAATGATAATATACATCAAAAATAATATCAATATGATTACTATACTATCAGAATTTACGTGAATATAAAGACGCCAATTTCTTTTTATTAAATTTTATAGGCATATGCAGCAATTCGTCCACACTGTGTGGACAAATTGCTAATGTCTTGGATTTTCACCTTGCAAGACCGGGGTACGCGTTCTGAGAGAGCAAGAAAAAAAAAATATATATATATATATATATATATATATATAATATATATATATATACACACACACACACACACACACACACACACACATATATATATATATATATATATATATATAAGTCATATCACATTACCGTGATTCATATACATACATCGAGCTACAAATGTCCTTTAATATCTAATTCACTCTAACCTCGGAATTTAATATATTTTCATATATGCTTAACCGAAGGGGAATTTTATTATGCGATAATAGAATTGTCGGCGCCGACAATTCTATCGCCTAATAAAATTCCCCTTCGTTTTAAGCATAAATGAAATATATTAATTCCGAGGTAGAGTGAATTAGATATTAAAGGACATTTGTAGCTGGATGTGTGTGTGTGTGTGTGTGTGTGTGTGTGTGTATATGTATGTATGTATGTATATATATATATATATATATATATATATATATATACACACACACACACACACTCCTGGTAGGTGTATACTGACTAACTAAGATTGTGGCTGACTACTTTGTTTTCTCTCTTGTCAGGGTAAGCGTTTCAGTAAAAAGTATGTATGTATGTATATGTATATGTATTATAGTATTATATATATATATATATATATATATATATATATATATATATATCTACACACACACACACGCATAGCTAAGTTCAAAATAATACGATAATAATTTCCACTGTAAATTCAATCTAATCTATTTCTAATTTAAAGCTACAACTCTAGCCCATCCAGCATAGCCTTTCACTTCTTGTGTGTTAACTGACACCTGCTACTTAGCAATGTTTAGAAATGCTGTTCTACACATATACGTCGGTGTTAGTTATATTTTACTTCAAGGTCTGATAGGCATTAAAACTAATGGAAGTTACCAACGGTGTCACTTCGCAAAGGACTAAGCTGTAACCCAGAGTATTAAAACCCCTGAAAACCAACCAAACTACCAACATGAACAAACTTTTGTTTATAAGGTATAGTTTAAATGATTACATCTAGGATGCTATGGAACAAACCAGTGACAAAATACCATCATAAATGGTATCGTCACTCTAAAATCCTGGTCAGATTAAATCCATAAGAATGCTAAAAACGGCTTTCACGTAGCCAACAGACCAAGTTAGATGATCGATATATTCCCTTTACCTTTCTGGAAGCCGTCTGTACCTGCTATGGAAGGAACTTCCAAATAATAGGCTATTCATTATGGCTGCAGACGTTCGCCTTTATTAATCCCATCCCATTACGTTCTAGATCCCCTGAAGCTATATATAACGCCTTGAGGGAGGGAGGGAGAGGGGGCGAGGAAAGGAGAAAAACGGTCAGACAGACGGTGCATAATCGAAAGCACCTCTGGTGAAGAGTTCTGCCCTGGCCTGGTGGTGGTGGTGGTGGTGGTGGTGGGGGAGGAGATGAACTCTTCAAGAGCCTCCCGCTTCTCTTTTCTCTTTTTTCCTACTCTCCCTCTCTCCACCCCACTGCGACTTTTCAGCTAACTGACAATTGGTCACATTTCTCAATGCTTCGATCACCAGAGGCATCATGAATTACCGGAAAGTGTTCGCATCGAACTCGTCTGCAGCCAGGATTCGAACCGGCGATTTATTGCTGGCGATATGAGCGCGTTACTACTTACACAAAGAGGCCGAAAAAGAATGGGATGGGGAAATCACTACTCAGGCTACAAAAAGCCCACCTTCTCTGTTCCTATTCCGAAAATGGCAAGTGCTGACTGTTTGTCTGCCTTAATTTGAAAGAAAAATTCGATTGCATATTTAACCCTTCGTGGACTGGTGGGGTCCCTGAGACCCCCAGCGAGTCTTTAGTATGACATATCTCTTTCGCTATCTACTCAAAAATACCCATATGCAATTAATTTTATCATTAGTGGTTTATGAATATTCACAAGTATTAATAGCTAAGGATAATCAATTTTAAGGTAATGACAGCTAAAAATATACCTCTGGGGTCCGTAGGGACCACATCGGTCTTCCGTATCCCTAATTCTTCTCTATTTTGTTTTGGTGCAATTCTAAAATCTATGTGTTTTCTAAGCTTCGAGCACTCTGCCTATTCTACATACCAAATAATTTTTCCATGATATTACTCTATTGAGAACACTTAGGAAAAATAAACGGCAAATACCCATATCATTTCAAACATCGCGGTATCGCAAAGTGCAATCAACAAAGTTTGGCTTTAGCAAAGATCACCATCTTATGATATGCAGCTATGTCCCAAAAATCAATAAGGCAGTAATTTTACTGAGCACAATGCATTATGACAATAAGATACAAGAAGATGGAACTTTCAACCCGGATATGATGTTGGACTATGATGCAACAAAATGTGGGGTTGATATCTTAGACCTCTTAGTCAAGAACTATGCATGTAAAAGAATCACCAATAGATGGCCTTTGGTTATTTTTTACTGGATGATTGATGTTGCAGGATACAATGCTGCTGTATGATTCATGGAAAAAAATTCAAATGTCCATACTGGAAACCAAAAGCGCAGGAATTTTGTCTCTGACTTAGCTGAACAGCTTTGTAAGCCACAGATCCAGAGGCTTTTCAGAGATTTACGAGCTAATTTCCCAAGGCATATAATTTAATGTTTGGAAGCCTTCATGAGTAAGGAAGACACAGTACTACCCTCTACAACCCAGCTCCAAGAAACCAAGAAAAGGCGTTGTTCCAAGTGTCTGAGGAAGCTGAAAAAAAAACAAAGAAATCGTGCACATCATGTGGTGACCCAGTGTGTGATGCACATTGTAACTTTATTTTTAAAGATTGCATATCAAATTTGCTTGATGTGTAAGTCGCATTGTGTCAAAAAGAACCAAAAACAATAATAAAAGCATTTTTTTCACTTTTTTTTTCTTACACACAAATGGTTTTTTTTTTACAATATATACAAAAAGGATATTGGGTTTCATCATAAAAGGCCTGAAGAATACTCATGTAAAGTCTAGCAATTCTGAGTTTATACATTGTGTTTATCTGACTCAAAAGAATGGGACCCCATTAGTCTTCTAGGTAATTTTGAAGGGTTAAAAATGACTGGAGTGCTGTAAGTATCATACAGGGAGGATTGCATGTCCTTTCATTCGTGGTTGAGAGCGAATGATTATGTATCACGTTGATATGTGACGCACACACAAGTATCCCAATTATGACCAATAGGAATATGGCAACATGAAAAGGCGGATGAATGTCAATGTGCTGAAAGGCACATTCTTTTATTGTAAAGGAGAAATACGTTTACTCCGCGTAATGTAATAAGTTACGAATCGTTATATCTAAATAAAAACAAAATAGATGGCATCTAACAACACCAACAACTGTTATAATTACCAGAAAACCAATACTTTTTTCAGTGGGATGGTATACGCTTCCTGAACATTCCATAAACAAAGATTTGTTTGTTTGTCAGAAGATGGAAAACTGTACCCCAGATCTGTTAACTAATTCATATCCAAGAGTTTCAAATATACTAATCAGACTCAAGCTGTGGTTGCCTTGGCTCGACGAATAGGGATCTCTCGCCTTGACGGTCTTTTAGACGAATACGGAATATGAGCAAATAGAGATAATCTTACTGGGCAGCAGTTAGGCTGCTTTCTTCATTTTCTGGTCATGGATGAGTTTTTCTCTCTTGACTTTAAAGTGAGGATGTTGTATTTGTAAATAATCATACCAAGAGCTTTAGGAATGCTTACATCTGAATAACGCATGACATCAGTCACTCTGAACGTCCATTTTCCAATGGCTTAGCCGACATGCTGTCAGGATGAACTGGTGTCTCTTTTGTCCTGTCTTGTCAGCCAAAGAAAACCCGACTGTGCCTGCATCAATGGACAACAAAGCGTGCCCGTCTGGGTCCGTTTCTCTGCGCCCGAATCCAATAAGCTGGTGACTGTGTTTATCTTCAAGTTAAGGGAGTGGAAGTAAATATCAAGATAGGTCGAATAAGATTCAACAAAGGTCAAGACTTCCTTGATCTTAATACCTTCACGTTCCTGATGGTAATGGCTTTCACGATCATTCCGTATTCCCATCCATGTTTCATTACCCGACATCCAGAACTACTAAAATGCACATACCTTACGAACGAGCGCGCAAACACACACATTATATATGTAATATATTATTATCGTATATCTAACGGCAAGGCCTTATTATACACTTCTGTATTGGGTTCCTGGAAAAATTTGGGTAAACAAAATACCGCTTTACCTTCTCTTAAGGAAGACGAATAAAGCGGTATAAGTTTAATAAAAAAAAAAAAAACTCATTGCCTTAATAAATACACATTTATAATAGTCAAGACACGAAAGGCGAATAAGCCTAAGAAGCCAAAAGTGTAGAGATCCTTTGGGAAACTTTTACATGAAATATTTTAACAAGATTTTGCCTCAAGGGACAAGAGGATGATGCCATTCATGTAATCCTTTTCTGTATTGAGAAGCCCTTAGCAGTTCCCCATTTGGTCTTCCTAATTTATTTCCATTTCTCTATCGTTTCTTTTACGTGACATTCGCATATTTTAGAGGAAGTTTTGTTACAGGTTTCGGATTTATCAATGGGCTGTATTAGATGCTAACCATGGAAAAGGTAACATCGAGAACAATTTCTGAGGTACCTAAATGAAAGGTCGTGACTGTAATGTGACCAAATAGCATAACTTTGCCGATTTATCAATTAGGTAACAAAAATAATGACATATCGACTTGCTCCAAACTAGCCAGTTTCATCAGGTAATAACTTCATTGCATCTTAGGTCGGGTTTCAATGATCATCAGCATATCTGAATCTGACCGTAAACTTTTACATCAGTTTCATTCCAGCGTCCAGTTGGTGGTTGTTGCTTTTATCTTAATATTCCCAATCAATGGCATACACGAAAGATCAAATAAAATCGCCCAAAGAGTGAAAAATTCCTAAAGGTACTTCTAATACAAGGAATAAAGGCATTTCTACTATTGTACCTTTTTTAAAATCAACACGAGTAAAAAAAAAAAGAGAAACACATGGTCGTAAATCAGTCTGTTCATCTGAGGTTCTAATGGCCTAACTTATTTCCAAAACTTTTCCGATATTCAAAACTTTAAAATGAAATATTCACATCAGTGATGTAACGTCTGGGATTCTTGAAAAACAAAAATCATACTTACTTTCTCTCTCTCTCTCTCTCTCTCTCTCTCTCTCTCTCTCTCTCTCTCTCTCTCTCTCTCTCTCTCTCTTTCATGCATAAACATAAGTCTCCCTAACAGCTGTCATTTTATCAAGGCATACGAAAACTTATTGTTCGTTATCAGCACCTGGTACAAGGATGTGTTTTTGTGCAAGTATTCGTGCACCATTACTTTTTTATCCGTTATTGTTACTACAATACTGAGCTGTATATAATACGATTTCTTCACATCCTGTGCATTAATTACTATATTTTTGCGTTGTACATACATTGTTATTTACAGTGAACTATGAAATTTTTAACAGACTGGAGAAAGATACTGATACAGACGCCAAGAGAAAAGTAAGCTGGTTTTAAGAAGGCAGGAGTTCCAAAGATCAAATATTTGTGCTCAGACCTATTTGGAAGCATTGTATATGGAATCGCTGTAATTAACAGTTGCCTCTAACCGCTACTGTTAATTACAAGAAGTCATTTGACAACGCACAGAGAAACAGATTATGGAACGTTATGCGTCACTATCGACTGTCGTGTAACTCATGAACCCTTTTTTCCAGTTCTTCAGTACAAGGCAAATAATTAATTGAAAGGCGCCTTATTCAATTTATCAGAAACATGAACTTGGGCGATTGTCATTTTAAGATTGGCGAATTAATTAAAACTTTTAAAGATACAAAGGTAAAAATTATTAAATATATTTGAACTGCTAAATTTCATTTTACGATTCTTGTAACTGCAATTTAACCACCACCTTACGCCTTTTAAGATTTGCTAAATGCATAACTAATCCAGTTAGTAATTTGTTAAATCGTCTTGGTGTCAACAGATTTTCATGAGAGAGTATGAAAGTTTTAATCGACGGGTGTCTATATTATATATATATATCTATATATTATATATAATATATATATAGATATAATATATATATATATATATGTGTGTGTGTTGTGTGTGTGTGTGTGTATGTATAAGTATATATAAGCGCGCGCGCACGCACATTATATGGTATATTATATCTAATAATACTGCACGAAACGTTGAAACTTCTTTATTAAACAGCAACAAGCAGAGCCGTGTGCTAATTGACTCATACACGGAGGTACTTTTGGCCAGACTGGCAGCCAATTTCGTGGAGTGTTCAGTGTTTACACAACTGACTTTAATCATGTCGTACGTGTTAGTCAAGCTTACCTGTGTAATCTTGTGCGTGTGTGAATAGAGTATTCATTTTCCCCTTGGTCTTTTCCCTTCCATTTTTGCGCAGTATTTATTTTGCTTGACGTTCCGGGGGATTGGTATTTGCCTTTGTGTCTTCCAAAGGCGTATTTTCGCCTCCGAAGCGTTTCCCTTGAAAACAGGATCCCTTCCTTGATGATGATGATGATGATGATGTTTGATGTTATGAAGGACTGAATAAAGTTTGCCGGTTTATCTTGGCTCATGATGAATTCCGAGCCAGGGGAGTGAGAGTGTGGGATTGGGGGCCGAGATGTGATTAGGGAGGGAATGAAGGGGAGAGGGGGGATACTCTGAGTGAGGAAGGGTGGGTGGTTAATTAAGGGTTCCAGTAAGGAACGGGTGAGAACGATGATTGTAAGTAAAAGGATAAAGTATTTCAGTCTGAAAGACATTTGGGGATAAGTGATTGCAGGAGGTACTCAAGAGTTTCTAGCTACAAGCGGCTTTGTCTTGTTCCGATCCAAAAGCCCCGATAATCTCAAGTACAATGTTGTAGTGCTATCATTTTTTTTTTTAAATTAAAGAATGACCACAACCATTCTCCCTTTTATCCTCATATCTTTTGCAAAAAATCATATTTAGAATAAGGAAATACTTTGATTCGCTTATAATTCTCTTCAAAAGGTGGACGGGACCTCTCACACCAGTGTGGCGATAGGATAAGCATCCAAGCACCGAACATATGCAAAGTTTTTTCATTTCGTCAGTCGACGGATCAATGATATAGAAAACACGTCACTACCTTATGCCCAGTCTTAGCATTTGGCCTCTGCTGTGTTTATACCAGAAACTCACCGCCACGTCAAGAGGGATTTCTGGGAGGCAACATCGGCAAAGAATTTCAAGAGCTTAAAACCTCAACCTCCTAAAATTAACGAGGACTAAAAATCAAAATGACACTAATAATCACACTTCAACACGTTATGATTTACTTAAGACGCTGAGGGAACACCCGAACGATAAATGTGGACAAACTGCAAAAGAACCAAGATTTCTTTTCATGCAATTACTTCCGAGCAAGTATTCCTCCCCAAACCTTCAACTCAACTCGGCTAAACGGGCATTATCCCTCAAAAGCCGTCATCAACTCAGAATATCTTCAGATATGATGCTCTCGTCATTCTGAATTAAAGAGTCGAGGTCTTCCAATTTCATGGAGGGAGCTACCTCGAAAGAAATGACTCGTTCACAAGAGGACCTCGAGTCCAGAAAGCCTAGTCTTTCAACATTCCCAATGACGAATATCCTTAGCCCCCTCCTGGCTGCCATTTCTCTTCTTTCTCTTTAGAACTAATATTCATTTTAACAGAAGTAAGGAGCTGTAAAACTTTCACCGAGGCTTAACAACATTCACCGCCCGGAGGATGAAATCAAGTTGGAACTCGCTACCATCCTCTGCTTTCCTGGATCTTTAACCTGCCTCTTAGGGGCATTTGCGTCACCACCCGATAGTCTCTACACTCTACCGTTACGCTCCTAATGATTCTCTCTCTCTCTCTCTCTCTCTCTCTCGCTCATCCTCCTCTCTCCTCTCTCTCCATCTCCATCTCCATCTCTCCTCTCTAGGCAAGATGATGTTACGTATCATGAGTCGTTTAATAAATGGCTATGAAATATCCCATACTCGAATTAAAGTGTTCCTTTTCAAAGAAATGACGATTTCCGTATTTATGACCGACGTTTTTATGGGCTGGGTCTATATGAGTTTTTAACGGGTATTTGAGCGATTTGTCTATTCCAAACGATCACTAATATTTTCCTTCTTGCTGTTTTTAATGGGAAACGGGACTATTTTTCTCCTAACAGGCATATAACTTTTCATTCAATTCCAAACCAAACATTCACCATAAAAATGGGTCTATGGAAACGTCACTCTTTTCTAAAGATCAAGGCATCCAAAGCCGTAAATGCTCCGCCACCAGGGAAAATCTTCTTCATCTGCAACTGGCCACCGTCGATAAAAGAATCCGCTTTCAAAGAGGCAATTTTCGAGAAAAAGCTATGGCCACATATCGTTGAAACGACAGTTTCTCGAAAGTCCTAACACACGCGCACGCGCACACACAAACAGAGAGAGAGAGAGAGAGAGAGAGAGAGAGAGAGAGAGAGAGAGAGAGAGGAGACTACAAACAGCTCTAGTCGCAAAAAAAAAAAAAAAAAAAAAAAAAAAAAAAAAAAAAAACAAAAAACAAAAAAAAAAAAAAAAAAAAAGCTTTCAGCGTAAAAACTAGGTGGGAGTTATAATCTCAGATCATTCAATGGCGTCATGTGTTCACAAGCAGCGATATGCCACACTAACCGTCATAAGACGTTTTCCAACACGGAATTTACTTTGCATATATCCCAAATATTTTTCCTTTCTTTATATAGCTTCAACCTTTCTTTCTGAGCTTAAGAAGGGCCAATGTTATGGATGGAGTTAAAGTGCGTGCTATGACACCATGCACTTGCCCTTGGAAGATCTGTCATTTAATCCTCTTCAAATGAGAGAGAGAGAGAGAGAGAGAGAGAGAGAGAGAGAGGAGAGAGAGAGAGAGCGGCGAAGCAGGAGGGGAGGACTGTCGCCTCATTCGGGAAGACTTTTTGATGTTCCTTCAACCCTGAAAATGTAGCTAGAGATCAAAGCAATGGCCTTCCTCAGAGAAGAGCTCAGAGAAAACCATTAAAAAATGAAGACGACAACGAAGAAGCAGGAGAGGAGGAAAAGGAGGAAGAAAAAAGAAATTTCATGAAGTTAACATAAAAACACACGTGGTCATGCGTCAGTTGCGCCAACCCTGGAAATGAGCAAAGAGACACTAACCTTTTCTCTTTGACCCAAATATTACTAAATGGCGGAGTATCCAAGTTTCAGGAGTAAACCACGATCTACTGATTGTACATAAGACAAGTTTCATTCGAGGGCAGCGAGCAACTGGTCTTTCGGGTTTTATTAATGCAGTGCTTCCGATAACTTATCTTTTACTTTAACCGTTAGTTCATTTTCTTTATTTCAAAATGTTCAATTTTCCTAAACGAGTGGATTAAATTTTTAGGAAATCAGAAATAGCACTTTATATTCTTACGCAATCAAACCTGGAAAAATTCATAGCATGAAAAAAACAGGAAATGAATTCAAATGGAGTTTATTTTTAGAAATAACAAATGCGATTACGCAAATATCTCTAATGGACCTCCGAGGGGAAAAATTAATCTCCGTAGCACGAACAGGAGCGGATACGGTTAAAGGAACTAATTTATGCATTCAGTATGCCGGTACAACTGAGAAATACAGCTCAAACTGATTACTATTATTAATAGTGCTGGATCCTAGTGTGGCTGTGTCGGTCTCTACTTAGACAATATAGAGAATCGTTATAATGTCTGCCTGTGTCAACACTTCCTTCCCCTGGACCGCACTTGACCTACAATAACAGCCGTCGCCATGCCTCAGGTGTGTGTGTGTGTGTGTGTGTGTGTGTGTGTGTGTGTGTGTGTGTGTGGGGGGGGGGGGGGGGGGGGGGGGGGGGGAATCAGTGCAGGGCTGGCTTCTCATTCATGTTAACCAGAGGAACTATTGAAATAGCGATGTGAATTCTTACTCTGCAGAGGCTTTAGCAAATATACTGTGCACGGACTTGGAATTATCTACCTCAAAAAGCTATATATTATTGAACTTAATTATCAGTTTAGAGTTTATACCATTAACAAAGCCAAATCGTCTGTTATTGTTTGAAACTTCACTACTGTGTCTGCTTGCATTGTCCCCAGGGGAACAGACAAACTTATCTTACACCTTGCGTGTACTAAATCCAGCTCTAAACTGTTTCCACAATATCTAAAGTCAATATAAACCCAACGTCCAAGAGTTTGCCGACATATCTGACACCTGAGCAAGAACAATGAACAGCTTAGTTAACAAGTATATACATTCTCTGTACCAGCACAGAAAAGTGTTAACTACTTTTAAGTATACGAGGAAGCAATGCGAACATCTATACAGATTTGACGTCTAAAATAAACGTTCGTCCAAGAAGCTGAATAACATGATTTACAAAATCTACAGCCCACTGGACATCCAGAAGGCCCCTTTTTCAAGTTTCCTTCAAGTCTAGGTTAATTATAGAACAAAGGTACTAGTGAGTATTTTCATTTTAAATATTACCCTTCGCTAATTAAAACTAGAAAGAGCAACAAGAGTGCATGCCCTCAAAAATTAACAAAATACCCTCTAGTATTTATATTAAAAAACGAAGTGCAGTTGACCAACCTTTCACAACTAGGAGGACGGTAGCGTTTCCTTCTAGTACATTTCAGTGACAATAAATGATCGCTAATTAAAAATAACTTTTCCACATCACAATGATTCTTTCGCCATTCACACCGAAAATACACCCTCCATGGCAGAGGTTAATAGCAGTATTAGCAATAACACATTTAAGCATGATTCGATTTTAAGAAGAAAAATCCAGTCGGAAAGGAAGTTGTAATGTAAATGTCAATATTTGTACATTTCCGGTGCATACTGATTACCGCAGAGTAACTCTTCATCAAAATGGAAAATTTCAAATTTATTCTTTTTCGTCCTGCATTCCTTCCTCTTCTCTCGTCTCTCTGCTGCTGCTACTGACACGTCGCAGACGAAGTCCTACTTAATGAGATAAACAATGATAAATACTAAAGCAATTTATGAGTTCTGGCAAATCTGCATCACGCGTGCATGACGTCAGGATTCCAAAGCTTCCTTCCCACAGTTCTATGGCTAACTTTAACCTTAAGGAGAGAGAGAAAAAAACTACTGAGGCTAGAGGACTGCAATGTGGTATGTTTTCTCCAGATACTTGATATTCCCCCACAGCCTCCAGTTTCAGCGATTTGTATAACCTCCCACATTTTAGAACGCAGGTGTTTAGCTTTGCCGGAATTAGGATGGATGAACGAAAGCATAAAATTGAGGGACAAACTACAGGTACTGAGACACCAAGGACGCTGAACATTATAGAAATAAACCCTCATTCCACACCTATTCTTTTTCATGCTTTTGCCTTTTTCCTTTCCCTTGGCTTCAAAAGTGCAATGCGCTGCCCTTTCTACTGGCCTTCACCTTTAAAAAGTAAGGAGAAGGAAACAATGTAGAACGTCTATCGATTATGCAATCTCAGAACAGGTGAGCTCTTCACAGCTTAGGAACTGTCCATCTAGATGATAAATTATCTCTTCCAGAGGAACCCTTCCTTCCCGAACATCTCAAGTTCTCTAGAGCATATTAATAGATAATGACAGCACTAACAAAAGTTACATTAAAAACCATTAAGAGCGTACAAAACTATACCGATTTCTGTAAAGGACATGGAAGAATGATAAAAAAAAAAGGGGGGGGGGGGGGGGGACGAACGATAGATGAAGGGAAAATAAAATTCGTACACAAGGATAGATAATACTACAATGAATTCACACACGCAAATGAAAAGAGATGAGAGAACGAAGACTCCAACAGAAGTGAAGTGACCAAACAAACAAGCGGAAAAGAGAAAAGGCCTGAAAGAAGGCAACTCTTGAAGAGGTGGCGGAAGGGAAGTGATATTCTGGAAAAGATCGGTGTGTGTGTGGTGTGTGTGTTTTACGGAAGGACCAGGGTTGACTGAGAAAAGCGTGGGGGGGGGGGGGGGGTAGAGATTTTCTTCAACCCATCGATCGATCTCTAAGGACACGAGCCAACATCCTTTTTGTGTGCCGAAACATGCTGGCCACAATCAGGCCTTCCAGCAGCAGAAACATACGGCATAATAAGTAATACTGAAAAGGTCCTTCAAATGCGAGACTGCACGAGATGCCTATAGTTATCGAAACAAAGCTCCACAGAGAGTAGTAGGTGCCGTAAATTAAATAAAGACAAGTGACACGGCACAAAGTACACTAAATCGGCGGCTGTTTTAAATGCGGTCGCAGTATTGAATACAAGTCAAGGGCAATACTTAATTATAGAAGAGATTATTAAACACAAAACCTGCTTAGAATCAATGGACTACTCTTCTCCAACTCCATTTCACACCTTTCCACGCTCGTAAATGGACGGCTTGATCTAAACAAACCAAAAGCCATATCTCCATTGAAACCCTGCGAGGATATCTCACTTTTTAACACGAATATAAGTAAACATTAAGTGCCGGCAAGAAACTTATCCACGTAATGCGATACTTCAAACAATAATAAATTCAGATATGTCAATCATGCGTCATTTTGCACGACAGTTTAGACTGACTAGAATGCACCTCATTCACTATCTCCCTCTTGTTCATTGGAACCACAACTAAAATGGAGATGATAAATGCAAATCTTACCTCGAAATATATGTTTCCCAACCATTAAATTGACGAAAAGATCTGCTTGAAGGAGAGAGAGAGAGAGAGAGAGAGAGAAGAGAGAGAGAGAGAGAGAGAGAGCTGCAATTAGCCAAAATCCTGATAAAGCAACAGTACTGTATCAGACTGATTGCGATGCACAAAATACGAGTCATCGACCTTTACTCCTGGACAATCATCTAAAACTAAACTTGTGAATGAGATTCATATCAAAGTCATCACTTTTATTTCTTGACAGAAAACTTGAACGTGCACAAGAATGAAAAATGAGAAAGCAATGTGAGTAAGGAGAGAGAGAGAGAGAGAGAGAGAGAGAGAGAGAGAGAGAGAGAGAGAGAGAGAGAGAGAGAGAGAGATCTTCACTATATCGCCATAACCCTTTAAAGTTAAAGGCCTCCAGGCTCGACTCCGTTGTAAAGACACACAATGAGCTCCTAAGAATGAGGATTAAATGGACGACGAGTCTCTCAGAATAGCTGTCCTTCATAAAGAACCACTGAGGGGAAGGGAGAGCTATTCTAAAAGCAAATACATGATAAGGAAGGAAACGCCACTCAAAATTTCCATAAAATAAACTGTAAACTTGAACTTTACGGCCCGATATTAAAATGAACATAAATTGCAAAATTTACGATATGTCCAGGCAGCAGAGCCATCGGAACCTACGCATAGATAACCACAGTCAGGGCAACCAAAAAATATCGACAAGAAATGAAGAGGAGGTTGTCAATGTTAAAAGATGACGTGACTGTCCAACAGAGCCGGCTAAATGCTAAGTTGGGAATGAGAAAACTTTCTGCAAGATGGATGCCATAGATTTTGACAGAATTTGCTCCCCAGAGTGGCAGCTTCGAGAACAATGCTGGTCGTTTCCAGGCTGATCCATGGATCAAACGATTTCACGACTTAGCACACAAATCACAGAAACAAAACAAGCAACGGGACATCTATGGTTCTTTCTCTCCCCCTCAGCTCTAGGAACAAGTGTAAGAGGACTGCGGGAAAGGTGATGGTCGCTTCTTTTATGACTGAGAATGTTGTCATGATCAACTACCTGGAAATGGGCTCAACGTTTAGAGCGAAGTATCATGCGCGAGAGTAAAAGTTGAAGCAATTGTGGTAAAAGCATAGGGACATTGTTCCATTACACAGAATGTCGCTATCCACAAACTTCATATAGCAGTGACTGCAGCGACCAACTTAGTAGTTACACAACCTGCCACTGTCCGACTTCAATTGTTAGCTGACCTCACATCCTACTTGCTTCGTTACCATTTCGAGAATAATAACGTCATTCGTGCATTACAGGCGTATTTGGACAAAGGTGCACCTTCTCTCTGGAGCGAAAGAGCACTGAATGTGAGTGGACCACGACCAGCCCCCCCCCCCCCCACCCCCCCCCCCCCTCCCCCCCCCCCAAAAAAAAAAAAAAGTGTCTGGTGCTAAAAATCCTTTCAGTTCCATTTCCGTTTCCTTCATTAGCTTTAGCTCTAGTTCCGTAGACCTGCAAACTAGCTGCGAGTATGAAAGTGTCTATAACCGACCTCTTATCGACGCTTTTCTGGAGTGCTAAGATTAAGACGTTTTACCTCGTCGCACATTCAATGCGCCTGGCTGCTTTTATTTATTTGTACTGGTGCTCATCTTTTCATGTCATCATCATTCAGGGACAGCGTCCTAACTGCGGAAGTGGTGCCTAATTAGAAGACTGTATAAATGCTGGTAAAATAATCTTATCCTAGATGTCAACTGTTGTTCTATGTTTCGTGTTATTTTCTATTTCTATTATTTTTTTAACTACTTTCTGGGTATTAATTCCAATTTCTACTGAGCGGGTTGTTTCAATAATGATAAGGACTCCATCTTTTCTCTTTAATGACAATTCTTTCAAGACTTTCTCCTAATCATGCAGTTTTTATTCGGTATTCTTGGCTTTTATGATCACTGTGCATGACTGCATTTTTCATAAGTAAATATCATCTGCCATTTTGCAAGGACTTGGCTATTTTCAGCTTTCCTAGTACCTGTTTTACTTTTATATCTTCATCAGCACTGCCGTCAAGTTTGGTCTCAAGAAAACGTGCTTATTTTAATAAATCTCGGCCATTCAAGCAAATAACGAAAAGCATAGGACCCAGCGCCTTACGTGGAGACACAACAGTGACTTCGGCGAACAGAGGATGTCTCTTTGATGACGACGACTTGTCTCCTGTCATTTGTTCAGTTTACTACCCAATCTGCAACTTTATCTATGTTACCTAGACTTTTTACTAACCATTTATCTTTTATGTGGCACCCTCTCCAGCCCCCTCTAGAAATCCCATTGAATATATAAATCATTTTACTTTCATCACATATAGTGAAAAACTCGTGGAAATAGTCCGAAAGGTTGGTTAAGAATTACCTACTGCAATCCATTTTATTGCAAATGTCTCTTAAGTGTTCTGGATATTTAGATTTTTCTTTGGTTAAACTTGATCGACTGATGGGCAGCAAGAAGGGATCGAATGACGAACTTTTCAAATGCAGACTCTTAAGCTACGGGGGTGTGTGTATACAAATAATATATATACATATAATATAATATATATAATATAAATAACAAAATGTTGGGCATAAACAACAATGACCAGTGGTGAGAAAGACAGGACTCATTCCGACCACCGCAATCAAGAAAAATATATAATATATATATATATAATATATATTATATATATATATATATATATATATATATATATATATATATATTATATATATATTATATATATATATATATATATATATATATATGAACAAATGTGCGTTTTACTTGGTCAAAACACTAATGAATTCACTAATATATCTCCTCATATCTCCTCATATATTTTAAAGTAAGGAAAAACCCCAATCGTTACCTTTGAACTCCATTGAAAACTAGGGAACATAAGCATAAGGAAAAGCCTTTCTACTGTCTTTCGAGCTTTTCCTGCACGTCAATAATCTTCCGATTTAACTGTAAACTAAAAATAAATGCATATACTTCTATCGTCATTCAGTACAACACCAAATATATATATATTATTATATATATACATATATATAATATATATATATATATATATATATATATATATACAAACATATATATATAAATATATTATATATATATATATATATATATATATATATATATATATATAGTAATTAATATAGGACTATATATATATATTATATATTATATTATTGAGAGAGAGAGAGAGAGAAGAAGAGAATTGTGTAACAAAAACTTCTCAATTTAATTGAAGATAAAAAAATCAATCTTACATCCACCGGCAACCTCTTCATGTCTCCGTAACCTCGGCTGTGCTGACGAACTCTCTCGACCAAAGGGCTTCCCGTGAAAATCACGTCATATTTCTTAAAAATGATAAGAGACGATGCACCCGAGAAGGACAAAATATATTAGGCACTCCGGCCAAGGCAATGACTCGCCTTCGTAGCGCCATGGTCGTGAACAGAATGTGAAGCGACATCTTTTAAAGTGATGTCATAAAGACGGTGTCGCCTGGCGCCCTTCTTTTAATCCCAATGGCACGAAGCCGTCCAATAAAACAGGCGAAGAGACATGAAACAGAAGGCAGGCGACGCTCTTGACAAAATACCTGCCACTTCCATTCCTACCCATTTTTCTTGTGTCTACGTCCAACACCAGGAAAGTTCTCTCGCTTCTTGGAGTTGGGCGTTTCGCTTATCGCAACGCTCACAACTTGTTTTCTCTTATGGTACCTCCTTCGAGATATGATTCAGTTTTCAATGGGCGTCTCGGGAAACAGAAGAAAGCTCGTTCATCCGCTGTTCTAAGGACTTTGAGAAAGCTACATGAAGAATTCAAACAATGAGCGAAAGCAGTCGTCTCTTCCACACCTTAGGTGTTTAACTTGAATATCTCAATTGCGCAGGTATCTTTTTTTTATTTACTTTAATAATGTCAATCTATCTCCTGTCAAATTTCATTAGGAAAAATATATTTGTAGTATGGAATTACAGCTAAAACACACACACGCACACACACACATACTTCATCGCATTCTATCCGTTATAATGAAAACATGATAAGTCCTGTTACATTTCTATCATATATGAAAACTATTTCATGTTATAAATAAGTGTTTCATTTACCTCTTTCATTTTAAAATCAAAATACCTCTTATCAAAATCTATTGGCGTTTTGTTCAGTTGATAAAGGATCTTTAGCCTCATTCTCAGGACTAAGACAATATCAAGCCTGCACTAACATCTTAGGAGACGGTGCCAAATATCTATATGAGAAGAGCAGAATGGGCGACACGGCAGAACATACGATACGACCGTGTCCCCGTCAGGATAAGACGATGGAGAGGTCCAGGAAGACGCAGGGCACCGGCACCAGTGTCTGTCTGAGCTGTCAAAGGTTGCGGCTAAAGCGCCCAGTAACATACAACGGGCTAGAGATAAAGACGCCAAGTTATTGTTCCCATTAACCACATGGCAGGACTTTTTCCCAAAAGTGGGTACAGAGGACGGGAAGTTTGTCAAAAGATGGAGGGGACATTGTTCTCTATGAAGAGGAGAAGATCAGTATGGAGAAGCGAAACCTTTCTCGCCATAAAGGGGGCGGGAGGGGGGAGGGGGAAGGGGGGGGGGGATTCTTTAACTGACAGAAACAAGAGGCACAATTTTTCCAAAATAGAAGCCGAGAAGAAAGAGGGCTCTCCCTCTTCAAGGAATAAACGGAATACAGGCGCTAAAATTTCTTTCCCATACGAGGAAATGGATGGCAAAGGGGGAAAACCCTACACTGCCTGCGTTCTTGCCGCACCTTGCTTTAGTTAGCAAGGTCGGCAGCCATCATGGAGCATGTTCTTGAGTCACCCGCGTCATCTGAAGCATGTGGCCCAGGTTACATTGGGCATTGTTATAGTGAGAACTACTGCGTCAGTACACTTCTCAAAAGCTAAAACCTCCAGCCAACGTACACATCACCTCGAAATTACCTTTCAATTGTATTCCTACAAGAAAGCTCCCTCCTGGACCTTAAAAGGGATGGAATGCAAATAATAAGGACTTCAATGAACCTCGCTGATCTCAGATTTTTCCAATGCAAATTCGTGGAGGTTATCAGATATAAGGAAAAAGAATAATCATTGTTGGAACTGATAATACCTCTCAGATTTTCTCGACAAAGCTTAAAAAAATTATGGCACTTCCAACTCCGACGACTCAGGCGAACAGCTCTCCAGCAGTGGTTCATCACCTTGACTGGCAGTTGGCCGTTTCCCTGCTAAAGCTTTTCCTTCCTCTGCTCAGCCTCCTAACATCAAACGACCGAATCCTTGAATGATCCCTGTCTTCCACTCAGCTGTTCCAACTTGATTTTCATCGCCATACAGAAGGGATTATATATACTTACGTACATTCCACAGTCCTCCAAAGGGGCAAACACATGCCAAGCCCAATGAGTATAATGACAAACCTCGTAGCTCCTAGAGAGACATACACAACCACTCATCCTTCCTTCAGTAAGGGAAAGACCTCTGTCTTTCTCTTACTATAAATTCTTCCTTTTCCTCAATCGGTCCCCAGTCCTTAAAGAGGGATGCTTGTTACTTTCGTACCTTCTCCCAGTAAGTTAAGAACGCATGGGATTTCCGTAGAGTTTTTAGTTCACCCGCTTTTTCTGCCGTGACAAAATTTCTCCTTTTTTCTTATTGGGTATCTACGACGACTCGACTTCGCTACCATCATCCTTTCTCTCTTAATACAGGGCACCCGAATCGTTAATGGGGTTTCAAACCTACCTGTTGAAGTTTCCGCTTTACATGAATATCGTTTAACTTATCATGAAAATAAC
The DNA here is from genome assembly GCF_015104395.2 of Macrobrachium nipponense. Taxonomy (NCBI): domain Eukaryota; kingdom Metazoa; phylum Arthropoda; class Malacostraca; order Decapoda; family Palaemonidae; genus Macrobrachium; species Macrobrachium nipponense. Next base: position 111,689,914 of record NC_087201.1, read on the forward strand.
TCATCTTTACTCATGACCATTTTATCGCTTCTACCATCGAATGACTCTTCGCTTGTGTTGGTATAATGTCAGCATAATCACGAACAACTCACAACAACAATCCTACAAAAGAGGAGTGTTTTCTGAGCCCCCTACGTATGAGTTAACCTTTACACTCCCTTCATTGCTAACACCTTAATAAGATATAACAGCGAGAAGCACTTGATTATTTTAAAGTTAAAGTAAGCTTTAGAACTTACTTTAACTTTTCAACAAAACCGGACACAATTCTAGAATATCCAACAAATACAAGCTGAGAGAGAGAGAGAGAGAGAGAGAGAGAGAGAGAGAGAGAGAGACTATTAATATGGCACCACACTGGTAGCAGTTGCTGAGAGCAATTAGTCAAATCACACACAAATCCAATCAGCTGAGCAACAACTCAAGTGATTTCGGTGATATGTAGTAAGCATCGCGCAACAAATTCAAGATTTTTCACAAAATACTCTCATTACTAATAAAATAATTATATAAATAAATAAAAAAAACTCCACTTAAATAATACACAACCATCTCGATTGCCAAGTGAATCTGAATAGGATTCACATACTATTTTATTACTAGCTTGCCAAGATGGAATAAAGTACAGTAAATTAGCGTATGAGTCAACGAGAGAGAGAGAGAGAGAGAGAGAGAGAGAGAGGGCCTTGGAAGTTTCCCCAGTTCAAGTAACTACTGTGAAAGCGTCGTACACACAATATGCAAGACACATTTGAAGTCATTTCCACTGAAGAAGCAAAACGCCATTTACAAAAACCGGCCAGAGGAAAATCTTCAATTAAGCCTAAGTGAGTCTCCTGGATCGTCTTTACGGAAAAGTTATCATCAAATTCACTACGATCATCATTCAGGAAACGACAATGGGATGAAATGGTCTCTCTAGGAGATGAGGAGCAAAAGGTAATATTGATCTCCATTTGCCTACCCCATTAGTAAATGGACCTCCTTTACGATGTCTTCCTACGATTGTCACATACAAATGATTACAATGACTACTAAGTGACTTAAAAAAAATGTGTTCCTTGGGTTACGTAACTGTGATCACCTTCTTTCTCGTCTTCGTCTTTTATCTTTTTTAACATCTCCGTCTTAGTATTGCTTTACTTTGAAGATGACTTACAATATAAAACCACTTTACCTATTTGAGAATTAGGTACATTAATATGTATACAGTACTTTCCGAAAAACAAATCCGAAGATTACACATTGATTATTGAGAATAGTCACTTGGGTACAACTTAATGTTTTTGGGGGAGATAGTCTTCGTCAATGGAAATACAAACAAAAATTGTGCCTCAAGGAGCAGTGCCCGAAAGCTTCGAGTTTGAGCGCCGTGATATATAAACCTCTTTCCCTGTGAGACAGACGGAGGAGCTTCTGAAATCGGAACTCGATTCGGAAAATAAAATCTGGGCCAAAGGCCAAGCGCTGGGATCTAAGAAGTCATTCAGCATTGAAATAAAATTTGATATAAAGACTGTTTTAACCTTTTGTCTCTCAGATATAGAGCTCATTGAGCAAAACCAATGACTCCTATGTTCATGGATGCCCATGTCAATTGAAAGACTACATAGTGTAGAGTATTTATAATATGTACTATGATTAAAACTTGTAGGAAATAAAATCATATCTTATGTAAACTCCAGCTTCTAAAATTATTTAAAAATGTCACTAGCATCATCAATCACATCCTCTCCATGGATCTTGGTAAGGATGTACCAGCCATCCCCACCCCGGGCCTTAGAGAGGTATGGAACTCTTATCTTTACACGACGAGTAGCTTCAAGAAGGGGCAAGTAAGTCTCATGGTTATTTGCAATCTTTTCAATAGTTGTCATTCCATGTACACACAAAAACTTCCCCATCACAGCGAAAATCAAACTCGTCTCTTGTACTCTTCTTATAGAACTGCGTTTGGTTACATCAACTTGGCATCACCAGCATTCCTTTTATCTCAAACAGTGCCAGTAGCCTTGATGTTCTGCTCGGCAAGGGGCTTCAACAGAGCATACGAGATAAAGAAGTTGTCAAATTACACTTCATGTTTAGTTACTGCTGAGCATGACTCAATGGTCGATATCATGTCATTCACGACATAAGTTCCAAGAGGATGGTTTGCCCATATCTTGTAGCCAAATCTACAAAAGTAACTTGATAGTGTCAGGCCTCGGCCTATACTGTATCCCTGGATATTAATAATTTTAAAATAAATTGATTGAAACAGGGTGAATCAAGGATAAAAATTATTCCCACATAGGAACGCTATACAGGAAAAAGGTTACCGAAGACGTCGCAGTTGCACTGGGAAACAACTGGTAGGAGAGGCTGGAAGGTAAAATGGAAGGAAGATTATATGAACGGATGCACAGTACAAGGGCAACTGAACGGCCTTCATCAGACCACGGCCTATTCATTTTAATAGTGTACATCGAAAATTGCGAGCCCTTACCTACCAATCTCCCAAGCGTGAAAAATTTGAGTGTTACACACCTAGTGTCACCTCAGATAAGCCATTAATATTAATATACCGAAGCCAGCACGACAAGCAGACGAAAAGCCCTAACCGAAGGGGAAAATGAAGTGATTATCAAAGAAAATATAGTAATGTAAGAATGACACAACTTAGCTTATAAAGAGTCACCGAACATGAAGGATTAACAATGCCATTTGGCCATAATATCACAAATATGAATTACTTCTGACAGATGGATAAGAGAAGGCAGTGTTCCTTCTTGTATAGCTAGGAATCATATGTTGCCTCCGAGAGCATCCCGTCTTCAGTTTCGGTAAAATAGTCGTTAATCACTGTTACGGCAACAGATAACTATTTTATTGCAAAACAACAACAAATTATTGGTGACACTTTGTTTGTTGGAAAACCATTCAAGAGTTACA
>NC_087201.1:111697847-111702847 GCF_015104395.2 Macrobrachium nipponense
CAAGAAATGATTTTGTAGATGACGTGATACAATGGAGAAAACTAATATGCAAGAACCATAATGAAAAGTTGGACTGATCATGGAGTACAGTAGCAAACCAATTAAAAACAAGAGCAATGTATTGCTAGCGGCTATCTGACGAACAGAATGAATATGGGAAAAGGACACCAACAGAGATTCTGATGTTTGAAAAATTCTTAAAGAAGGATGATGAGTAATTAGGAAAAGGTAGAACACCAAAACGACGTAGGAAACGTGAAAAATATATAAAACAGACCGCAACGTTGCGGCAATGAAAGTGACACAACAGGAAGAATATTTCAGAAAAGAGGAAAAAAGGGAGACAAGCAACAAATCAGTATCTACATCAGGCGATGATAATGAGCGATCTTTCCTTTTAGCTGTGGACGATTTGCATTTTCTTTCTTTTACCGCAATAAAAGTTAACGAGCTCTCTCTCTCTCTCTCTCTCTCTCTCTCTCTCTCTCTCTCTCGAGAGAGAGAGAGAGAGAGAGAGAGAGAGAGAGAGAGAGAGACTTTACTATCAGGGTCACTTGAGTTTCAATAATCCAACCTGCGTCCTATGCTCTAAATATACTATGAAATTTACTATGAAAATTGGGGGTCCCTGGACACGGAAATGACAATTAAATCAGTCAATGACTTCCTTTCTGCCGTTAAACAAGAAGATTAAAGCAACAAAGGAAGCAGACTCCTTTCAGCAGAAAATTAAGTTCTAAAAATTGGAAACGAGGAAGGACTAAAACTGTGACTCCAGTACACCATATAAATAGTGAACAGAAACGAGAACCTTTGTATCACTCTCTTTTTTCAGGCATCCCACGAGGATGATAACGAGAAAATGTCAACAACTGCTAATGCTTGCTTCATCTTAAAAAAAAAAAAAAAAAAAATTCAATTGTTTATCTGTTAACGGAACTAATGGTCAAAGAGATAACTAAAAGCGCACATTACATTAATTTATGTTATGTTCAGCATACAATGGTAGTAATGGTATTGCATTAAACACATGGAGGTGATCACGAATCTTTGAAAAACGCAGAAGGCAATGGGCATCCATTTGACTGAGTAACTGTGCTTAATATCGGGTCATTGACTGGAATAATGAAAAAGAATCAATGTACAAAATATTTAAAGCACGACGAATTTAATGCTCATATACACTATCACTAATATCAAATACAAGTGCTAAAGGGCTAAATAAAATTAGTTATTAGCCAAATCACCGTCAGCGCAATATGACTATGCACACAGTTTTAAATCTTAGAAAATAAGGGGACAGATCATAATAAAAGACGAGCCAAATCTGTATGAAGGTGTGGAAGGAAATTTCCGTGGGTCATTCTAAGATACGAGGAATGAATAGCACAGCACAGGAGCAGCAGAAATACACCCTAAGACAAGGACAATTTTCATAACCCCCCGACAAATTTTCAACGCTCATTCAATATTGGGTTATACGTATAAAAAGCGCGTATACATTATTTTTCCCCATTGTTTCCCTTAACTTGAATACGCTTCGTTCACCATCGTGTGAGCATCAACATTCAGTCATGGAAAGTTGTATCTTGGGCCTCAAAATACTCCACAGCAAGTGGAATTCCAGTTTTCGGACATGGCGAGTAAGGACGTGTGTCAACAATTAAAGTCCACAGGTGGTTACTTCCGATGACTGCCTACTGTAAAGTCAAGACTGAGGAATTATCCTGAAGCAGCAGCGTTTCATCGAGACTATTTTCAAGCTTCGCAGTTTTGATGCGCAATACTACATAAATTTGCCTTCCGCTATGACACACTTATACACCCAAGCACAGGGCACTACCTTCCACACATACTATACTAATTGAATAACCAGGAAGGTAAATTAATCATGGGATTTACAATGCTACATTTGCATCTTTGATTCTGATTCAGTGTGGAGAAATCAATTCATCCTTGACTATTAGTCTCGTGCGGGAACTCGTCTGGATGAACCTGGAAAAGTCAAAAGTATCCTGAAGTTTTCACAGTTTTCAAACTGGGCAGCTTCCCTTCTGGCGTCGACATTCAGGGTGACATCTCCCAGACAGTTTTGGCATCTCTAAGTGTCACTCGAAAGTGTGTGCAAGGAGCCCAGCACTCATGCCCTTGGTCTTCCTGTCTGTTGAAGAAGCCACTGGTCAGCCAGCAAAAACGATGCGGTGAATGAATACACATGTTCATAAGCCGTTAATAGGAGAGTCCTCATGAAGTGATTTGACCAGTTTTTTCTGTATTTTTTGGAGTCATGGCCTTTTGTTTTTGCAACACTTCCTCACATAGCGGTGTTCTTCTTGGGCCATTCTTAGACTTTGCTTGCGCCTGCTATGTAAGTGGCTACGGCAAGCAATCACACCAACAAGTTTTAGTCATAACTTATTTTCTGGGAGAGAACTATAACCTCTTGGATGACCCTAGTTATCGTGCAAACACCAGTTAATTCTAAACTGAATTCACATAATTCACGGAATCTTGTTAAAATACAGATCTGACACTGAGGGCGAGCACACCTATATTATTCAGAGAGAGAGAGAGAGAGAGAGAGAGAGAGAGAGAGAGAGAGAGAGAGAGAGACTTTACGTGGTGTGAACATTAATTTAGACATTACTTCCCTCGAAGTCAGTAATGTCACGGGAAGAAAATAATGAGCTGGCTGTGTGTGTGTGTGTGTGTGTGTTTGGTGTGTGCGCAAGGGGGAAATATATGGGACCAGAAGCTTATCTAGGGTGGAGAGGGCTGCACACGTCCGGAAGCAATTGTCTGGGGTGCCGAAAGGGCTTTCCAATCAAGATACCGTAGGAAACATTTACAGTGGCAGACTGATAAAGCTTTTTGTTCTTTGGTCAAGTCTATCAGGGTGGGTAAGGTGTGACATTGACTCACTGAATGTTTAGAAAAGGAAAAGAATTCACTGAAGTTGAATTCTAATTTCAGTAATGGATTATTGAACCTCTTACGAAATGAGAAACCTGAAATACCGTGTGGTTGTTTTATTAAATAGACAGCCAGGTCGGTCTATAACGAGAAAGCCTGTTTTTGCACGACAAACAAGTTATTTAACAAATAAAAACTAAAGGAATGGCTGAGTCCAACAGTCATTAAGAAATGAACACTGACCTCTCAGGTGTCACAGAGGCTCACAGCATCCGACTGCTTCCACTATATTTTATCAAGTAAAACGTAAAATTCACTACATACATAAATGCACATCCCAAGTTACAAGCCAGAAGGGATAAAATATCGAAGCAATGTTTAGTGTTTAAGAATTCGTTATAATTCAATTTCATATGGACGGTTTCCCTAAAAATAGAATGCTAAAAATCAGCCCAGTGTTTTAAGTAGGTGCCTCCCATTCATACGTGAAAAGCCTTATTCCGACAAGCCACTACCCGAACATCGTTCGTCATGAATATCCTGACGCATCCGGAAGGATCGATCACAAAGGAAACGGCATTTAATCAGATTTTCTTTTCGTTCCTTTTTTTTCTCTTTTCCTTGGAGAGAAGAAACTTACGGGCAACATCGTATGGCAACTGTAATAAGAACCTTTTGCACCCCCGCCCCTTCCCCCCCCCCTTTTTTTTTTTTTTATATTGCAGACAGTAAATAATTTCAGTCGGTTGAAGAAAAAAAAAATAAGCTGGTCGTGAATGATGAAAAAATTGAACATTTCTCAGACTGGAAACGGAGATAAAAATGAAAGGAGTTAGGAACCCTATGCGTAAAATATTTTAAGAAAACAACAACACCAATAATAGTAACAATTATAAACGGCTACTTTTCGATATAACTTCCCCATTACTTTTTCCTTCGTCCTTCTACAAAGCGGCACCCTATCTGTTGCTCCCTGTCAAAATGCCATTGTTATACCTTAATCTTATTAAGGGATTATACTGGTAACCAACGGACTCCCTTCGGGTCGTGTCTTCCAGGCAGCAACCTACTCCCTCCCTCCATCCATCCATTCATTCATTCACCTGCAACGTCCCGCCGGCTACTTGGCCAACGCAGCCTATTATTTAGCCAGGGGATATCGATGGCATATCATCCATCCGGCTAATGTCAGCAGCGTATAATCTTCGCGATATTAATACTGGCAGTTAATCGGTTTTGTATCCCCAACAAAGACCTTCAAAGACCCCACTATTAATACCAACAACAGGTCCTTCCCACAGCTGGGCCACTATCACTGGCCCCTTTCGAAAACCACAATTTCATCACTTATGAGGTTACGATAAGATAAAAACAGTATTAAGAAGAAGAATAAGAAGAAGAAAAAGAAGAATTCTCAATTCCTTCAATTAGTTTTACTCTTCGCTGATTCCCCAGCCAGGATTCTACATAGACGCAATTCTGCTCAGCAGGTCTTATATTTGCCAAGCATAACATGGATACCGTTTCTCGATATGGTTTTTATTAACGAACATAAAAGTGATGGACAAAACACAACGCTTTCTCCCACATTAATTTTCACTCGAGATGAGTGGTGGCGAAAATCAGGAAGCCTACACCAAGGCTCATCACCCCAACTGGGTTTTTCCGAATCTAAGGTAAATAAACAAATCATAATTCAGGTACCTGGCAGCCTATGAAAAATGACGCCCTCCACGACACACACACACACAGGGCCACAGCACCACTGACAATGACGCCACCCAAAACATGAGAGCGAAAGAGAAACTGTAAGTGAGAAACTATAAGCAAAAATGGAAGAAACAAATATTCACAAGTCTGAAACTGCGTGACAAATATTCCACCAAATAGCAGAAGAGATGCTCAGGCTATTTCCGCGGTGGCGGTGGCCTGCTTAAAAAAACAGGATCAAATACATATTTCAACAGGGATACAAAGTCACATTCCCTCTCCCCACACAACATAACAGCGCTCATACCTTAACGACGTCGCTTAAGTATTCTGTTGCATTATCCCGCCGAGTCCTCATTAACCAAAAAATTGAACCT
>NC_087201.1:111707847-111725347 GCF_015104395.2 Macrobrachium nipponense
ATTCCAGCTTATGCTTCTCATGAGAGAGAGAGAGAGAGAGAGAGAGAGAGGGGGGGGGGGGTGCAGGGATTAACATTAATTTAAACTCTACCTTGATTACGTAGTACAAAGTAAATATTTTTGTAGTAAACCTACTCGTGTGTTCCATAGATTTTACAATTCTAGAAATATTTTCCATTTTTCTTACATACAGCATAAGGCCATCAACTGTACAGTATCATAGTAACTAACTTTTATTGATCAGGAAAAATCTTTCATATAAATCGTGTCGCAAATTTTCGTCCTTATAAATGTCACTTCGGAAAAACCTCACCCTATAAAGTTCGGCCTTCAGTATAATATTTAAAAACGCGGTGCAAAGGCTGCTTGATTAAAAGACTTCAAATTATTGACGCCTTTGCCAATTCACTTTCTTTCTGGTTTTGCTCTAAATATCATGGAATGAAACACACACAAGAAACAAAGAATAGGAAATATGCTACTTAATTATTTTCAGTATACTCATTCATGAAGAATAATATTTCTTCAGAATTTTTATAACAAAGTTTCAACCAATTCCATGCAAAAACTCACAACAAAATTTAATATAAATTAGTAAAAAGCTTAGTTTTCTAGTAAATAGTGAATTCTCGGTCTCAAGAGAAAGCAAGTCAAAAGCGTCCTGGGTTGTCAAAATCGGCTTTCTGATCACACAACGAAAACAGAGAGCGCGATCTGGACAACAATCATGTTGCCACGTCCTCATATTTATTCTGGAAAAAAGCATTCGGTTGCCAAACATCAGCCTAAATGATGCATAATGCCAGGCAAGGAAGTGTATTTCTTCAAAACTTCTCAAGTCACCTTTTTGTCCTAATTTCTTTCTACTGCGGGCAAGTTTGATAAAAATGGTTGCCAAAATGTCCAAAATGTGACACGAACGACCTTCGAGCAGGTCTGCAAACTTCGCTTTTTCTTTTTATGAGGCAGAATCTTTAATCTCTTTATAAAATCTTTCATAGATGACAACTACTTTACTTCATAGGGGGGAGGGGGATAATAGTGAAGCACTTCGGTCGACCGAATGCATCTTAAAGCTGACTAAAACTTTTGCCATTCACTTTAATTGAGGACGCATTTTTGAAGTCAGGTTCAGCAGCATAAATTACTGAAATGTTAGGGAGCAACTTCTGAAATGATACAAGGGGAAAGGGACGGCGAAGAGAAGCCGCCGTTAGAGTAAATTGCAAAAGTTCCCTATTTAACATAATTATGAAAAAAAAAGCTAAAAAGAAAGGTTTCAAAACTTTTCTGAAATATCGAAATATTTCATATCTTTCCCGGAAAATCATAAAAATCAAAAGCACACAGGTGGCTCCAATTTCAACTGCAACTCTACATACAATTCCAGGGGCGGGAAAAAGACTGAAGTGCGCCACGCTTTGCTTTAATAATGGTCGCTCAGAGCGAGACGGATAGAGTCCACTGCAAACAAAGTGTTTCAAAAGGTTTAAAACCTGGAGCAAATTCTAAAACATTTGCGAGTATCCCTTATCTTCAAAAACTAATGGACCACTGATGTACAAAAATTCTAATAATGCTGCCAGGAAAACATAAATCATAAAATGACTAGACCCGCAAATAATTGTTTGAAAACGTCCCCTCAAATGAATGAAATACAATATCTATCTCAAGGAAAAAAATTAAAAAACTAACTTCATGCCAGAGGAATGAGAGGGAAAAGGAGCATAAAGGAAATATAGAAAGCAGCGAACTAAAAGTTCATTATCAGCGAATAATGAATTCGCAAAGGGAGAGCAGGAGAGGAAAATAATATTCGCTTTGGTTTCAACAATATCAATTTAAATCACGAGCTGATCAATTATCGCCTTTTTACCGGCAAACCCAATGGCCGCAAACACCAGAATAGGAAAGGGGACTTTATCTCTAAATATCATGATGGAATCAAAGGGAAACGAGAACCTCATATCAAACGCCATTTATATTTTGAGTAACTATTGACATATTAACAGCGGCCACGATAAAAGGAGGAGGAAGGAAAAACGGAGAATAAGGCAGAAAGTTACAAAATGAGGAGAAGAATGAGGGAGAGGAAGAAGGTACAAGATTCTAAATGGTTAGAGAAAATATGGCAACCTTTAACAAATATATATATATATATATATATATATAATATATATAAAATACACACACACATACACTCTCACACACACACACACACACGCATATATATATATATGTATGTATATATATATGAGAGAGAGAGAGAGAGAGAGAGAGAGAGAGAGAGAGAGAGAGAAGCCGAACTTCAGGGGTCCCTCTAACCCAGTAGGTACTTGAAGCTATATTGATGCTCCTGGTGGGGGTCCCAGCTCGGTCCACTTAGCTCCCTGGTTCCCTTAAGCCCAAACACCCTCCTAAAGCTCGAGCATCTTAATGTTCCAGCAGCCCAGCGCTCTTATTCGGGGCCTCCGCGCCTCCACTTTCATTAGGCTACTATTGCCCTAATATCGTTAAGCACTTTCTCCTCTGGACATCCGTGGGACACTTTTGGGTGAAGGACAGATTACGTCGTGACAACTGAGCCCGTTATCCTCTAGCTGTATTAATCAAACAAGTTACAATAACAGTATCCAATCAATTTTGCTTTTGTTATGTAAGACATTGAAAGACTATGTCCTTAAATAGTGTTTGATTTTCATGACAAGAGCAATGCTGGACTCGTCAACTATTTCTGTTGTTGAATACAGATTATGAACAAGAACACAAAAGTTATGCAGTGTGAACAGAGGACACGACGTGCTACTGTTGGACCTCTGGAAGTGTATGAAACTGCTGATAATGCGAAAGTTTCCTAGACGATTAAAATGGCAGTGACTGTTGTTTACTTCATCTTTCCCGCCATACCTATTAAGGACGAGGGTTCGCTGTTGAAAGAAGAAAAATACTCGCTTTCCCTAATGCAGGAGTAACAATACTCAGTAAATTAAGACATACGTATAGACCATTCAGATTTTTGTTCATTAAAGAAACATCACTGGGCAGAATATATATATATATATATATATATATATATATATATATATATATATTATATATATATATATATATATATATATGTAGTGTCATTTGCTGGCGCCAAGTTATATGAAACACGACAACAATTAGCCGATACATAAAGATATAGTAGTGATATAACACTTGAATTTAGCAAAGTCAATACAGTCGTCAACATCCAAAGAAACACATACAATACTGTAATGAAATGCAAACACTACTGATGCTGTTTATGATAAACAAATGGGAATAGGGGCCTGTTAGGCGGAATACTTAAAGACTGTATGTCAATTACAATAACAACAATGATATGGAGAGGAAATGTAAGTTATGTCCTTACTATATATTGCGGAAGTTATCAAGATAGATAACGGCAAATTATTATCTAACAATTCTCACATGAATTTCTGCATGATAAACTAACCTTATACTGCAGTTGACATGTGCTAAAGTACTTGGATAAAAACCTATCTACAAAATATACAAATGACAATAGTATCTTTAAATCATTGCCAACTCCGCTGATGAAAGTGAAACGCAATGTTTAAGGACTAAATCGTTGCCGAAGCATCTCCACCTGACCTATGATATAATTTAATAGCAACCGCCAACGGCAAGCAATGCTGTGAACCCGAAATAAACTTGACAAGTTTGGGTTCCTATACACCACCCAAAACCACTCACACGAAAGTGCTTCTTCCACGCTGCGCCAACTCCTCAAACTCGGTTCATAAATCCCATTAACCCCTATTAAATTCTAAATCGAGCTCGAGTTTAAGCAGAGAGAGAGAGAGAGAGAGAGAGGAGAGAGAGAGAGAGAGAGAGAGAACGATTTATATTATTTTTGCTCATACCGAGCAACACCTCAGATATAAAATACCGTATACTGGCCTCTTCCTTAAGGCTTAGAACAGTTAGTTTCAATGACGGTAATTGGACCAGTAACAGCTGTTTAATTATCGATTAAGAGAAGCCGTAGTTTCTGAAGGTCATTCTAAACATCTCTATCTCAATTTCAGGGCGACAGCATCTTCTCCTACCAGGATAGTATTGAAAAGTTCTTCTTTAAATTCATATTGAGTTAAGTGTTTTGCATCGAAGAATGAGAACGACGCGTAATGCAGTGATGCATCTAATAAGTAAATAAAACGGAATATATAAATGTATACATATCCAAAATAACTAAACAACTTGGTTTTTTTAAGTTTTATCACAAAAAGTGCATTTTATAATTAAATTTAGAGAGAGAAAAAAAAAGCAAGAATTTTTGGACATTTCTCATCGAAAAATGCCGCGAATAGACGAATTTTCCGCGAATAATGGGAAATGTTCCGAGAGAAGCCACCCATAAGGGACCAACTTCTCCAGAGAAGACAAAATTCTCTGAAGAACCTGCCACTGATTAGCTGACTGATATGGTTGCAATTTACCTTAATCCTTTCGCTACGGAATTTATTTGGACTCTCAATGCCAGCTAAGTGGAGGTCTGAAAGGGCTCCCAGTTTAATAATAATAATAATAATAACTAATTCTTTAAGCACTATATTATCTGGATTCAACTTTATTTAAGCCTGCACCCAACACATCATGTGTAATAAATTATTAAAAAGTGAAAAAGTAAAAAATAAAATTGGAAAATGGTTGGATTCCGAGATCTTTGTTAGTGGCACAAGAAATCATTACCGTACACTATTAATGATCAAATAACACAGATATCTTGATTAGTGATACTAACCATCTTTTCTCTTGATCATCGTCAATCTGATATCTGTCCCTTGCAAACACTACTCTGAACCTGGCGTATCTACCTAAGAAGCTTTTTCACAAACATAACTTTCAAGGGCAGCTTTGCGTGTGAGCTAACCCCATTTCAACTCCAAAACAAGCTTTCATATCCATGGAAATTTAATTTGTCCACTAGCGATATCTTTTGCGTTTAGGCAATGGTTGCTTCTTAACTATCATTGAGTAAAAATATTTATTTGATTCTTTTATTACATGATCATCGATTTCCTCAGGGGAAAATTTGGCAATGCACTCATAGGGAACAAGTTTCACATCCATTTACCTTAGTAGAGTCTGTATAATTCACTATTTAAAGCAACTGGCCGGGATTATTATAATTGAATTCAACTATAATCCAGGTGTTTGGCACAACGTCAACACAAAGGTTGCTTAAAGGGGATCATCATCATCATCATCCTCATTTCCCACCAAATCAGGATCTTCAACATCATAATCACATTCTGAATCAGAAGCAAACAATGTTATCTCGAATTCTCACAGTGAAATACATACACACACATATATATATATGTGTATACAAGTATATATAAAATATATGTATATGTGCATATAGTACTGAAGTATAAATGTAATAATATATATATATATATATATGTATATATATTATTATATATATATATATATCTAAACACATATATATACATACATATATGTATGATATATAACACATTTATATATTTAGTTACTTATACATATCTATATATATGTATGTATGCATGTATGTATGTATGTATGTATGTATGTACGTATGTATGTGTATATTATATATATAATATATATATATATATATATATATATATATGTGTGTGTGTGTGTGTATATAGTACTGAAGTATAAATAGTATATATATATATATATATATATATATATATATGTATATATAAAACATATTTACATATTCAGTTACTTATACATATCTATATATATATATAAATATATATATATATATATATATATATATATATATATATATCGTGTCAAACATTTGACTCTTTCTCTCTCTCTAGTAAAACGTTTGATACAAATAGTGGGCCAGAGATTGATGTGGGGTGTCTGTCTACACGTTGCGGTGTGAAAAAAACGTGGCTTTATGCCAGCACTGGCTCTTGTTTACAGAGCAGTCCGCACGAGTGAATCTGATGATATTCGAGTAATAAAGATGGTCGGGATTAAGATTTATGTTAATAATGTGAAAGACATAACGACGTGTGTCTACGGCTGTTTGGCAATTTTAGTGGTATTAGTGATACTAAACTTGGATAAAAGTTAGAATTTTCCTATAAAAAACTTTATAAAATTCTGAATAAAAGACAAAAAATGTGAGAGAAGGTGAATATAAGCTGGGGAGCTGGGTCTGTTGGTACAGACTGAAATGGATCTACAACTTCTACCTAGCCTCGGCCTAGCAGCAGTTTTTGGGTGAGCTTTTGTGTAAACGATCCTCAGCGGAATCCGTCAAAATGTAATCAGGTCTGGAAACCGCCTTTAGAGTCAAGGATTTCCTTCTGGCTGCTATTTTGGGTTGACAACGCTGTAACAGCCAACATACTGGACAACATTATGAGGCAGAAAATCGATGATGATGATATGATTACACTGAAAAAATTCAAGCATTTTCAACTTCGTCAACAAGAGGCAGTAAGATGGGAGAAGAAAGGATGCAAACCCATCCGAAAACTGGAAAGCGAACTCAACCCCTGTTAAAATGAGAAGGAAAACCTCCAGTTCAACGTTCGAGATCTGCAGGAGCAAGTTGGAAGGCTGTCAAGAGAAATGGCTAAAAGTCAACGACAAGACCAAAAATGAAGCTCAGTCAGCAGGATTATTTACTGCTGGCGAAAGACTGCCGGATGGAAAAGATAGCAAATAGCCAAGGCTGGCCTAGAGTATGGACCAGAAGACTTTTTGGAGGTTGAGGGGCCAAATCTTGCATGCGAAGAATGAAATGTTGCTCCGCGACCTCAAGACCTTATGAGCAGGTACGAGACAGTAGGACCAGCCTCAATCAGGCGGAAAGGAAATGAGATGGAGGAAATCTCTGAGATTGTAGGACACGAACACTCGCTTATGTTTGCGGGGAAACAATGATTTCATTTACATAAAGGAACCCACTTACTGTTTGTTTTTAATTTCATATGTAGATATTCATATGCTGTTATTAATATTTTTTATTGTAAATTATAGTAAAAGGATTTAAAGAAAAACTTCCCTCATCAAAAAGCTAAGTTCACTAAGTCAAGGAAGCAATAATGACTTGGTAACTATAACTTTAGACAAAAACTGCTGATATGTATGTAACACACACATACACGCACGCACACACACACATTATATATACACACACATCTATAACAACATTTATCCCAAAGGTCCAAAAATGAGAGTTTAGGCGTAGGTACTGACGGGTATCGACTTGTTTTCCAAGCAGAGAGAGAGAGAGAGAGAGAGAGAGAGAGAGAGAGAGAGAGAGAGAGAGAGAGAGAAATACAAAGCGTTGGAGAATAATATTAACAGATATCCAATGGGAGGGGCGATGATTGAAATTCATTATTATTTTACCTGTGGTGAGGCGTGATTATATATATATATATATATATATATATATATATATATATATATATATATATATATATATATGTATATGTATAGTATATGTATATGTGTGTGTGTGTGTGTGTGTGTATATGTGTATATGTGTGTATATATATATATATATATATATATATATATATATATATATATATATATATATATATATATATATATATATATATATATATATATATATATATATATATATATATGCGTGTATGTATACGTGAAGCCTACAAAAAATATTGTTTCATATTGTTACAAATGTTTGCAATCATAAAACATGCTCGTATATCAAGAATGAAACTTTACATTTCATGAAAATTCGGAAAAACCTATTAAATTCTGCTGCTGATTTGGGAAAAATTTCCGGCAAGTACTGTAGCCCAGTATTTTTTTTTTTTTTTTAATTTTCAACAGATGCCAGTAGTATTATCTTTCATGATTCATTCTGTTCACTACATTTTTTTTTTTTGAAGAATCTACAGTGGCACCGTGATATGAGCAATGAGTTTTTCCCTTCCGCTGCTTTTACTTTAAATCTAAGGCTTAATGAGGTTACATTACTTCTATTTTTGCTTTCAGTAGACCACGTTCCCAATGTGATTCTGAACGCAATTATAAAAAAAAAATCTAACCATAATTATACCTTAGAATTAACGTCCAAATTGAAAAAGGAGAAAAAGACGTCGCTTACTTCACGATGCCATTTTTGATTCTTCAAAGCCGTTTTTTATTCTTAAAAAAAATATGTATGTGAACAGAATTAATGACTTCAAATAAAATCCACGCATTGATTCCAAGTTGGAGGAAGAAGAAACTCTGGAGGCCTACCCCTCACATGGCTTCAAAGCAAACATACAGCAACAAAACATAATAGGAAATAAATCTTGCCACGAACAAAACCTTTTCTTTTCCAGTCAATTCCCCATTTCATGCACTAGTTGGGAAATAAATTGTCCTAACATGGAGCAGAAATTCTTTGAAAAAATAGGAGAGGGAAACAGCAGAAATAAAAGAAGTGTTTCATTCCGACAAAGGAAAACAATATCGAAGCGCACTGAAACGATGCCAGTGAAAACAAAAGGTTCTCGTGAAAAGAACATGAAATGTTCGAAAGCAACAACTGGGCTAAGAGCAGTCAACTGGGTCACGGGAAATCACCCGGTATCAATCAACGGGATTCTCTCCAACACTTTCAATGAAGAACAATGAAGTATAAAAACGAGAGCAATGGCGCTCCATACGACGCCTCTCGCCGCTTCAAAAAAGGGCAAAAGGATCAGCGGCTGCTATGAGATTCACAACTGGCAGCAAATAGAAAGAGAACATTTCTTTGTATTCCTTGCCCAAAAGTCCGCAATGAAGGAATCATCACGAGAGAGAGAGAGAGAGAGAGAGAGAGAGAGAGAGAGAGAGAGAGAGCACAAAAATAAAAGTACTTTATTGTTCTGCGATATAATTTTCTCACACAGTTTTATGTGCTATTTGAATGGGGTCATTTTTGCTGTGGTATGTTTGAGATGAAATGTCTTTACCGCCTTTTTTGCAAAGTCATCTTAGGTTAATTTGCATCATGGCCTTCTCTGTTGTTGGGTGGTCTCAAGGCCCAAGACGAGCAAGAATTCTCGAGAACTAATCTTTGTTCTTTATTTCCGAGCTAACGTGTGAAACGACGGAGATTTGGTTGTCAGTGAATTATGCTATATTGACTTGAACTGTGGCTTCGGGTATTTTGACCTGAAGGCTTCACTCATATAAACCGTTTTGACACCGCGTGTGCTGTGCTGCGCTGCAATGAAGAGAGCTCAGCAGACGTACTGAGGGGACGACAGATTTATTACAAATGAATCCTCTAGGCGTTTGTTCACTGATTTGGGAAATGGCTCCTCTCTCTCTCTCTCTCTCTCTCTCTCTCTCTCTCTCTCTCTCTCTCTCTCTCTCTCTCTCTCTCTCTCTCTCAGCATTAAGCACAGAGCGAATAATCGATTGATAATCTTTACTTATGCATTATCTTTATCAGTAAACACTATCAAACTAATAAGCAATTTACTGTTTTCCTCTGAAGATATGAAAATATAATTGCTGGCTAAATATCCGACATGGAAGTAATTAACAAAAGGCTAGATGTAACGTTTTATCTAATTTTACAACTTTTGGAATTTATGGGACAAAATCGTTTACATTAAAAGACAACACCGATTACAAGATAATCAAGCACATCTTAACAAAGAAACACACAGACTCAACACACACTTGTAGGTACGCAGTTTGAGAATCTCGAAGGATTTCCTACATAACTCCATTCGCCAAACAGCAGCAACACACAAACCCGCATAACTCTCGCCCGGATGAGTCGACGGAAGGGAGTGTTCTTCTAAATCTAAACAATCAACGAGTAAAAACATAATCCAAACAAAGGTGTATAAAGTTTCCAATTAAGGCAATCCAGACAGAAGGGCAATATGCCGTCAGAACATAAATATTTGCCACTCGGTTGCACCCACGTGAAGCAGTGTGCGCTCGTTAATGAATGAAAAAAAAACTGAAATCAAGACAGCAATCCAATGAATTCACTTTAAAAAATTTGATTTAATCCTTAACAGGTATAAACATAAAATATGTTGTGTACCAACGAGTCCAACCTTTGGTAATATAGTTCCTAGAGGTTCCATCAAAAGTAGTTGAACCTTCCAACAAATGTGTTCAACACTTCTTGCTCTCAAATCGTTGTCGTTCTCTTCAGGTACGTGTGGATGTGAAGATTTCGAAACAGCTAAGCCCAAAAGATCGACCGCACAGATTAGTTTCTTTATATGGTGTTTTTACGTTGCATGGAAACAGTGGTTATTCAGCAACGGCTTTACGTGACTTAGGAACCACATCCAGAGAGAACTCACCAGAAATACAAATCTCTCACCCCTCAGTGGAATGCCCGAGAATCGAACTCGCGGCCACCGAGGTGGCAGGCCAAGACCATACCGATCACGCCACTGAGTCGCTGACCACACAGATTGATGTACAAAAAGTAATACATAAATAAAATTAAGTGGAAATGGCGATATATGATCAATGGGGAAAAGACACTTCTATATATATATAAAGGACCTCGTAATAAAACTTTCATGACGAGCAAGAATGTTGAAAAGGATGATTTACAAGCGCACAGCACAAGCTACGATCCGCAACGGCAAAGGAAAAGATCAAATAGTGAGATGGCTTCAAATCAGTATAATATGGTTAGATTTAATAGTCCATCTTGAATCCACGGTGGAAGAAAATAAAAAAAATGTAAAGCCCGAACGTTACGTACAATATCTCTAAGATATTTGGGGAGGCTCCAGCCCTAGGTGACGAAATTCATCCCATTTCTCTTCTAATCCATTCAAAAACCTCCCATAATCTTTCGTGAATGACATGTGTGCTCCTCCTGTCCAAACACGAAGGAAGAGAGAGAGAGGATTCAAAAGATTCACGGTCCTTTTCCGAATTCCCATTTCTTCTATTCAGGCGCCAGGTGACTGAATCTGGCCGCAGAATCAGCGGGGATCCCACCTGCCGTTGAAAGCACCACCAGACGTGATCCCATGAGAACCTGACAAGACCACTTCATTCACCGCCGCCACACGAGGGAATGAACACGGAAGGATCGCATTCTCAAGGCGCAACGGACCGAAATTAAATTCATCTCCGGGAAGAAGATATTGAGAGACAGGGCATTCTTCCAAAAAGGTTACCGGAAATGAATGGGAAAAAGTTGCCATATTCCGTCAAAAGTACAGATCAGATGCTTCCTACATACAGGGGTTTGTTCCAGATTAGTGGAAAGATAGCTCACCTGGCAAAACAATTCTCTTGATACTGAAAATATTACACCATCCGAACAACCGCCTCACCTGTAACGAAAGCAAAGGAAAATGAGTTAGAAACCTCCCCGATTATTGCTACCAATTTACACAAAACATACATACGTACAATATATATATTATCTATATATATATATATATATATTATATATATATATATATATAGACAAATACACACGCAAATATACATAATATAAATACATATGTGTGCGTGTGTATAGCTGTATTTACACCCGTAATTCTAACACTCATCATATTGATAGTAAAGGTAAATTTCTTAACAATTCTTACTGCTACCACACGCTCTAAACACCAAGGGTTGCTACTGAAATTCTATAGAAAAACTTAATAGCAGTGTGTTAGGAGTAACAATGCTTACAACTGAGAAAAAATTGACAAAGCAGATCGAAAAATGTCGGAATTTGTAATATGAGAACTGGATATTAACATAAAAGATCGTCTCCCACCAACTAGTGGAAAGGACGGCAAAATATGCCGTGACCAACCATGTTTGTTGGTCTCTGACAATCGCTTGTCTGTTTCGGAATCAAAACATTTCAGCTGAAACCCTTTCCGGAAAACAGCGTTTATCACATTCTATTCACCTCCAAAGCGTTTTCATCAAACAGTGAGATAAAGAATTTTGAGAGGAGTTTTGTCAAAAGAATATCAATGATCTACTTCATAAATCAGTCACATTAAAAAAAACTAAAGACAGAACAAGGGAAAATGAATTCATTTTACAAGCGCTCTATTCAGCACATGTATATCTGCGATGTTCGACTAAAGTGTCAATTTGATGGGAGATTGATACATAAGATGAAATATACGGTATGTTTATAACACAATGTATACTACTACCGGGAACACGGTTCACTAGCACATTAAACACTAGATACGGATAATACAGAATAATTATCTTGAAATCAATGACATGAAAATCAGACATACAGCACCTTTCTTCTTTACAGAATTAAACGAAAATACAGAATAGTCAAGATGTGCATTTAAATTAAGAAGTAAAACAAACAGATCTCAAAACATACTGCTAACCATAATATAACGTTAAAACCAAGAGAACTGCAAGTATAAAGTTCGGCATGTTAAGCCAGAAAACATTATTACAACAAAACGACGATAACTTTGAGAAAACTCTCCAAACATTCCGTAGCCCAGAAGAAATGCTAATCAGCCGGTTGACCAAAATTTCTCTCACAAAATATAATTAGTAAAAGGATGTTCTCTATCTAACACAAATTAAAAAGTACTTTTAATATCTGTTAAGCATACTTTTGTCATACTTATTACCATAAAGCAGCTAAACAGCTTAGTCTAACATACGTAACTACAAAATATATTCCAGAAAAAAATATTGGAAGCACCACCATATATTGTCGGATCACTACAACTGATCAGTGAATTCCTAAACTCGGAACAGCAGCCAGGGAGCCCCTGAACTTGACACGGAAAGGTTGACGCCACGGGCAAGGCGACTGAGATACATTCAGTGGGGTAGTTTTTAATAAAACTATCTGAATACAGACCGGATATTTGCACCATGAATATTCAGGGATGTTCGAGTTTCTAAAGGTGAACTCGAAGGCCGAGGACAGACAGTTAACACAATACATTCTCTTGTGAGTTAAAGGTTAGGATACACTTACAAGACAAGACGAATATAATAATAAACATCTTCAGCTTATTACAGTACTGCATCCTATTAAGATAACAGACATATTTACTAAAGTATTTGGCAACTTGAATTAGGGGAGCGAATCATAGACATCCAGACATAATGTCCAAACACCGACTGAGCTACATGTACCATTCAAACTCCCTGTCCAGTCAGAATTCCCCCTCATGAACCCTATCAACCCTATCACCATCCAGATAAAACCGAGCATAAGGCAGGTGGCATTCTGAACCTCATCCTGTATTTTAAAGGAATGTCCCGTCCCCTCCCCACCCAATTACCACAGCCGTGTCAGGTCACTCGTGACTTTGCAACAACCCAATTAATGTTGGATAAATGAAATGAGTTGGCTCAAGGTTCAAATCACGGACGAGGGTCACAGCTCTGCTTAATGAGATGTCCCGTATACACATACTGATGACCTTTTAAAAGTCAGGCCAATTAGAATTACTAATGAATGATTTTTCCCATGTAAAAATCTAGTCATTTAAACAGACTGGAGTCTATATAATTCACAGGTAGTGGGACAAGAAATGAAGTCAGTCGAGTACTACGTGAGAAGTGTCATTTATAGCAGGTTATTCAACTCCTCAATGGATGCCATAATTTAAATACTCATATGTATTGTTAACTAGCTATCAAACGCAAGACGAGCTCAAGATATGTAAGTTGTGACAGTGAATCGAAGATTATAGGAGCTAAGACCTAAGAGACCTAATCACTGAAATTTACCACATATTATACATTGCGGCTACTACAATTACATACGCATATATCTGGTAAAAATGACCAGTAGATTCTACATAATATATATATATTATATATATATATATTATATATATATATTATATATAATATATATACACGCGCGCGCGCACACACACACACCTCACACACACACACACACACAAGTAAAGGGTCGTGAGGACCGAAAGATCTCGGCATTTCTCGTCTTTTCATTTTCCTCTGAAAATCAATCAATAGATATAAGCTTAAAAAAAATAAACCTTGAACAAACACTTGTATTAGGAAATCAACATTATTTTGCTAATGCTGTAAAATTTTAAAAATGCTATGATAAAATTTACTCCATCTGCCAGCAAGGCATAAAATACTGTAAATCTCACTTGCTTACCAAGATCAACATTATATTGAGTGTAAATCCAGGGCAATGGCGAAACTCTATTACTATGGAATATTACAAACAAATATCCACTCGTTTTCGAAGTACAAATGGGTAGCAAGTCCTTTCACTGAACCATGGAAAAGTCCAAAGCCCAGACGTTGAGAAACATCATATTACAAATACTTATATCAGGGAACCAATGAACTTAAGTAATGTAGGATTTAGTGGTCAACAAGACGTAATGTAGTCAACACTCACCAAAGTTCGCTCTCATATGAACGATCACAAAATGGAAGTCAACTGAGTAATTCCAAATGAAAAAAATATGACACTGAGACTGATGAAAATCATCAAAATATAAATATCCAGGTGCATACTGAAAGTCAGATTTCATTCAGAATTCTTAAATTCACAAAATCAAAACGCATTACATACTTACAAAAAATAGGTACTTAATATTATAAAGAAAATAAGGGGGGACTATCCTACTCGAAGAATTAGTTCATACGACGAAACTTCATTTTTTTAACTGGTACAAACGAATAGACAAAATTTTATGATAGTTATGTTCTTCTTTAAGAGAGAGAGAGAGAGAGAGAGAGAGAGAGAGAGAGAGAGAGAGAGAGAGAGAGAGAGAGAGAATTTTTTTCCGTTATTTTCCTTGCCAAACCCAAACAAATCTCGCCTAAAAGATGAAGAACCAAGGAGATGATACTCGATGCACGAGATGGAAAGCAGCTCAGCAACACTCAATTTTCTGAAGCTCTCAGAAACTTTTTCTTTCTTTCTTTCTTCCTAAAGCCTGAATCTCTTTTCCGAGGCAACGGTGCCCCCAGTCTTTTCGTAATTCGCAGCTGAAACGTTTCCCATGTCGTCACCCACTCGGGACGAAAACACCTTTGCTACACTGTGTGCATAATACCCTAAAACCCCTTAGCCACACAACGCCGCAAAACCACAATATTCAACCAGCAACGAAGTCCCTTTTCCCCTGCTTAGGTCAACAGGCTTACTGGAATTTTAGGTAAGGCAACTCCTGGATGGAAAGCTACTAATTAAAAGTAGAAGATTGAACGCACTACCACTTATGCCAAGAAGACAGCGACGAAGATATTGATGGAAGCTCCCAGGTCCCCTACCTGAGAATGCCCTGCCACCGGAAGGCATATCCAAATCAAATTTCCCGTAAATCATATCAAGAAAAAAGAACAATAATCAAGTGTGACAGCTACAAACCTGGTAATCAAAACTACTGAAGTAATACGACTTTTCAAAGAGCTCAAGATGCATTATAAATATTGTGAGAATCGTACAGACAAACCTTAAGATTCTGCTCTACCCTTCGGGAAAAATCGGAAAACGTGAATGTTACGTGTTGAATAAATGTATGTACCGAGCTTCCCGATTTACAATGGTCGAAGGAAAAAAATTACAAATATCCCTTACACACACGTGCATATATATATATATATATATATTTATATATATATATATATTATATATATATAGCATATATATAATAAAATATATATATATAATATATATGTCTTAAAAATCACAGAAGATGCACGAGACTTCATAAATAAGCGAATACCACGGGAAAAATGATAGTCAGTAGCTCCTTGACGATGTCTGAATAAAGACGAAAGCGCTTGGATTTCTATAATTTTCCCGTGGTATTCGCTTTTAATATATATATATATATATATATATATATATATATATATATATATATATATATATATCTACACACACACTGAGAGAGAGAGAGAGAGAGAGAGAGAGAGAGAGAGAGAGAGAGAAAGTTACTGCTAAAAAAAGCTGATGCCTCACAACAGGAACTATCAACTTAGATGAAAAGTGAATTTTCAAAGCCCTAAGTTAAAGAGAAAAATATACAAAAACATATTTCTCTTAAAATCAGAGGGTCAGCTCAAAAACTGTATATCTCCAAATTACTCCCTGACAAGAATAACAAGAATTATCAAGAATTATTCCATTTTGTGATGGCTGTAAAACCAGTTTGAACATTTATACAGATTTCTTATAATGCAGTTATATGCAGTTACTGATCGAACATATTATTAACCTCTTCCTTGCTATTTGTACACAAAACCAACCTAAATTTCAATCAGAATATGCTTCAGCAAAAGGTCAACTTCTTCTAGGCTATCTGGTCAAGCTTGAGGTTACGATATGGTGCATTCCTGGGACGTTCATATTATTGAGTTCAGACGGCGAAACGCCGGTGTACGCATACTCATGTTTTGTATTAGGTAGTTGTTGTCAATTGCTCAGCTCATTTCAACGGTTCTTTTTCATTTCGAGTATAAAATGTAACAACAAACTTACGATTCCCCAGTCTACAGGGGCTCTTTATTGATAGGTTATATAGTCTTACTTTCATTTCAATTTTTACATCAGTTCATAAATTCTGATAGTTACGTCAGGTGAACTAAAGTATTGAAAAAACAGTTATGAACCCTTACCAGGTAAACCGGAATCAATTTCCCCCAACATTTTTTTTCCTACTTCCACCCGATCTCTTGGAAGTTCACATGGCAACTTCAACAAATGCAAACTCACTTGGTTTCTCGAACATCCCACAACTTCAACAAAAGCAACTTCAGAAATAGCTCATTTGTAAAAATAAACCTAATCCAACAACCGGTGAGGGTATAAGCAGAAATCAATGAGCTGCATAATTAATGGTTTAGAGTTGAACATGATATTTTCAATGTGCAGTTCATAACCATAGATAAAAAACCTGAGGGCAATTTAAACTTTGCGGATGTCTCAAGAAAAAGAATCCACATTTCATTTAATCAAAGGATGGAGAGAGAGAGAGAGAGAGAGAGAGAGAGAGAGAGAGAGAGAGAGAGAGAGAATTCCATAGTCACTGACGTAATCAAATGCTCTGTCGTCTGCATGCTTGCAATCGCCACTTTTGTAACAAATTCTACACATTAAAAAAAGCAATAGAATAAAGCAACTAAAAAAAAAAATAAAGCAGAAGCATAATGCAGGCCATTTTCATTCCAAATGTCAGTGCGAAGTGCTGCGACACAATATCTTCTGGAGCTTCGTTGTTCTCAGAAACGGCCAGCTTTTCTTTCTTCCGGTCAGGACTAATTTCCATATCATTTGTTCCAGGGGAATGAAGGACATGGCCGATCGTGGTTGGCTCAAAGCTGTTGAAGCTGTTTTCAAATGAGATAGCGAGTTCGAACTCCACCGAAAACAAGCTTAGTATGAGAAAAGGACCTCAATTATCGAAAAAGAGGCTCTGCTGGGGCAACAATAACGACAAATATCACTGTTCTGCGATGCACATCACATGCAGGACCACTAGGATGCCTG
>NC_087201.1:111730347-111770347 GCF_015104395.2 Macrobrachium nipponense
TATATAATATATCTATCTATCTATCTATCTATCTATCTATCTATATATATATATATATATATATATATATATATATATATAGGAAAGAGAGAGAGAGTGTTTATATATATATATATATATATGTATATAATATATATATATATATATATATATATATATATACACGAGAGAGAGAGAGAGAGAGAGAGAGAGAGAGAGAGAGAGAGAGAGAGAGAGAGAGCTCTCATCAATATAATATTTCAGTAAATAAACTATAAATTCGGAAAATAAAAATTTTACGAATCAATCTACCTTAATATGTTCATATATACATTAGTACAAATTACTTATGTTCAACTATTAATATATCTTACAAAATTGAAATTTTTAAGGAAATGTGTACTTTTCCAAGTAGGACAACTCGTCAGTTCGTACACACCCTCTACCCGTTGAATCAATGAGGTGTCCAGAGTGATTTCGCGCTCTCGGGCGCGTGCGCGCGCGTGTGTGTGTGTGTGTGTATGGCCAGCGCGCCATACAATCATTGCCCTTCCCTTTAAATCATTAAATATAAACCATTTGAAATTACCCTTCTGTTTCTAGCAAATTTTTCATTAAAAATGATGTTATTTTCCGTGTAACAGAAAATATTAACGTTCACGCGGATGTGTGTGAGTGTGTGTTTAATCTGCTAGGGACCATTTATTGCTTGCTTTGTTTGGGGAACATAAATTAATAAACTTTCTAAAGACTGATATGCTTGGAAGCAGCACAGTTACACCAAGAGCAACCCTCCATAAGGGAGACCGGCAAAGAGCTCACGGACAAACAAAGGAATGTAAACATTGACATCAAAGATCCTTAGAGAATCAAAAGAATTTACTCTGCACTTTATATGTAAAACATACAGATGCTTGTTTGACATTCAAAACAAAACTATCAAATCATACTATAATGGGCGTAATGTCTGTCTGTCTATCTGTCTGTCATTCAATCACGGCCAAACGGCTGGTCAGATGGGCATGAAACTTGGCAGGGTTATGGTGGGGACCCCTAAGATGGTTTGTAATGGGGTTTCATCCAACCTAACCCCCTCCTTAGGGGGGGGGGGTGAGAAGGGATTCCCTGAAACGGAGCCGTTTCTGGCCGTGAAAAGAGGCTGGTTATTCCCGTAGACTTAGTTACTTTACGATTTTCCATACATAATTTTTGTACAACTTCCCCCGAGAAAGTCGCGAATATTTCAGCTCAGACACAATAGAAGATGAAAATTATCATCAAAATCCGCAAAATTTTTTGAATAACTTAAATCCATTGGGACTGCCAGTGCACAAAATAACGTTGAAGAAGTACTGCCCGGTAATGTTGCTTCGGAATTTTGATCCTGCCAATGGACATTGCAACGGAACGAGGTACACCATTATGGAGCTAAACTCCCACGTCATCGAAGCAGTGATAGCAACGGGCCCTCACACCGGCAAACGTCTGTTCATCCCCCGGATTCCTCTGATGCCTTCGGACAACCAGTTTCCGTTCCAGTTACGGCGCAAGCAGTTTCCCATCAACCTGGCCTTCTCATTCACTGCAAACAAGTCGCAGGGCCAGACTTTGGATTGTGTTGGTGTGTTTCTGCCATCACCCATGTTCACACATGGCCAACTGTATGTGGCGATGAGCAGAGCAACTGACTCTGCCAACTTGAAATTATGCTGTGGACAAACTGATAATATTGTGTACAAAGAGGTTCTGTAGTAGGTATGTATAAAAATCGACCTTATTTTAATATTGCTGAACAAATAGTACATATAAATTTTTCACTTCTGCACCCGTATTTTATCACCCATTGCAGATGGGTCAGTTTGCTAATAATAATAATAATAATATTAATAATAATAATAATATTAATAATAGTAATAATAATAATAATAATAATAATAATAATAATAATAAGGGTTCGCTGTGAAACTTTGATTCGTGTTGAGCAATACTTTGCCCTTGGAATTTTTTAAAAATTATACAGCTATCACACAAATAGTGCCAAACTAAAACATCCAAGTCTAATATATATATATATATATAAAAGGTTATGGGCTGCTATATTTAGCCCTCGTGATATTTTTATTTAATAAAAGACGCATAACTTCCCATTAGCGGTGCAATGTTGCGGAAATGTTGGGTCTGTTATAATTCCCTCAAGTAACAACAATGGAAAGTGGCCATTCCTCTGCTCTTATGAGGCACTTCCATTCCATTGCGGTGACATTTTCCGAAACCTACTAAACCAGTGGATTTCCCGAAAAACTCTCCTCGTCTCTTGTATCCAGAAGACTGTTGTTACTCTGTTCGTCTTCTTGATCGAAACTCCCGTCTTATATCATGTTTTTTTTTTAGATTTTAGTCCCGTATAACTGAGGGATTCAATACTAAAAGGCACAATGGAGATAATGTTAACGTCACCGAGTTTCAACATTTGAACAATTATAATACGTTATGTTTAAAATAAATCTAATTATTGCCGAACAAAAAAATACGTTACTTTATCAAATTATCCATTCGTCCATCCTACAAGGGTTGTATAATGCAGGCTTCCATCTCACTACAATCTCTATAGTTTATATTTTCCCTAAATATACTATTTCTAACTTAAACATGCAAGCCAAAATAACGGCTAATTACTGTCACATTATCATTACCGTTATTATTACAAGTAATGGATACGGCTTACACACACACCACACACACACACACACACACACACACACACATATATATATATATATTATATTATATATATATATATAAAGAAAAAAAGTGTAATCACTTTATTTCCTGCTTCTAAAAAGAAAAAGCAGGAAAGGTGCACAGGACACGTAAAATATGGCAACTTCACAACTCAATCAAATACCCGGTGTCCGGGGTGGAGGGGATCGATGCTACAGGTTTAATATCTATTTCATACGATAACCTGAGCAAAGCGTTACACCAGCAATGGATGGAGGGGAAAGGGTGGCGCCAGGAAGAGGAGGAGGAGGAGGAGGAGGAACAGAAGGTTGGGGTAATGGAGATTCAGAGAGGGAGGAGAGGAAATTTTTAATTCTGGAATAATTTGAAAAAGGTAGGTATGTGTAAATGTTCAACTTGACGTCAAGCGAGAAAGAGAGAGTAATTTTCATTTTGCAACAATGACGTGTCCAAATGTCCATAAATTTTCAGACACGCATTTCCCACCTGCACGAGTGTTTGTAATAACATCGGGTACAAGGATGAAAAATAGATCAAAAGTAGCGTCATTCAATATATTAACAGGAAATCACTCTTTGGATACGCTTATCACAACAAAGCCTAAGATCTATAACACAAGGAATATAAAGCATTTCTGATGCCAGATAGCTGAATTTTAACCCGTATCCCGAGCATCAACACGTGTATCCAAAAAGTGTCAAGAAGTCGAGAAGTTAAGAGGGCACTGTGGCTATTACAATTACAAATTATGTATCTGCTAAAAGGTAGCCAGCAGATTCTATCTATCTATCTACTATCTATATATATATATATATATATAATATATATATTACATATTATATATATATTATTATATTATATATCATATATATATATATATATATATATATGATATATACACACACCTCATTACCACAGGTGGAAAAATGATAAGACGGCGTTCCGTGTAGGTTCGGTATCGACTCTATTTACCAACCATTGACGATATTAAGTCGAGACCGGCCAAGCATTATAACCGTGTTCTTAATTTTTTCACCAGTGGTTATGTGTGGCAAACAAATCACGTTAACGTGATTATAATCATATATAAATACAAATAAACACATTCACACGTTTTGATGTGTAGTATGTATGTGTGTGTGTATATTATATATATATATATATATATATATATATATATATAATTTATATATATATATATATATAATATATATATATATATATATATATATTATATATATATATATATATATATAAAGAATCCTTTTCTATATATAGATCTATGAGATTCACGCGATCAACAGAATAATTAGAGAAAAAAAATGGCCGAAAAAGACATCAAAGAACTGTATTAAAGTAAAGGATCAATATGGGTCCGTCGGCAAAGACCTAGGTAGTAGTTGTTCCTCCCTGAGGTCACCCTAGAGCCTCCCAAAGGTCACTATGAAATTTCATCAAGATCTCCAGCTTTCCGGCATTTTCACAGCCACCAGATATTTTCAGCGGCGCATAAAGCCTCGACTAATGGCTCCCTAAATCTGGCCGGGGTGATTACGCGTCCGGATTCGCTCGAGGACGAAACGCTGGGATTTCTTGGCATTCCGCTCTGCTGCTGCTGCCGCAGGGTCTCGTGATCATCTGCCAGTGAAATGGAGCACGAAATCCTTCTCCCTCTCCAGCCCATTCAATCATTTTCAAATAGCTTTCATTTTCCCTCTCCTCACCTGTGACTAACGGATGCTACACCAGTAGAAACAGGCATTTCAAGAACATTTCTTTGGATGTCAATTGCGACTGCAGAAAGCTACTCGGTGTCAAGTAATTATATAAAATGTCAAAAGAAAATAATAGCATTCGGAATTAAATTAAAATAAAAGTGATGAAAATAATCACGTAATGTGGACAAAGCCGACTGATAAAGGATTGCAGATATAGGATTGCAGATATATATTCGAGAGAGAGAGAGAGAGAGAGAGAGAGAGAGAGGAGAGAGAGAGAGAGAGAGGAGAGAGGAAGAATTAACAATATTAAACGATTTGGTCCCTAAGACTCAGTTACGGGACCTAAATGCTTAGAGTATTGAAGCATGGCCCAACCAAAAGTTAAAGTATGGTTCTTACCCAAGGCTACATCAAACAGAAAAGTTCATCTGAGACTTGAATAAAGAGAACAAGTAACTTATATGAGTAAGCATGGAGAAAAATTAGGATTTTCAATAAGAAAGTCTCTCTCTCTCTCTCTCTCTCTCTTACAACACACACCACCTAAGTGCGCCAACCGTCTCCGTAATTTTCGAACGCGGGCTGTAATAGTACATTCCTCTCGAATAACTGATTCCCATGCGTTCAAAAGTTCTGTGATATGTTACAATATAGAATCTTAGTGTCGACGAAAACTCCCTTCCCCTCTTATTCTAATTATATATATAATATATATATATATATATATATATATATATATATATATATATATATATGTAATATATATATAAAAATACCGAAATGGCTATGCATATGTTGTTCTCCATCATTCAAAAGTTCCTCTACAATATCAAGTGGAAAACATGTTTAATTCTATTTAGGGAGAGCTTGGAAAATATATAAAATTTCAGAGCCATGCAAATACACATATGCAAAAGGACTCGTCAGAAAACAAAAGAATTCCAAGAATTTTCAAGTCAAAAGCAGCCAGCCCCGCAACACAACAATGGGATAGTATCATTCATTGGAATCTTCATGCAGAACAATTGGGAGGGATTTTCATTTGGGTTTCACTGTCAACCACGAAACTTTCTAAGGGTTACGCTCATTCTGGATTTTGCTCGCAATTAACAACCACCTCCACAAAAGCACACACATTATAATTATATATATATATATATATATATATATATATATATATATATATATATATATGTGTGTGTACATACATACGCACGTATATGTATGTGTGTTATGTATATGATTAGTATCTATATATATATATATAGGATATATATGATATAGTATATATGATGTATATATATATACACACACATACGACTTCTACTACTTAGAATTGTTTATGGTTAAAAACCAGATACTACAACTGTTAAGCGAGACTACTTTCGTGAGGTCCGCTATCAAATGTTCAACTGCTGCCGCTAATCTCAGCCAATTTTCGAGAACCGCAAAAACTGACAGATTTTAGCTCGTGCATAAATATAGACAGCAAAAAGTAACCATAAAATATCCTTCATTTTTCACCCGGCAAAATGTTGTCTGCGCAGTAAATCTACTATCGTATTGTTTGACCCGAATTCATGCAGCGCTGTATTTCATGATAATGGATCCATTTCATGTGTAATTGAATCCTGCTCTCTCTCTCTCTCTCTCTCTTCTCTCTCTCTCTCTCTCTCTCTCTGAAATTCTATATGCATGAGAGTATCATTAAATGATTGCTATAAATTTTTCTGTTTACCACACGCCGAGATCAATAGAGAGAGAGAGAGAGAGAGAGAGAGAGAGAGAGCTGTATTATAAAAATTAAATTATTTTCCTGAGTATCTTGTAAAAACCTGTTTCTTTCCCCGGCCAGTCATGAACCTATTTTCTCTCCCTTCTCTATACAGTCACACAGCTAACACCGCCCCCCCGCCCCCCCCCTCTCAATCTCTCTCTCTCTCTCTCTCTCTCTCTCTCTCTCTCTCTCTCTCTCTCTTTTTACGACTCCTGGTTGCAATGTTAGCTCCCACTTTCTTTCTCCCTTGCCAGTGGCAAAGCAATATAGTCTAGTAAAGACTTTCTTGGGCGCCCATGTTTATAACGGTGAATATCTCGTGCACGCACTATAAGACCTTTCTCTTAAGTCAGAGTAAGTTACCACCTACGTTGCCTAAACCATTTACAGCTGAAAATAAACCAGCTGAAGAATGGCCCACCAAGCCAAAAGGAAACGGGCCCTGGATTTTCTCAAGTTCAGGTCAGTCTCTAGATTTATTTTTTTTTTTAAAGAAACTACGAAGAAGTAAATTTGTAAAAACGAAAACAAAATTAATCCTCGCACTCAACTACGCTTTCGTGATTGTTCAAAAGCTTTTTAAACTCTCATAGTACACTTTTATTTATATGTTTTATGGATTCTGAACACTAAAAGTGGTACCTTCGTGTTCCCTTATCGTGCTACAAAACAGCCACATCATTTTTCATGCATCTGATATTAAGTGACCCTTAAACATAGCGACTTCATTTTTTTAATGAGACCAAAAACTCCCTTAGATATTTCAGATTGAATAATATCAATAAAAAAAATTCTGTTTCCTTTTCATTAGGATTTATTTTAGAATTAATACCTTTAAATGAAACCATCTTGTCAATACATTTTTTTTTTCATGATGAAATTCTATGATGTTACCATCCTACAAATATTCCAGTTTAACCTACTCGATTCACAGCTTATTTAGTGTCAGGCCTCCAAGTTCATTCATCAACTTCACATGTCGATATATTTGCCAATTCTGAACTCCAGTCAGCAGGCCTTGTAACCATTTAGAAACCTACTTTCATCGTGAATTTACATTTTCATGTCTCAAAACGATCAACTTCATTCATCCCCTGATGGCTGATGAATTTTTCTGTTAACAGAATCATTTTATTCTTAAATATATTGATTCACTGTTCCAGTCGCCTTTTATCAACAGATACTGACAAACATTCCACAAATTCTTCGGCCTCAGTGAATTTCCCTTCTGCCCAACATCTCTCTTCCATCCACTCTCCTCTTTCTCCCTTTGCGCTATGGATATCGCCCCCCGCATGTTTGAACAATATTTGGCTGCCACTCAAAGATGGGTTCCGGACGAATTTGTTTTCTGTAAAGTCGCTCTCTCTCTCTCTCTCTCTTCTCTCTCTCTCTCTCTCTCTCTTCTCTCTCTCTCTCGCTCTTCTCTCTCTCCTCTCTCTCTCTCTCTATATATATATATATATAATATATATGTATATGTATATATATATATACACACACACACACACACACACACACACACACACATATATATATATATATATATATATATATATAATATATTATATGATATGTATATATATATATATATAAAATATATATATATATATACACATATATATATATATTATATATATGTATATATATATATGTGTGTGTGTGTGTGTGTATATATATCCCACACATACACGTTATGTCATGACTTAGTTGTCAGTTCGTGTGAACAACTCTCGATTACTGCGCTGAAATGCTTTCCAAATCAAGAACGACTGAATTTCTCTCTCTCGTCTCTCTCTCTCTCTCTCTCTCTCTCTCTTATATATATATATATATATATATATATATATATATATATTAGTACTATATATGTATACATATATTATACATATATATATATATGTATACATATATACTACATATACTACATATATATATATATATATATATATATATATATATATATATTATATATATGATATAGTCGATAATAATTTCGTCCTCTCGTGGATTCGAACCAGCGGACATAGGAGAAATCAGGACTTCAGTGACATTACCGACTCGGCAAAAAATAAAAAAATAAAAAAAATAAACCTCCGGTTAACATACAATGAAAATATATTAATTCCGAGGTAGAGTGAATTGGATATTAAGGACATTTGTAGCTTTATGCATATAAATATAGTATATTTCTACCAGTCATAATATAGTCATATATGAAACTCAACTCACGATAGTCTTAAATAAAAATGTCCCGCGCGCGCACGCACGCACACACACACACACACACACACACCAAACGCTCATTGGCCACGATAAATATGCAGCACAGCAGCGTCAGGGAAAAGTGCAAAGGGGTGTTGTTGTGTGGTGCCAGGCAATAGCTGATCGATTCGAACCCTTAGTATTCTACAAGTCTCCACATTCTGCATGCAACGTCGGACGCCCAATCGACTGCAACCGATAAAAATACGGCAGAGAAGCGATAGAACTGTACAAGTAGGTCTATACGGAGGCCTGGACATGGAATGACAAAAGAATTTTTAAAACATCCGCCAGAAAACTTGACCTGAATATTTTGCATTCTGAGAGAGAGAGAATGAGCGAGCGAGAACTTAGGATGACGAGAGAGAGAGAGAGAGGGGGGGAGAGAGAGAGAGAGAGAGGGAGGGGGGGGGGGGGGTTACAGGTTAAACGATCATATAACCATCTGACCGAGTTTTGAAAGTTCCACGTTGGCCGTGTGCATATCGCGCTCGGCCACCATTCGGTGGTGCGAAGTTCGATTCTCGCCTCGGCCAACGCGGAACCAGAGGAATATATTTCTGGTGATAGAAATTCATTTCTCGATACAATGTGGTTCGGATCCCACAATAAGCTGTAGGTTCCGTTGCTAGGTAACCAATTGGTTCCTAGTCACGTAAAAATATCTAATCTTTCAGGCCAGTCCTAGGAGAGTTGTTAATCAGCTCAGTGGTCTGGTAAAACTAAGATATACTTGGATACTGAAACAGTTTCCTCATTATCTTAAGTCACTTTAAATTCAGAAAGTGATTAATCAAAATTGACGACAAACTTTTTCCGTGAAGCGACTGACAACTTCCCTTTCAAAAGACTTGATATGAAATAAATTAAGCTGGCGAGATATCCTGCACTAACTTTCTCCACCCAAGTATTTGACGAAGTAATGGCACCGGAAAACCACCCGGAGGTTAAAATCCTCAAGTTGACGATGGTCGAAAATTGGAAACGCCAGGCTGTCCGCCCTGCTCTGTCGTGTGCTGCTCATTTACTCTAACTCAGCCTACCTTCCCCCCTGCAAATTTTTTACTAGACACCATTTATTCATGGCAATAGCTCTTACACTTCGGTGCAATTTTCACCTATTCTAAATACTGATGCCTATGCATGTGTAGCTGATGGAAAATAAATAAAATATGTTAGTTATAAATGCAAAAGATTTACTGTCAATACTAATAAAAAGAAACTCTATAGTTCTACATATTCAGTAATTTGAATAAAAATGGAAAAAAGGAAGCTCAATGAAGCCATCAAAACCCGTCTACTGAACTGAAACAAGGTCAAGACATGATCTAGTTTTAAAACAACTGCTGTTTTTACAATACACTGATATTGATAAGCACCATCTTACCTCGACAGTTACGAAAGCAATAACTATAAGTGTGGTTTGAAGAATTAATTAAATAGTGATATATTTGGAAAAATAAAAAAATCTACAAGACAACCAAAGTTCGTTACAAGGGTAACATTTTAGATACCCTTCGACCTCGCCCGTCACGGGCGGGAGAAGTGATTGAGGGGGAAACGGGCGGGAGAGGAGACACCATCGAAGCAATCACCGGGAAAACTCATTTGTCTAATGCCTCAACTCGTTAATTACACTTAATGAATAGCATAGGGGAGCTCAATGGATACGCGGATAAATGATATTCACCGGCCGCTGGAATAAAAGCGAATCATATCCCGTTTATATTAAGTTGGAAGTCCGTCAATCCATTTCCAAATCAATGGCTTTCAAATTACATTGCCAAATCAATAGCTTTTCAAATTACATTTGGGAATGACTGCTCGCTAAAACTATTGCGGAGTAATAATCTCAAAATGAGATTTTATCAAATCACTTTTTTTGCATCAACAGCAAATGGAGGACTGTTGGAATTCCATCGTGTTCATTTGATGACACAGGACACCAACATCCATCCAGCTGCTTACTACCACAACACAACTGGAGTATTAGGCCATAGTCTGAACCAGAGCCGTATATAGAGAGAGTTTGGCCTTGGTCGGAACCACTTATTCAAGGTCACTGATCCAAACACCAAGCGGCGTGTTTTGGGAGGGACGGTATTAAAACAGCCTGCTGGCAGGCATCTGAAAATGGAAGGATTATTCTGTCATTCTTCGAATAATCTCAGGTACGACCACGATAACGCAAATGGGAAACAATATAATGCTAAAATGGGGAGTAGTACGCCTCACCTGTTTGTTTGTATGGTGTTTTTACTACATGGAACCGTTGGTTATTCAGCTACGGGACCAACGGCTTTACGTGATTTCCGAACCACGTAGAGAGTGAACTTCTATCACAAGAAATACAAATCTCTCACCCCTCAGTGGAATGCCCGAGAATCGAACTCGCGGCCACCGAGGTGGTGGGCCAAGACCGTACCGATCACGCCACTGAGGCGCTCGGATAAGGACGCTACTGCAGCAGACCTTTTAACATGACACCATAGCACTATCATCTACTGATTATTTTGATCCGATATTGTTGAAAATGCTTTATGAAAGTCATTCTTCCATACTAAATGCGCAAGGCACTGGTATTCCACCTATATGGAATTGTATTTTCTTTACTCTGATATGGTGTTACCGTCAAATTAGAATACACCCGAGTTATCTATGATTTTGCCACCTCTCCGAAACAAGGAAAAATAACCTTAATGTTTACTACTGTACGCCATGACTGGTACTGCCATTACAACAGTCAATCAAAGAAGATTATTCGCAAATGACAGCAACCTTTATCCAATTTTGCAAAGTGAATCAATTTGGCTCTATGCAAGGGACATTGAATGTTGTCCTCACGAACAAATCACAAAACCCACTATGGACTACTTGTGGAAGCGCTGAAATCGGGTCAAAGCGTGTGCACTCATGAACACAAAACAATCAAAAATTCCCCCAAAGCGGCAATGGCAGCTGCACCAAGTTAATTCAAGTATTTTTCATGTGTTGCGCGAAGCAGCTGTTAAAGGAGGTGATGTTGCAACGTCCAGCTGCTTTACTGATCTATGAGATTTTGATGACGAAACCATGACGTTTTTGGAAACGGAAGAACGTACCTCCTCCCATTTTACCCCATGATTACTTGTTGAAAACAAATCCCCAGCTGGGATCTATTTTTACTACGTAGCTCATAGCTGCTGTTAGTCAATAACCTTGATGACATCTGAAAGGGCATCACAAGAGTTTAAAAACTGCAGCCAAAAGGGGAAGTTGTGAACAAACTACGGAATGCGGAGGCATATTTTCGCTTCATGGAAAGCTCTGCACGAAGGGAAGTCCGACACAGACGGACGAGACTATCTCTATTCAAGCACGTCTCAGGTTGTTAGTCTCATTTTGTATTCATTTTTACTGAAATCTTTTCAACATGAGGGAGTTGTCATGACAGTAACCGTGACACACACACACACACACACACACACACACTGAAGGGCGGACATCCCATTCTCCATTCAGGCAGATCTAGGAAGACCGTTTACCTTTCCACAACGTTAACCGAAGCCACACAACCAAGCAAGACGAGTTGCAATGACAAGTTAACCGTGACAAACAAACAGACGGGAAAACAAATTAACACAATACTGGCTAACACTTGCCGATAAAGGGGCTAATAAAGTACAGTAATATAATATAAATGACGAGTTATATGAAAAAAAAACACACACACACACCATATAAGTGAACATCTGGTATTTATCATTAAGAATTTAGACGGAAGGAAAAATATGATATCGGAATTGAGAGGCTATTTGACAAACTACTCGCAAAATCTGCTCGATTCTTGACTTTATTCTCAAAATATCCAACATGAGTTGTATTTTTTCAGAGGAACATACAGCATCCCAACTAAACGTCCGCCATCTAATAAGTCTCTCTCTCTCTCTCGTCCCATCTCTCTTCTCTCCTCTCTCCTTCATCCTCCTTCTCTCATCTCTCCATCTCTCGTCTCTCTCTCTCTCTCTCTCTCTCTCTCTCTCTCTCTCTCGAGCTGCTGGTTACTTTGTGTGACTGGATGCAGTTTCATCCTGATGTTTACCTAGAACTATTTTTCCCCGACTACCATATTTTATGAGAAAAATAGTGAGAACTTGATTCGTACAAAATGTGTCCAATTACTGGTAATTTTGTCCTAAAATGACAGGGGTCTTGGTGCAAATCAATAATTTAGGAATATTTGATTACACCCCTAACTTGTGACATCTTATTATAAATAAATATATCTAAAGACATCGCTAAAGGAAAGCTTGAAGACAGATAAAGAAGAATTACACTCAAACACACATTGCACATACATACATAGTATAGTACATTACACACAAACACACACAGGCAGCTAATATGAATGTATATCTTATATAATATATAATATATATTAGAGAGAGAGAGAGAGAGAGAGAGAGAGAGAGAGAGAGAGAGAGAGAGAGAGAGAGAGAATCTCTCTGGAGTTGTGGGATTCATGGAGAAGTGTCCTAGCCTGTGAAAATATTGACCACATTTACTCTGAACTGTGAAATTTGTCGTTAAATGTTCATCTGATTCATAGTTTTCAATTACTTTTTAGCTGAACTCGACAACAAAGTGAAGTGAGGTTCCACAGTAAATCCTAAGAATACTTCAAGTTAAAGGCTGAAACAACGGTCGCTTGGTTTCAAATGAATAAAGTGAACAACATATGAGCACTTTTTGTCAGCGATAAGAGATGTCAGTCTTGAAGATTGAAGAAAGTAATAAAAATATTGGAAATGTTGCCCAGAAAGTTGTCGATGCAAAGTCCACATTCAAACATGCGGAAAATACAATAAATAAAACACACAATATATATATATATATATACACGCGGTTGTGCGCATTTGTTTATGAGCGCGACTGAGTGTGAAGTCAAGCTTAGAACGGCAGTAGAGGCTTTTCTGATAAGTTCGGAATTCCATTTGACCAAAGAGGGTCTTAACGGCACTCTAACGAAGACACCAGCCCACTTCAACAAATCGCCCCAGCGTAAAAGGGGGAGGGAGCAGCAGCAACAGCAAGAGGGAAAATGTATGGGAGGAGGGGAACCACCGATGTGGGATGAAGGCTAAAATCCCTTATTCTCATGGGGAAAAATAACGAAACAAAAGAACCATTTTCATCAATAATAATAATAATAATAATAATAATAATAATAATTAATAATGGAAGGAGACCCACTTTCAAACTCATCTGAGCATGATCACGGCACCGTGATCATGCTCGGATGATACCAAGAGAAACGTTGGCCACTAATTCGTCATATTTTGACCGATCTGTTTATCTATTTATTGTGACAAATAAATTTGTAAGCAATATCCCTGAAAATGACTCCTCCTGATGAGTAATATCGGCGCAATACTCGCCAGTTGTAATAGCAGAGAAAAAGTAATTAGAAAAATAGAGAAGACTATTTCCAAGTTAAATGCAGCTGATGCAGCTATATCTTTCAATAATAATAATAATAATAATAATAATAATAATAATAATAATAATAATAATAATCAGCAGCAGCGGCAATAATGATCATAATGCGAGAAGACAGCACACAAAAATTTAACACTTCAGATAGAAAAGAAAGAAAGAAAAAGAAGTCAAGAAACATAGATATCTCTCACAAATGAAGCGTTGCGCATTTCACGTCTGAGCGGACGACTGTCTTAGGGCAAACAAAGTCCAAGCTTTTCACAGGGGCGGCGACTAACTCTAAACCAACAGTCATCGAACCAACCTCCGCCACAGGAGGACTTCCGGTCGAGTTTTAGGAAACCAAACGAGAGAATGACCAATGACCACCACATCATGGCTCCTTTGGGTTCTTTCTCCTGGAAATCTCTCCGAACAAGACTC
This sequence comes from Macrobrachium nipponense, assembly GCF_015104395.2. Taxonomy (NCBI): domain Eukaryota; kingdom Metazoa; phylum Arthropoda; class Malacostraca; order Decapoda; family Palaemonidae; genus Macrobrachium; species Macrobrachium nipponense. Next base: position 111,744,733 of record NC_087201.1, read on the forward strand.
AGTTCTCCGATCCAGTATCGCAAATGCCATGAATATCGGAAAACATTTTGGAATAGCTCATGGAGTATTTGGAAAACCATTATTGAAGCCATTTCACTTTTTCTTCTGCTTTCTCAGTTTATAATCAAGACAGATATGGTCTTAAAAAGATGATAACGAATGCAATGGAAACACAGAAATATACTAACGCTAAGGATATTTTTACTAGTAAAATTTTATACACACATTTTAACTAAATGTTTTCTTTGGAGTCAAATAAGGTTTAGTAAACACAACGACATACACTTAACTAACAAACCACGTCAACACCAACTGGAACAAATGTAGGTATACAAACATTCTAACGAAAATATGCAATTTAAATTCAAATATATCCAAACCCGCGGACAAATTGTAATACACAATAATCTCAGCATTAACCCAGTTAACTACAATTTTCTGCGAATTAGCCGCCTGTGAGCCAAAGGTTAATGTGTTTGAAATTAAAAGTTTTATTTTCTTGATCAAAAGGCTGCCTTCAAAAAGAGAGAGAGAGAGAGAGAGAGAGAGAGAGAGAGAGAGAGAGAGAGAGAGAGAGAGACTGAATCAATTTCCAAGGCGAAATGACTCTCGACATTCCAGCCGTATTCCCTGCTACCAACTGAATCCACGGGTCAGTTTGTACACAGCAACCCGGATATCAAGATACAGAAGAAATTCGTCACCAATGGAAATCTGGTATTCTCGGTATGTAATTCATGAATGAATAAATGAATGTCTGACTGAAAGGGCGGACGAGACTTCCAGGCGTCTCCACCAGGTCCTTCATATCTCTGCCAAGATCTCAGGCGTTGTGTTTCAACTATGTAATAGCATTAACATTACTCTCCTTCACATCGAGTTACTCAATTCTTCTACGTCAGACCATGAACTTCAGTCAATTACAAAAAAGAATATGGAAATTTTACTGCAAAAATAGAAAGTCTTAAAAGTTCAGGCGATGAAATTCATGAGGCAATTAAGGAAAACTCTCAACTACGTAATGACAGAAAAGATCCGGGGATGACTTTTCGAGAAGGAAAAGTAACGGATGACCATTATACCCACTATTACGTTCTCAAGGAAATTTCAAAATGGCCGGAATATACACTTTACAAAAAATACATATAATAGCAGTAAATTACAAAAAGCAATTAATGTCAACCATGTAAAATATATTCGAGTTTATGAAGGAGACTCTCTCCGTACCCCAAATGTTCTTTGAATTATCTGCAATTTCATATAGTACTTATCATCTTTCCCCTCCTGAGAGGTTAATCTATCTGTCGCTTCATAAGTTACAACTCCATTTACAAAAAATTGATCTCCTCGCCTTTCCAAATATATCTACTCCATCCCCTTACTTTTTCATGTATAGTAATAGTTCCGTCGCCCTCGGCACAAAACACTCGGCAACAATTAGGAAGTTATGCCTACATGATTGGATATAGTTAGGGAAGGGAAAATGAAATGGAGAGGAATATACCTTAAAGCTACGCAATAATCTCGAGACTTCAAATCTCATGTGGAAATTCATGTCACAAGACTGTCATTGACAACGGAGACGCATGAATGAAGCTCAGTTCTCATTACGGCACAACAGCTTCGCTGTAGGAAAGCCAATTCCTGCGACATTTGGGTCCATCTGAACAATCTATGCAAATCATATCTTTCAGATGAACAACAATTTGTAAGCCGTGGACGACAGCGTCAAGACCCACAACTGAAAGCAGTCAATTTCAGCAACAAGCAAACCATGCTTGGCCAAATCAGTATGACGTCCATTATAGTTATGAACTTGAAAATACCGACTCTCTGAAAGGTCAAACGTTCAAATATCATGGCATCAACGTTGCGCGGATTAGGATGTCAATCACCTTCAATGAAATATCAAAGTATTTTTAGATCTAATTCTTTTACTCTGACGATTAACGATATGTTGTTTGTCGAACAAAATTATCAAAGCTCATTTTTAACTAAATTAATTATAATCCTCTATAACATTTTACAGTCGAGTAAATACCATTTCAGGAGAGAGAGAGAGAGAGAGAGAGGAGAGAGAGAGAGAGAGAGAGAGAGAGAGAGAGAGAGAGAGAGAGAGAGAGACTTGTTGTCTTCATGACTACCAAAGGTACTATCTAACAACCTTTCAATAGTTTTGTAACCTGAAAGTAACAAAAAGCAACACGTCTGAATTTATGTATGCTGTAAATAAAAGTGTATTTACACCTTACGGCGTCTTAACTGTTACGGAAGAAAAGCAAGTGATAACCTCCTAATTATCTCCCGAGGTCATGGTAAGCGATATCAACCAGCACAAATTCCAAATTGAAAATACCTTGAATGATTTATCCTCCACCACAACTGCTTTAACGTTCCTCTAAGGTCAGACAAAATGCTGAACATGAGACTATGAGTCTACACGTAGCTAATCCTTCGGAGGGGTCGTGTTACATTGTTGTGCTATGCTACCTCTAATAGTTCTGCCCACGGTTCTGCTTTCATTCGATGACGCTGCGTAGAGCGACGGTCCAGGGGAGCTCATGATATACGTACATAGGACTACGAGTAAGAAGATAACACTCATTCATTTATCAGTACATGGAAACAAGCGCTGCTACTTGTGCGGATGAATGCAAAAATAGACGGTTGTCGTGCACCGCACAGACAGACAGACAGGCAGCGGTAAATCATTAAAACAGCTCCCGAGGGCAATGTCCACAGTCTCAACTTCAAAACAAAGATTAATTTTCAAACTCGTGACGGTTGCAGCATATGAACAAGCAAACTGCTTCCTACGCATTGAGTACAGAGTACGACGATGACGAAAGATCAAACAGAGACAAGAAACCGACTGACAAACTCACTCCTAATAACAATCCTTCACATAAAAATAAACTATTTCTAAACAACTCATTATATCTGATGGTGCTAATTCGTATCAGATTTTTTAGAGCTGCGAAGTCTACATTGCACAGAGCGAACGTAATTGGGAAACTACCTAGTTCAAGCTAAAAGCCTCGAGGGAGGATAAAGCTAAATTGAAGTTAGTTTAGAAGTGTCCAAACTATTCAACCATCGTTGAGACGCGAAAGTCATCAGCATTAATAAGGAAGGTGTTAAGTGGCCTACATATCTTATATAGTATCTAATAAACACATATGGAACAAAATTAAATTTTGCATACCAAAGTGACCACTCACGATGATAATATAACGTTAATAAAATAATCAAATCACACAACATTCATCACCAAGAACTCAACACACCACCACAACTAAAACAGCAATAATGAAGGGGATACAACCTGCTGCTCATTATGAAGGCGGCAGCACCATAGGAACAGAACTCTCCCCTACTTCTCCTCACATCATCAAAACTAACAAAAACTTCCAAAATTCAAACGGCAAATGCGAGCAAATCGAAGTCGTCTTTTCAGCAGCTTTGTTTTCTTTGGAAATATTGATAAAATGCTATGTCCCAAACACTGACGAAAATCTATGACCAATGTCCTCTACTGAGGCTTTAGTTGATGTTGCTTATATCAAGCTTCCATTTAAAAATGCAATGTTGTTAAAACGTCAGCCCCACTGGCATAAAAGGCTACGCCAACCACAGTCTTTTTCTGACCTGAAATAATAAACCCTCGGCTCTTCGTTTTCGCCTTCCTGACAACGCAAACAACCGCCAGAAGCTCCTTAAAAATTTGCAGGGAAAAATGATGCCAGCGATTCTTCAAGACCACACTCGGTCGCTTCCATAAATAACCCTCTCCCCCCTTACTAAACCCCGCGATTCCCTACCCTCATCCAGTCGGCCATCACTCCCCCCTCCACTAACTACCTACCAAGTAATCCCAAACACCCATTCACTTTCACAATCTCCTTCCTACCTCAGTCCCCTCTTCCCCAAGAACTCTCCTGCCTTCCGCTAATCCACGCCAAATCCTTACTCACTCCCCACCTCCCACTCTACATCTATACTGGTATATACCACCAAAACCCCCACCCCCTTCTCTCCAAGCACACATTTTCCTTTCATGCTGGAAAAGCCTTCTTCAAACAATCTCCCGCACCCACCATTAAGCAATTCTATTTCGACATTTACGCACAATAAATCTCTCTCATTCCCGAATAAGTAAAAGACAAAAAACAGTTTGCAAAGTCTCTATGAATATTCGGAACGAACAGTCTTTTGATATCGAACAACCGACGCGGAATTAAATCTCCCAGAAGGTAAGAGACCAAGATTTAGCTATGGAATTAAATGGTTCTGCATCAGAGGGACCATTTCCCCACATATTTTCGGAACGTTGACAACTTCTTGGAGGAACAATTCACTCAAGCGATGTTTTCATGCCTGTAATAGTCTCTTGCACTGCCTTTCATACTCGCAGTCTGTTCATCCATATGCCATACCCGTTCACATTTGACATATTGGGTCATTATTGCAAAAATACACTGATATACATCAGCAGAGGTACATTTTATACACATACCATTCACTGTATCCTTTATATAAATTATATATATATATATATATATATATATATATATATATATATATATATATATATATAATTCCAATAGTGCCTGACTGCTTCTAGAGGCTGGTTTACAAATGGGTTTTCAGTAAGAAAAGTATGATGAAATGCAACCTTCAGCAGGGCCAGCCCACCAGATGCTTAAGGGGATTTATATGCTGACGAGGTATTGAATTTTTTGTAGTTAAGGTAAACAGTTTATGCAATAAAAAACTAAGAATAAAGTCCATATATTTCCAGGAAAATATAACTTCAATTGCAGGATGGAACATAAAATTATCACAATTCGTAAAAATAACTTTTCAAAATATTCCTATCCGTCCTGATAGTTACAAGGGCTGATTACTCACACCCCAAACACACACACACACACACACATGCATATATATATATATATATATATATATATATATATATATATATATATATATATATATATATATATATATATATATATTATATATACACACATGCCTGAATATATTTCCTGTGGAAGGGATTACCTCGAACTGACTCCGGGTCGAACTGCATGCTGCCGTATACCAAGCGATTAACTCAAGCAGTGAGGTTCGTCATTATGCCAGGAGCCCGAGCTCATTATCATACTAATACTTCGTTAGTGACGAAACTTGCTTTCATAACTCTTAGCCTTTTCTCTCTCTCTCTCTCTCTCTCTCTCTCTCTCTCTCTCTCTCTCTCTCTCGTTCTCTCTCTTCTCCTCTCTTCCTCTCCTCTTCTCCAGCTGAGGACACAGGACAATTCCAGTACTACATTAATTTCTGAAACGACATAAAATTCAGATATCCCGTTTCTATTTCGATCTTTCCATCCATGTTTTCTCAACTATTCCAAAAAGAAAAAAAAGTGAATTCTAACTTTCGGAGTCTTAGGTTGATTAGTGTTTGTTCCTATCAAAGTCTTGGAATAACAGTATTCCAAGCAGAGTTGCCAACGGCCTTCGGCTAAAATTATGTAGGTTCTGAGTTTCAACTTAGTCACTTCGCTATCAATGTTTCGTGAACGTCATTATTTTTTACATTAATCGATAAAAAAAAACATTTTATCCAACCCTTACTACCTCACTCTTCCTTTCTTGTATACTTCCACCTACTTCTCAATCAGTTCATTCAAACTTTGATTCAATAACGAATTTCATACAAAAGACTTCACTACGACTGCAAGAGGCTCATCCGTCAACGAATACACTTCTGTAAACAGGCAATGACTACAACAACAATACTCATATTTGCTGTGAAAAGAATGAACTAAAGAAATAACATTTACGCTCAAGTTTGACGGAAATGGAGAAATAAAACCGTAGAAGGTAAACACCAAAAGAAGCGTCACGACACCTCTAGAAACAAAGACCTCGAAAAGCTGACTAACTAACATAATATATAAACTTCAGGCGATTGATTCAGTCATATAAACCTTCTGTACTTCTCCGTTACTCAGCTTCAGTCTAACTGGATACCCATTCTTTCCTGGGCGTCTCAATCACTTCATATCCTGAATTTTGTTGGAGGCTTTACAAATGACAGGATAACACTGTCTCTGCTGTTTGTTGGCTTGATAAGGGGACCTCAGGTTCACTATCAAGCTTTCGAAATTGTCATGACGCTGATCTCAAATACTAACTGTGTGAATTATGAGACAGAAGCCTTCACTTTTGTCGAAGGTTCTACAAATAATATCAAATTTAACACCGAATGATTATTGTGGGGGCAAGGTGGGGTTACTTATTATTAAAGGAAAGGGTTCATTCTTTCTGAGTAGAGTTAATACTATTATCCCTATGATTTGAGAGGTAATACCAGTATTATTTCCATGATTTACTTGAGACGCAAGGATCACTTCCAAGTAAAGGTGAAATTTGTTTTCCTCAAATGCCAGGGAAACGCTATGATTAACGAGGTATCTGCTAATTCCCTCTGAGTAGATGCAAAGCATGCTTCCCTGTTTTGAGGTATTGAAGTGCTACTTCTCTCTAGGCACAGGTTAAGGAATATTTCACTCTTCTTTGAAGGAAAGGGCTATTTCGTTCTCAGTAAAGACGTTTCCCCTCTAGTTACTTATTGCTGAGAAGAGGAAAGGGTGTTTGTTTGGCAGCATCGAGACAAAATCACAGATATCGAGGGAGAGATTGGACAGCCTATGGAGCCAAACCAGTTTGTGACGAGCGCTGCTTGGCGCCATTGCTGTGTTGATTATTATGTAAATAAACAACCCTGCACTCTTTATAACGTGTTGTCTAGGCTGTCCTTCAAGACTGTGAAATTATTTATGCACCATTTACTAAATACAATATGTACTGTATACAAAAATAAAAACATTTAATTTTGCTGGTATATTTCTTCTACTACAGTTAAGCCATAAACTTTGTTCAGATATGGCGAGGTCACAACATGATCATGTCGCATCGACAGCCCATTTTCTCGGCAGTCTTTACAGATTAGTAAATTATCTTTGCAGCATTTACCAAAGACGCTTTGTACTTAATGTAGAAATTAAAATTATTCTGTCTGCTGTAGTTTTTATACACTTGAGCAATAAAGTTGACCGATTTGTTGACTTTATATAAGCGTTTTTCTTGCTACCCTAAATTTACAGTTTTACTCTCTACAGGTAGATCTAATTATTATCGTTCTTTATTCATGGGTCAAACTAAGAGGGAGCGAAATTTGACAACCGAAAGGTAAAATAATTATCATCTCCAACGCTGTTGTCCCATATAAGCTTCATCCACAGGCATAATAATATTAATAACAGCATAAATTTAATAGCCTGATACCTAATGGTCAACATTCAACAGTCTGTACAATCACTTTATTGGATTTTAAAATTTACTGTATCTGATACTATTAATAGGGATGCAATTAATATTGTAGTTTGCAGGGGATGTATAAATCTTGCCTTTGCCAGTACTGATACACGTACATGCCGGCTTGATCCTTCTGGTTACTTCTTATTAGACTAAATCTGATTTGGTAGCCACAGTGTTGCTTCTTAACATATTCTGGACTTCAACATCTGTTGCAGAAACTTAAGCTCTTGCATACCAGGAGGTTTGTAAATATTATTTGGTAGAAAATGCTTGCTGCAATATGCGTGAGCAACAGTTTGGCTCTTTATCCTTCCTGCAGTTTCTAACCCAAGTAAGGCAGTGGTCTTGCTCTTTGTTCTTGTCACGATCTTCAACACAAAATTAGCAAAAATCAGTCCTGGATTTCAAATGTCACATATTATTAACAACAGGCTACCTACACCGACATACAGACATTCTTAAGGCATATTTGAACCTACGAGGCCACTCACAGATCTTATGATAGAAACTATTTAATTACAGTATAAATGTAATTACAATCTGCGCCAGTTCATATTCATACTGTTGTGATTCAGGGGAAAGTAAACTGTACGTACATTACAGAACTAGATCACGGCAACTGAACCATGACAGAAGCTACTTGCACAGCTTCCAAGTGCAATTATTACTAGGAGGTACACGTATGAAGCTATGTAACATGTCGCTGTCATACTGACCTGTAATTCAACATACTTATTTATATTGTACAACCTAAGTTAGGCTAGCCCGTAAGAATAACTTAGGCAAGGCTTGAGCTGTATTCCATAGTCTATGGAGGGGCAGGTAGAAAAAAAAATCAGCATTCCTGAAGGTTACGCCAAGTTAGGCTACCTTTACTAAGCTAAGGTTACGTTATGGTACGCTACCCTTGGTTATTTGATGATCAACCCTGAGAGACTACCTGCTTGTTAAAGTTTACTTGTAGACTAGCTAGTTGGCAAGGTTTTCGTTTACATTCATTATTTTATTAACTAAAAAAGCAGGCTTGTAGTTGACTGCAAGTTGACTGTGATTGCACAAGTTTACTTGTTTGCAGTTGTTTCAACACAGTTATAAAGATTTTCATGAATGAAAAAATGTCACTATCTTGTGAAATGTCATCTGTTCTTTTGCGATCCTGCTTCTGTCTGGAACACAGCTGATAGCCCAGCAATGGCGCCTTACTTGCACGCAACAGTCATGCTACAGTCCAATCTCTACCCTCTATATCTACGGGCAAGATTCCCTTCCTTCTAAAGGCAGGTAATAAAAGTTAGTTCTTTATTATTATTATTATTATTATTATTATTATTAAGGGCATTGGATGCATCAACTAGTGGAAGTAAAGTATGTTTCTCTCTTCTTAGGGGTAGGGAGTGCTTCATTCATTTAAGGGGCAAGCGCGTGCTTCCTGTGATTAGAGACGCACAAGCGACGGCCAAGTTAAAGAAAAGACGGGATTCCACCGAGGCAACATGTAGCACGCGACTGACTGGTTTTCAACAAGTACGTAGGTTGAATGCGGCTTTCAACCTGGAAACATGTTGCCTGCGACAAGGCAACACCGTTGTTGCTTGCACCATGTTACATGCTATGTTGACTGTTGAATGCCACAAAACCTTTTCCACCAAATCAACAAAAACAAAGCCATTTGTCAACACGATATTTCTGCAGACGGTCGCTGATGCTGCGCTCTCACGCGCACCATACAGTCATCTGATAATAATAATGAAAGCTGCTGTGACCTATTAATACTGAAATGCCTACAAAAGAAGGCTGGTAAAAATGACCTGTTACTCAAATTGCTTATTTAAAATAACTCATACAAATTACTGCACAAAGCTACAATAAAATTTGGATTACTGGAAATTGTTCATTTATGTCAAACAAAAAGTCAAATATCCAACATCGGCATTTCCTCCTTTAAAAATATCGTGAAGATTGATTACTCATGAGAGAGAGAGAGAGAGAGAGAGAGAGAGAGAGAGAGAGAGAGAGAGAGAGAGAGAATGCCCAATGAAAATACTGCGGTTTCTGGCACCATCTTCTGTTTGTTTGTGTGTGTGTGTGTGTGTGTGTGTGTGTGTGTGTGTGTGTGTGTGTGAGAGAGAGAATCTTTCCTCCACACCGACTCACATGCGTTAGTGAGCAGTAACAAGTTCTTGATCTTGTTTACTAATTAAAATTCTCTACTAATCCCCACAGTGCACCTCGTTTAGCATGGTTATTCTTGCACTCTCAAGCATATATATCTCAGAGAACAGCAAGTTTCTTAAATTCTTCTGTAAATTCTACGGTTTTTCCTTGCGACCAATTCATCTTGTTGCTTTCAACACAGAATCCTTCCCGCGGCTGGTGGGAAGGCGTTCAACACCAGGCAACAGGCAAAATCTTGTTGTATGCGTCGGGTTACACGGCAGCCAGTTGCCATCTGTCGCATGCCACACAGTTGCGTGGTACATGTTGCCTTCTGTCGAACTGGTGGAAATACACTTGACGTATGCGACAATGTAGCATGCCACATGTGGCCAAAATGTTGCCTCGGTGGAATCCCGCCTGAAGGGTTTTGCTTTTGATTGAAGATTAAGGATTACTGCCTTCTGAAAGAGGCAAGATGTATTTCACCGACTGAAGACTGAAGGACAATTCATTGTGAGTAATAGCAAAGGGCGTCTCTCTGTAATCAGAGGTATGGGCTATATCCTTTGGAAAAGAGGGATATTATTATTATTTTTTTTTTTAGGGGGCTGGAATTATTTCCATCGGAAGAGAGGACAAGATTATTTTCTTGGTGAGAGAACGAGGATGTATCCACGAAGGAAGGAAGGAGACATGTGAGTGACATTTCCCATGGGTAAAAGCTTTAGGGCTAATTCTGTGGATAAAATTAGGAAGATCTTGAAGAGTGAGAAGGGACTACTTTCTGGTGGGAAGCGTAGTTGCCTTATGCTAGTGGGGCGTCTATCTCCTCGGATGTAAGGAGGGGGGGGGGGGGGGGGGGGGGGGGGGGGGGGGGGGGGGGGGGGGGGGGTCTTCATTTGCAGAATTAAGGTCATTCCATGGGAGGATGGAACTGGCTCTTTACACCCTGCAAGGAGACCAAATCCTTTCGGAAGTGGGATGGGAGAGAAGTTTTGATTGAGGGGAGGGGGTAATGCTGTCACAGCTGAAACTGCAATCACATTCCGTTCCCATAATTAAACAATTTCTTTTAGGGCGAGAAACCAATGTGATGAAAGGAAGAAACAGATTGCGACCAAAAAGTACCAACGTACAAATATGGGTGAACCTTTCGGGATATATGAAAAGCAATGAGAACGATCAAAACAAACCCACCATGGTTTCTGTTACCGTATTCACTGAAGGAGTGATGGTAGAACATGTTCATTTAAGAAGCTTCTATGCGCTGGATATGTCAATGTATACATATCCATTACTCTCAACAAAGGGGAATTACGTTGTTTTGTGACTCATACACTTCCGTTACTGGGCAACAGGAAAATACCCATTAACGTACGCCTAATATAAGTAAAACTATACAAATACCACAAAATACATGGCTGGCGTGTGTCAGCGTTATATAAAGTATAAGTCCACAAAATAAACATGGCCTCCAAAAAGACGTAGCTATATGCGACAACCACCACAAACCGGCCGCACCTCGAATCCTAATTCCTTCGTGGAGGAAATAGCAGATCTAAACATTTCCATCCTTGGAGAAAATGTATCCTAACAACTGCCACTTGAGGGCTTGTGTAGACCACCTCCATGCTTCTAGCAGTGTATTGATCCAGCGTTAAGCTACCACTACCACCACCCCACTAGTAACACCAGCAGCACCAAAACCACCTCCTACAATAGTAAGGGGAATGCGGGGGAAGTTGGAGGAGGCAGCACTACTACCACCACCTTCTCCAACAATAAGGGTAAAGGAAGTAGAACACCACCATCCCGTCAATTCACCAACACTTCTATAAACTGTAGGGGGAACAGGAGGGGAGGGGGGGGAGGGGCAACGAAACACTACCTCGCCATTCTCTCCCAGAGCCGGGGAAAGGGGGGGGGGGAAAGGGGGGGGGGGCAACTTCCAAAACGGGGGTGGGGGAAGGACGATAAGGCAGCGAGTGAGTAATACCTCCCTCCCTACACCAAAGCTTTGTAGCTATTGTGACAAAAACAAACTAATGTCAATTACAGGAGTCAGATTTGAAGATCGCAGCTGGAAACACACACACACACACACACACACACAAAGGACTAAGGAATCATTTAACCGAATCTCCGCCGCACTGATGTCAACTCCTTTCGAAAAACGTATTCTCATACTTATCTGCTAGGGAAAAATGCTAATACAGAACGTGAAATACAATAACCAGTGAAATACGGGGAAATGAACAAAATATTATGCTGAAATCGCATGATCACCTGTCACTGCTTATCTCACTTCACAGTATGACGAGATGGAAAATGAGCTCAGGGTATTTTATTAATCTAGAAAAAAAGTCCCGAATGCATCACTGGTTGACATATTCATGATGACCAATGAAATTACTGATTCTGTCTTACATTGGTAAAGGACTAACTTCTTTAATTACTCAATAGTTCCGTAGAAGATGATGACTTCTGAAAAGAAGAAGAGAAGGCAGTGACTAAGCTCTCCAAATGCAACTGCCGGCTCAGAGATGCTGCTAAGTAGCCGAAATGCCACCTGCGTACAGGCCGCCAGCAACTCAAAGAGTACCTGAACAGCACGTCCATTTCAATTCAGGAAACGGGTCGTTCGCCCTAATCGTGAACAAACACTTGTGTACGATGAATTTAAAGCTTTACTCACTCCAGCCGATGCTGGGAGAGAGGGACAGAGAAATGGAACTGAATTACGGTCAATCGTAAGATTGGTTTAAAATTCGAATTCGAGAGAGAGAGAGAGAGAGAGAGAGAGAGAGAGAGAGAGAGAGAGAGTAAAGGAGCGAACAATTAATGAGATCTTATATCAGTGGTCAATTAAACGAGTTACCCAGAGAGGCTGCTAAGCAAACTGGTTACTACTAAACTTATCTTTGTTAATTCTAGTCCATACTTTCACGTTTTTCAAGTCTAGGCTTCAAGACAAAGTGTCTTTGGTTAGGACTTCTATCAATTACTGTTACGGTTGAAACTGTTTAGTGATTTAGTACCATTACCATATTCTTCTACGTACTTACAAAAGAAAAATATTCCACCATTATTTCTGATAATTTTCCCCCATAAATGTTTCTATACTATCCATCCACTTTCCATAATCATCTTATCTTCAGGTTTATTATTTACACTTTCAGCATACATGCATACATTACTGTATCATGGGAATTCAGGGATGATGTACGTATATACAATATATATATTATATCTAATAAAAGGAGCCCTTAAAAATACCAAACTATATAAGGAGAAATACTATATTTCAGACTGCTGTCTCCCTCTGAAGAGGGAGACAGCAGTCTCTGAAATATAGTATTTCTCTCTATATATTTTGGTGTTTTTATGGGCTCCTTTTATTAGATGGAATTCTATTATAACAGAACATTTTTACCAATCATATATTATATATATACATATATTATATATATACATTTACACCGAAAACCCATGACAATGGGAACTGGCACAGTTTCTCCACTTGATGACACAAATAGGAATGAACGCCAGCTCAATCACCATAAAATAGCGACAGGAGAGCATATCCGCTGGAATAATTGAGCCAGAAAGCAGCGAGCAACATCTGCCACATTTTTTAGGCTTGCCTTTGTAAACACCAGAAATGGTCTATAGCCTTCATTCGTTATGCATGAACCATTAAAAAACCAGATGAAATGAACATATATTATGAATCGTATAATGAGCATTTTTTAGAACCGTATTTTGTGAACCATGAACCGGGGAGATTATATTATATCACTCAATTTATGATTCATGAAGAGACAGTCAATAACGCATTACTAAAGAATCACAAGACAGGCAAAATCTATAACTCATACATCTTGAATAATCGAGACTCAACGACTTATCATTTATAAATCTTAAGAGAAATATTTCCAAAACTTATGATTTACTGACTCCACATTATTCAGAGTTCATTAAACACCCTAATTGAGTGACTCATTATTTATGAACCCTTAATTAAGAAGACTCAATAACTCATTACCTATGAAACCTTCATTAAAAATGTGATCAATACAACATTGCACATTAATCATGAAAGATGGATTCATTAACATAACGACACAGTATCTCCCCTCTGACCCACAAAATAATAATACCATTCACACTTTGCTTTTATAATCTCTGTCATGTATGTGAAATGCAAATGACGACAACACTGACCCCCTTGGGTCAAAACATTCGAGGGATTCGGATGCACAAGCACGTTTTGCTTCTACTCACTACTAAAGGACAGATCAACTTTCCTTCCAAATAAAGTAACACCACAAAATATCAAGACTATACCCCATGGCAAAAGAGAAACAAATAATAATAATAATAATAATAATAATAATAATAATAATAATCAAGTGATGGACTCCTAAGGAGGCAGGATGCAACCCGGAACCCCACACTGTAAATACCACCCAGTCGAATTGGAGAAACTGTGATACCCAGTCGAATTGGACTGTGATAGAGCAAAAAAAATAAATAAATAAATAAATAATAATAATAATAATAATAATAATAATAATAATATAATAATAATAATAATAATAATAATAATAATAATAACCTGCCTGCCTACCCCCCACCAACAGAAAGGCTGCAGAAGGAAGTGTAGGGGCACAAAAGACCAGCTCCTGATAGACAAAATAGTTATGGAGAATAGAAAGAGAAGGAAAACCAACCTAAGCATGGCATGGATAGACTATAAGAAAGCCTTCGACATGATACCACACACATGGCTACTAGAATGCCTGAAAATATATGGGACAGAGGAAAACACCATCAGCTTCCTCAAAAATGCAATGCGCAACTGGAATACAATACTTACAAGCTCTGGAATAAGACTAGCAGAGGTGAATATCAGGAGAGGAATCTTCCAGGGAGACTCACTGTCCCCACTACTCTTCGTAGTAGCCATGATTCCAATCACAAAAGTACTGCAGAAGATGGATGCTCGGTACCAACTCAAGAAAAGAGGCAACAGAATTAACCAACTGATGTTCATGGACGACATCAAGCTGAATGGTAAGAGCATCAAGGAAATAGATACCCTAATCCAGACTGTAAGGATTGTATCTGGGGACATCAGGATGGAGTTTGGAGTAGAAAAATGTGCCTTAGTCAACATACAAAAAGGCAAAGTAACAAGGACTGAAGGGATAATGCTACCAGATGGGAACAACATCAAACACATAGATGAGACGGGATACAAATACCTGGGAATAATGGAAGGAGGGGATATAAAACACCAAGAGATGAAGGACACGATCAGTAAAAAATATATGCAGAGACTCAAGGCGATACTCAAGTCAAAACTCAAAGCCGGAAATATGATAAAAGCCATAAACACATGATAAGTACCAGTAATCAGATACAGCACAGGAATAGTGGAATGGATGAAGGCAGAAATCCGCAACATAGACCAGAAAACTAGGAAACATATGACAATACACAAAGCACTACACCCCAGAGCAAATACGGACACACTATACATAACACGAAAGGAAGGAGGGAGCTCAACGAGGAGTGTAAACCACAAAAATTAGGGGAAAATATACACTTCTATAGGCGGCTGTGACTAGAAGAAAGAATATAGCTCTATCTAACATATTCCTGGAATACAAGAAGGCAGCTGAGGATAACACAATGTAACTTACGGTCTCATTAACGATACGAACCATGACTTTCACAGCGTTTCCGTCACCAGAATCACCATTATCTCATCAACTCGCAGTATAAATGTAGGGGCTGGTTATTTTACAGTATCTTCATAGGGCAGCCACATTTGCATGATCACGCGACGACGGCCTCTTGAGATCCTGGACAGCCGACCCTGTTTTCACGAAGTCCAGGGATGCATCTCTATCTCGATCGTGCCTTTTTACTTTATATTTACATGTGGTGATAACGTTATTAGAATTAATTATACATACAACTTTAAAATAAGTATTTATATAGTATATAAATAATTAAACATATATTACAAGCAAATGCATCCATTTAAGTCTATATTCCCGTACAGAAGAGAACATACCTGTACATGAATATGAAAGACTTGTTTCGTGCGGTTTTATTTGGTTAACCCGACAGACAGTGAAACGAAAGTTCCTTCAACATCATTATTTCGACAAACAACGGACGCACTGATAAGTAATAGTTTGTACACAACCTCCCTCCGCAGCCATGTATTATGAGTAAGGGGGGGGAGAGAGAGAGAGAGAGAGAGAGAGAGAGAGAGAGAGAGAGAGAGAGAGAGAGAGAGGAATGTGGCAGTAACACATGTGATGTTCTAGAAAATTAGTTTTCTTCGTACTGTCAACAATTAATTATGTTGAAAGCTCAAGTAGAATAGGAATTACTCGAGAGCAATGTGGAACTGATTTAACGATCTTTTAACACAACATACTGTTTTAAAGACAGAAGTCTTGGGGGAAAAACCCACCAAAAACTGCGGTTTACCAAAATTGGCAATTGTAACTTGTTTTCCTGCAATGAACTCGGCAGACGGAGATCCAGATAACCGTCATTAGAAACCTTCTTGAGTGAAAACAAGAAAAATGGCTGCCAATACGTCTACAATAGTTCTCAAAATTACAGGAATTTCGCAATTTATATGAAGATAAGTTCTCTTCACAAAAGACCGCTTGTTCCGAAACGTACCAAATTTCACTCATCCATATTACACGAAGAAACGAATTGCGGAGGTTGGGACCAAATGCAGAGTTCACCAGAGTTATAAAAGAATTTCAAATAATTTGTAGTATATATATAGATCTATCAGTCGAGATAAAACGTTACAGCATTTTCTCCACAATTCCAAATGCAGTTTACAAAGGATCAAGATCAAAACAGTATAAATGTTCGCAGCCTAGTCTAAATTTTTTCAGAAGAGAAGTAATAATCAAACGTAAGTGTCTACCATGACCCATTTATTTCTTTTGAAGGTAAAACGCAAATCGTTGCCTTAATGCAAATAACTGCAGCAGCCGTTCGAGTTTTACCTGAAAGTATTTTTGTACAAAGCCTAATGGAGGAAAAAAAAAAGTATATCTCAGTTTTTGCCAGACCGCTGAGCTGATTAACAGCTGTTCTAGGGCTGGCCCGAAGGATTAGATATTTTTACGTGGCTAGGATCCAATTGGTCACCTAGCAACGGGAACTACGGCTTATTGTGGGATCCGAACCACATTATATCGAGAAATGAATTTCTATCACCAGAAATAACTTCCTCTGACTCTTCGGGCCGAGAATCGAACTTCGGACCACCGGATTGGTACCCGAGCGCGATATCCACTCGTCCAACGAAGATCTGTAATAATAATAAAAAAAAAAAAAAAAAAAAAAAAAAGGGGGGGGGTCGGGGAGGGGGGGTGGGGAGGGGGGGAGAGAAAGATCCTTGTGGCCATGCCATTCATCAATCCAATCGTGAAGTCAAACGTGTCTTGTCGAATATGTAAATCTCCTCGCAATAAAAGCGATTTTAATAGAAAGGTAACCTTAGTGACCAAGGCTGTCTCCATATTTTGTCCGAGACATTATTCTTTTCCTAATTCATATTTGAATCAAACCGTACCATGCAAAAGTAGTAAAGAATTGTGCATGTGGTGTACAACTCTTCGAAGGACATACGTGAATATATTTATTACAAGAAAACATGTGAATTGAAGATTTGCGATATTTGTAGCTCTCGCCTTTTAATACAGAGTCCATAATTACGGAAAACGAACGTCTTGATAATACTGTTAGGATCATTACTCAAGAGAAACATTAATAATGCTAAACATTTCAAATGCTGGCAGAATTTTACAAACATAAAAGATCCATTTGTTTTGAAAAGCCAAAAGTAAGTAAGTTCTGAATTTAACATCCACATCTTCAATGAAAAACTTCCAATGTTACCACTGACGGTGTGCCATTCATTTTATTGCCAGTGATTCATAATACACGATATCTCTCTCTCTCTCTCTCTCTCTCTCTCTCTCTCTCTCTCTCTCTCTCAAAAATGGTAATATCGGAATTGGAGATGTTCTCAATAACTTAAAAAAGAAAAAACCTTATTAAGCAGTGTCAAAAGGCTTCGCATTCTTTGCGGTCTCTCCGAATCTTAATTCAAGATTCAGCTACGTGGTTCTCTTTGAATAGTTTCTCTAAACTTTAATCTGCTCTCTCATCTTCTAAATACCACCTCTCAATTTAGCAAAGCACAAATGTCGGAAGCTGGTGAAAACCCGTTTTAAATTAAATACATGTGTTTGTTTGTTTGTATTGTGTTTTTACGTTACATGGAACCAGTGGTTATTCAGCAACGGGACCAACGGCTTTACGTGACTTCTGAACCACGTCGAGAATGAACTTCTATCACCAGAAATACAAATCTCTCGCTCCTCAATGGAGTGGCCGAGAATCGAACCCGCGACCACCAAGGTCAGGCACCAACGCCATACCAACCACGCCACTGAGGCGTGTTTAAATACATGTGGTTGTACATATCAATTCTGCCTGGTTGTGACCAACTCGACTCCTTTACATCGACAAGCACTTTGAGGATCAACGGAATTGCCTAAGAAATTCTGGCTTGCGCAGGAATCGAATCAGGTGCCTTTACATATACATAACTCCAAGGAAATGTTCTTAATCTCTTATTGTACATTTTGGCGATGCATACCTGTATGCTTATGGGAAAAATACGAAAAATGTTGCCATACCACCTTCAGCCTCTCTCTCTCTCTCTCTCTCTCTCTCTCTCTCTCTCTCTCTCCTCTCTCTCTCTCTCTCGTCTCTCTCTCTCTCTCTCTCTCTCTCTCTCTCTCTCTCTCTCTAACTCCTCATCTCCGGTACAGAGATGGAACAAAATTTTGTTATATCCTGCAACCGGGAAAGGAAATCTAATCATTGGGATATACTACCTATTTTTACTAAGGAAATGACTACGCCTACTTGAAAAATAACAATACTTACATCGGAAAAACTAATTTTGCTAGTAAAATTATCTCTTGAGAAATGTCTGCACTGGTTGGAAAACACTTCTATTCCGATTTTCCTCACTCTAGCAATAAACACCTTCCTTGGGAAACTGGCATTCCGTCGGGGAGCAAGTTCTCTTACTCTGGCAGTCACTCTTCCGCATGCACTTCAAAAATTCCTCCAGATGCAATGGACAGAATTCATGAAGGAAACACTGAAATTCAATGTTTATAAAATGCTTCTGTACCCAAGTACTATTTATGAGACAGTTAACATTAAGGGGTGAGAATTATGGACATACTTTAAAAAATATAGAGTAGAGCTTCTATTTCTTTACAATGCAGGCTACCGTACATACAAGAAAAAAAACGAGTATTGTTCAATACCCAAAATTTGGTCAAGACATCAGTTTTTCCAAAGAAAACACATTAGCAGGGGTGATACTAACTTCCATTTGCACAACCCCGACCCCTTCCTTGAAAGGAAGAAAACAAAAAGCCAGCAGCACAGGCAATCATTGAGTACTTTTATTTACACTGATATCCAAAAGGGTTTGCGAGCTAAGAGGAGGGAAAACTTACGGACTGACAGCGATAGAAAACGACAGCACAGGTTCTCCGGTGCAATGAAATTAATGGACTAGGTAAAGAATGACTCAGCTTGGGGTGCTTCGGAGATTTACTAGTTCATCAGAGAAAAGAAAGACATAAAAATCACAGGAGTGCCGATCACTTCAATCAATCTAATCTTGATCTGACCGGTCAAAGTACCATTTTCACAGCTGCTCCTGTTCGAAAATGAGTCTACCTCACACGTGAAGTAGTTCCACAGTGGGTGATAATGAATTTTTCTTGTGGTGCTGTATCAAAATCACCACTGAGGCCCAGTTTTAACGGCAAACTTGCTTCTTTTATTAGTCATCTTGAGATACAGTTCGTTGGTGTCTAAAAATCGCATCAAATAAAACATTTCGCCCAACAGAAAAAGCTCCAGCAACTAGCTTCCATCACCTACCATCATAAAACAATGATGCAAACGCTATTATCAACGTCGACGGGAAGAGATCAAAACCCATTCGGCTGTTAAGTAAACAATAAATATGATTTTTCAATGTGACGATAAATATAAGCCCGAGCGTTCACTCTCACATCGATGAAAAACATTGTGTGACGCCTGACAATCTCTTGACTTTATATTTTACATTTTTACTATAAACATTTTGAAATAAAACATGCTGCTTTCTAGAACAGGTTAGAAGACATGTTAAAAAACAGTAAATTAAAAAAGGCGTGTAAAAACTTGCAATATCTTAGAAGACATAAAAAAAATTTAAAAAATTTCAAAAACCCACGAAATGCAGAGGTAAGAAAACTTCAAAAGGGAAGAAAACGTACGTTCACTTCCCTTGAAATTAAATCACGAAAACACTCTCAGAAATCTAAATAACAAAAATAATTTCCAGAGCAAAAATGAAAAGTTACAAATGAATTCCAATAAATCAAAATAAAATATCATTCACCAATAAATAGAATGTATGAAATACATGAATATTTTTTTCTAAATTGTGAAAACGCTGAGCAGAGAGAGAGAGAGAGAGAGAGAGAGAGAGAGAGAGAGAGAGAGAGAGAGAGAGAGAGAGAGACTTGGGATTTATATATGCGTTTGTATCAAATCGGTCTAATCTACAGTGCAGTTGAAAGATAAAACAGAAAAGGTATATGACGAATGAACTGCGTCTGGCAGAGCACTCTGGAAAATAAATGAAAAGATCCAATCGAGAGCACAAGAGAAAATAAAAATGGTAAACTGCACGCTGAAAAAAATAGTTTCTAGAGCACAAATCGACTTTTCAAAACATTTTTACTCAGAACAGGGCTGACATCATGTAATTCATTTACAAAAGGCAAAACAATTCTGAAATTTTAATTCTCGGCAACAAAGTGGTCCCCTTCTTTAATACTAGAACATTTTACATAGAATCGAGCAGTCAAATAAACTGGGTGATTTCAACTAGTACAGCATTTCCGAATCCCGCAACTCAATTTTTTCTCGTTTCATTAAAAAAAAAGAAAAATAAGGCATTTCAAAATGTCAAAAATACAGTTTACAGAAAAGTAATTTTTCTTTTACTCATCCTTAACATAAAATGCACTAAACGAAGTTGCATATCCAGTACCAAAACTCAGTAACAAAGAAAATCACTCAATAAATGTATAGTGAGAGAGAGAGAGAAAGAAAAGAGGTTTAATAACGCCTTTGTCGGCCTTTTAAGACGACTTAGGTGTCAACAGCATAACTTGCACAGCTCCACAAATAACTACCGACAACAAACTTTCTCTCTCCACAGACAAAGCCTTTCAAGCTAAGTCTAACACGTCACGCACCTGAAGGGAAAAACAATCTAACAACCATGTCACGAAGTATGTGGACATGGTAAAATGTTAAAGGAGAGAGAGAGAGAGAGAGAGAGAGAGAGAGAGAGAGAGAGAGAGAGATACGGATGTCAGGAAAGGTGAAGCTGTGTGTTAAGGGTTGCTAAGGTAACGGGTGTTAAGCGTGCAAACGAAGTAGTAGTGTGATACTCTAAACCAGGGCTCTCTCTCTCTCTCTCTCTCTCTCTCTCTCTCTCTCTCTCTCTCTGTCATAATTGCATATGTGCGTGCGCGCGTGTATATAATATATATATATACTATATAATTAGATATATAATAATATTATATATATATATTAGCTACTGTATATATATTATATATGTTTCTATCATATATATATATTATATATATATAGATAATATATTATATGTAGTCATATATTATCATTATATATATATATAGATATATATATATATTATATTGTTATATATATATTATATATATTATATATTATTATATGTATGATATTATATGATATATATATATATATATATATATATATATATATATATATATATATGTATATATATATAGTATGTATATGATGTATGTATGTGTGAGTGTTTGTTTTTTTGTATGGTGTTTTTACGTTGCATGTGTGTGTGTGTGTGTGTGTGTACAATAACATTTCAAATTCTCGTTTTCTTCCTTTTTTTTTCTTTCAACGCCCTTCACTGCAAAACTTGACCCCAGATAGGGGGCTACATGGACACGCCCTACCTAGCATAGTGGGAACCGAATTCATGTAGAGGTTACGGTTAGGTTACTTCGTTTATCCCCCGATATAGGCTCCAAGCTCGTGTTGCTCAGGGAATCCAATGAAGCACGAGGTCAGTGAGAATGCAAGAAGTTTTCGTGGGTATTACAATTAACACACCCATGTATATATTATGATTATAATCACTTTAGCACTTGATTCATTTATCACACAAATCAACAGGTAAAAAATAAGAGGCGGGGTGTAGGTCATGACCGGTTTCGACTTTATTTCCAAGCCACTGACGAAGGACTGATACATTGTATTTGGATTCACAAATATATATACTACAGAGACAGTACAGACGAACATATACAACCGTTTGAGACTGCAGATCCACCCACAGGCGAGTGTCAAGGTAGGAGTGGCTCTCAAAACTCATTTGGCTAAAATTTACAATATACTCTCAAGGGACACTACCGATGAACGTACCCACTGGAGGAGACTACGATTCCACACCTAACAGGTGTCAGGGAGGCGGGGTTGGAAATCTCATTAACACTGCTGCACCCTTACTGTGTTTACAAATATCATAGTCTTATTTCCATACATCTCTACTACCTATCTTGGAATTTGAACAATTTACAAATTTCTTTTCATATTAAAGGATCAAGTTTATACATCCCTCGATTGATGTTCATATTATGGTTGTAACTTTCTTTGATAAAGCTAGATTCAATTATATTCCTTTCCAGTACGTTATTAGAATACACAATCCTTTTTGTCCCTTCCCAGTTAATAGCATGAATGTTTTCACTAACATTTACCAAAATACCACTGTTTCCCTAAGCATATCTCACACATTTTTTATGTTGCTCTACTCTCTATTCCAGTGCCTTAACCGTTTGGCCAATGTAAAAGTTGTCAAAAATTACATGGAATTTTACATACAAATCCTTTAGTATTGTCAGGGGAGTTTTTGATAAGTACATGTTTCATTGTTTTAAAAAGCGACATTAACACCATAATTCTTCAGGAGATGGGGATATCTTTCATATTATTATTAAAAGGCAGTAAAACCACATTTTATTTTTGTATTGTAAGGTTCTTTTTGGTTTTGATACATAGACTTTTTTGCCGCATCTAATGCACTGTTTAATACACTGTCAGGGTATTTCAGTTTCTTAGCTGCATTCCGAATCTTATCTATTTCCTCATCTATATATTCTGGGCTACATACACGTAATGCTATAGAAACATAGATGTAAACACTGATTTTTTAAACTTTTGTTTTGTCCAGAATAGAAATGTACATAGTAAGAAATATTAGTAGGTTTTCTGTAAACACTATATTTAAACCCATTACTAATTCTTAGAATGAGTACATCCAAAAACGGTAGGCATCAATCTTTTTCTATTCCCAAAGTAAATTTAATTTATGGTACTAATTGATTTAACCTGGCAAAAAAGTTATTCACATCTTCGTTCCCTCGCCGTGCACAAATTATGTCGTCAATATATCTGGACCAAACTAGATTGCGTTGAATTATATTGTTTAAAATTTTCTTTTCAAAAAGATCCACATATAAGTTACTTAGCACTGGGAACAGAGGGTTTCCCACTACCATAACAAAATTTTGCATGTAAATTTTCCATTAAATTCAAATTTACATTCTTTTACAAATAATTTAATCAGTTCAATTAAGGTGTTTTTAGAAAAAGGGATATCCATCTGCGCGTTTTCTATTAATTCCGATAGAAACTCCAGTAGATCATCAATTGGCACATTTGTGAATAGTGATACTACAACAAAACTCACAAGTTTCGATTCACTATTAACTTGTAGACTATTTAGTTTATTTATCAAGTCCACACTATTCTTGATAATGGCATTAGAGATGGTACCAAATACTTCGCTAGTTTACAAGATGCGGAAACCAATGCGCTAATCATTGGTCTGGCAGGAAAGTTTGTTTTATGGGTTTTTATTGTACCATACACATACGGTAACGATGGGGAGATCACACACAACTTCTTTATAAGGCTTTCGTTACCTTTTAAAAGATAACGAAAGCCTTATAAAGAAGTTTTAATATAGTATATATATTTGTGAATCCCATCTTGCTTGGTGAGACGTACCCGCGTGAAGTCAGATTAATCAACAGATATCACAAGTTTAACATACGACTAGAATTTGAGAAATATCTAGAAGTGTTCGTGAACTATCGGTGATAAGATTAGTGTGAAAATAGTAGGATAAAGCGTCTTCTAAGTTAGTTTAACAAGTGTAATACTGAAATCAGAACAAGATGGCAGTAAGTTCCAACTGCGGGAAGAGGTGGCGTAATTTAGCTTGCTTGGCGGATTTGCAATACGATGAGGTAGCAGGAAGGGAACTGGCATTTCTCATCTATGAAATCAGCAACAGTCCTAACCAAAAAGATACAAAAGCATTCATAGATATATTAGAAGGATATAATCCTTCAAACTGGAACAAATCTAATGAAAACATCTTGAAAATAATTGAAGAAGTTCCAAATAAAATCCAAGTGGTCAAGAGACTCATAAAGAAAATATACATAAACCAACATATTCCGACAAAGAAAATGAATAAGGTGAATCTTGTGAATATCCTAATTGATGCATTAGGAAAAAGAATGCCAAAAGCATGCAAACTGTGTAAGGTTTGGTATAGCATAGTCAATCCACAAAACCTAATCAGAAAATGTGCTGCATGCAACATTCCGACCCATCCACAGTGTGCTGAGGTAATGCAAGATTTGAGAAAAGATACAAGAATTTTTTGTTCAACATGTCTATCATGGATAGACAATGTTATTAAATCAAGATTGAATGTACAAATAGTTGAGGATAAGAAGAAGAGGAAGAAGAAGAAGAAAAAGAAGAAGAGAAAAACGGAAGAGAAGTAAACAAAAATGAATGACAGAAAAAAAGAAGGAAAACAAAGAACAAGATAAAAGTATGGATGCAGAGATACTCATTGATACTACATATGAGGCAATAAAGCAGCATACCTACGAAGAAATAAATTACGATATGACAACAGAAAAGCAAATCCCGAAGAGGCTCTACCCAGATCTACACAATGACGGGAGAGGAAAAAATAGACAAGAAAGACAAAATCTGCAACCTTTTGAAAAGAGGGAATTGCAGATTTGGAGAAAGATGTTACTACAAACATCCTAAGGTATGTCAAAACTATGAAATATATGGTAAATGTGCATACTTAGATGGCTATGGGGATGATTGCAGAGATCTGCATCCAAAAATATGTAAAAACCTAAAAGAAGGAAAAGGATGTAAGTTCGACAAAAAATGCAAATATATGCACCCTGTAGCCATGAATCATAATCAAATAAATAACCAACAAAGTAATAAAATCCAAAATAAGAAAGAAAGAAACAAATAAAGAGAGAAATCAAGAATATCAGGTAAAAGAGAAAAGCAAACCACCAATGAGATATGCAGAGGTGTCACAGCAAAAATTTCAAAGCATCAGCTCCGAAATTCTACTCAAGAGATAATAACTGTATTTAATATGCAAGAGGATATTGCAGATACGGAGAAAATTGCAGATTCAGACACAAAATGAATAATTATGAAGAAGGAAGATCAAATATTATGGAAAAGTTGGATTTTTTAATGTCAGAATTTCTGGAAATGAAAAAAAGAACAACATACCAGAACAGGAAAGAGACATGGGAAAATCCTTATTACTACCAATATTAAATGAAGGAGAAAACACGCAAACCATCATAGTGATGAATGCGCAGGGTTTAGTTACGAGTAACTCAAAAAGAAAAATAGAGTACTTAGAAGAACTAACCCAAAATGAAAAGAAAATAGATAGAATGAATATAAGTGAAACCTGGTATTCCCAAGAGACTGGGAATGATGATCAAATAAAA
>NC_087201.1:111775347-111820347 GCF_015104395.2 Macrobrachium nipponense
TCACCATCTTCCTGGAGTTGACTACAGGTTATAATGAACATTCTGTAAAGATGAGTGATTCTCATATTACTGAATGATAATGATCAACGACTAACTTTATCCTAAGGGATGCCAGAAAATCCTTCTCATGGTAAAGGTAAAAATACTTCAACGCACATAGAAAGTGGCGCATTATTTTTATGAATATTTCTTACGAAAATACTACTACAAACAATTCCCGGTGATACTGACTGATGGCTTCGTGCATTAGACATGATCCCAATAAAATGCTCACGAATCCTATAACAATCAATGCTTCGATAACGAGTCTTTCAATGCTCTCAAATCTTATGCCTCTAATAAATCCTAAAGAAATGAATCTAAAGATTAGCGTCAATCAAATATGGGAATAGAGGAAAGGAGTGAAGAGCCAGAGGCCTGCAAACCATAATAGCTCGGTATTGAGTATATTTCTTAATCACGAATTACCCCCATCTCCACGCTTGACTTTTGAAGTCTACCCAGGAGTGTTTAACATTACTATCTATTTAATTTATCTTTCATGTTGAACGCAGCATGCGTTGAATTCATTTCAGTCCCATTTGGAGCTAAAAGCCTATTGATGTCAAAAGTCCAGTTTATTGCTGAAATTGACATAAGATCTTATAATAGGCTTTTCCGGTTTTTCAAGGTTAGCGGAAGCGAACTTGTCACAGGCGAAAAGTAAAACGCTCAACGTGAAGCAAAAACAGAGAAAAATATTAGACTGCGGATGAAACCTTCGATAATAAGTCATGACTAAAATGTAAATAATTACATTATGTGCTTCTGTGTATAAAAAAAAGTAAATGAATAAAAATAAGTACAAAAGAAAGAATCAGGTGATGACTTACTTTAATTCCAATTACTTTAGAAAGCGACTTGACGGACTCCAAACACATACCTGAAATAAGGAAAGAAAACCAAATGATTCAAACAACCTCATACCAACGTAGATATGTTCCCTGATTTCTTAGTGGGGCTCTACGACACTTCAACTGTACTATATACCCAAGTAAAACATTCTCTCTCTCTCTCTCTCTCTCTCTCTCTCTCTCTCTCTCTCTCTCTCTCTCTCCTCACACACACACACACTTCATAAGCAAATACAGTAATCTAATTTAATTTCGAAGTTCAGAAAAGATGGACTTCTTGATAAGGTTGTTCAACTTCATCTCTTCCAACGACGCTCTGTAAAACATCAACTAAACTTTAATTAAAAATATCCGGATACTTCACATTGCTCAACAAATAAATGATAATATGGTTAGTGAATGAAAAGAAAGTAAGCACTCAGGCTGAATGAAAGTCTGCTGAAATAGTCGACTTCCTTTTCACAAGAATGGACTTGTTTTATTTCTTTCGCAAGTATAATCCCTGCCGTCTAATATGGTTCGCAACCAAAGCAAAGTGTTACCGCCAGTGGCCTTGCGTTTTCTTACTCCACTGTTTGCACGCACAGAAATGAAACTGCTGCGTGCATTGAAACCTATTGCCAACAGCATGATAAGTATCTGGCACACAATGACCTCGCGTGCGAAGCCAATCTTTATGACTACTGCTGCGTCTACTGCAGGCTTTTCCCCCGTCCACGAACACGTACATACCCAGCGTGGACCTGGAGCAGAGTTTAGCCACGCATACTTGAGCATACACAATTTCAAAACTTCCCTGAAAGTAGGAAACCAAGAGGATGATACATACAATAAAACGAACGAAGAGAAAAACAATTTGAGAAATGAGAAAAAGCAATGACACAGGATACTAAATTCGGAACGGTTTCACTGAGAATGACTGATCATAGTGTGCGGACAATTTGGTTATTCCAGTATGATCTCAGGCTGTTTCCGTCTCCTTCCAAAATAATGCAACAACCAACATAAGGGGCTTAGGGCGTGTACGTCTAAGCAAAATCTAAGAACAGGTGGTTGTCATGGGTATCCCTGTCTCCCCCCCCCTTTTTTTTTTTCTTTTTGGTTACAACCCTCACCTTCAAAACAATAGATCGGAACATCTGTAGGATAGACTCACAGTTAGCTCCTCCCAAAAGGCCACTTAGAATCTCTTCTTCTTGCCTAAAGCGTCAACAACGACGCCTTTTCTTTCCAGGGGAGATCGATCCCTTGACCTTTGACTAGAAAGTCGTCCATAATGCAGAGGAGCAACATCCTGAGGAGCGGAGCCTAAAGACTGCATACTTTGCCCGAAGCTTGGTCCGGTGGTAGCTGCGATTCAAGCTACTATAATTCTGGCCTTCTGCCGAAGCTTTGAAACCTTGTTTGGTCTGGTTTAAAAAAATCCAAAATCATAGAGTTTTAACGGTATTTGATGCAGTACTGAATGAAGTATTCACCTGAAAAGACATCAGAGGTACAATTCTGTTACTTGAAGGTAGATCAGGACATGCGACTGCGAAAAATAAAGAGGGGGGGGGGGGGGGGGTCAGAGCTGACTGAAGGTGCCAGTGCAAAGACAGAGCGGTTGAATGAAGACGAGTGAGTAGTTACATCAGACAGATACTTGAACTGAACAGAAAGCTAGGTTAAATGTTCACAGAGAACGCGAAAAGGATGTCAACAGCAGAATGGGATATGTACTGTAAATGTGAAAAAGAAGGCTTAGGCCAAGAGAATCTGTTATGAAGAAAAAGCAAAGTGTAGATGTTCAAAAATACAGAAGCCAATTCCTGAAGAGTACTTTTATGAACCTGAAGGAAAATCAACATCATCATTCCGATTTCTAAAATGAAACAGATCTGAATAGTTAGTTCCCAATTCAAGTTGTCACGAAAAACAAAGAGAATTAATATGTAAACACCAAATATGGAATGAATAAGGCCCTTCACCAGGGCATTTAATATTTCAAAATTTACTGTTTTCTTACGAAAAATAACGACACCGTGACAGACGACAAAATAAATGTACGAACCTGCAGGTAGCAACCACATTTTTTATATTAACAGTTGAACACTTGCGTGACATATACAGAATGGAAACAAACACATTCATAATAAATATATATATATATTATATATATATATATATATATATTATATATATTATTATATATATATTATATATATATATGTATATATATTATATATATATATATATATATATACATATATATATGATATATATATATATACTATAACTTACTACATACTTACACGTCTGTGTTTGAGAGAGAGAGAGAGAGAGAGAGAGATCAGCACTCCTCCCTCCAACAACACAAATTCAAAATACACCACCTGTTACTGAAATGTGGTAGTGTGGGTTGTGGAATGGGGGAGAGCAGAGATTACCGAGGAGGAGGAGGAGGAGGAGGAGGAGGAGGAGGAGGAGAAGCTGAGTAAGGACCAAAAGGAGAATATTCCTCACAATTAATTCAGCGCCTGACGCTCAAGCAATTCCCGCTTCACTCTTTATGGCCAGCCATTAGCCCTGCAATACACAGCCTTCGACGTGATCAGCCCAGAAATATCTGTGGGCGGCGTCACGTCACATCGATTACCGAATATTATCATCCCAGGATTTGAGAAAATCAGGACGTTGGACGGATAGGGATACATGCAGACAGTAAGGATTTAGTTACAAACGGGATACCAAATGGGCCAAAATCTATTTCGAAAGCGTGGTGAAAGAAAATCAATAAACATGATGGCGTTTATGGCGACAATATGGAGATAACCCTTGTTCAACATAACCGGAAGAACTGTTTAGGCATAACACAAAACCTGTACAGAAGATGACGCTCTCAATGACAATAAAATTGAATTTAACAGACAAGTTCATTCTAGTTACAGTATCGCGCTTAAAATTATACACTACTCATTCATTAGATTCTCACCATTCCTACCATCAGCACGAAAGGCTAAAGACGCTTACATTCCTGAAAGATTTAGAATCGTCGATTACTCTCTTGTGGCTGCAAGAGGGTTCTACCAGAATGAAGTTACCAGCGATCATAACTCTATGACACGTTCATTCTAGTCATATCAGATTTTCTGCAAAACCTTCAGCGTTTCTTGAGACCAGCCACCGTCAAACCAGTTTCGGTCCTTGGTACACGAATCTGAGAACCAAACATCTTCATCACTGGAGAACCACAGACCTTTATCACTTCAAAAGCCTGTTACATACAAAGTCCAACTGTACTGACTTTAAAACGCGTCCCAGGCCAACAGGGTGGAAACCAGAGCGAAAAAAGTGTCAAAAATACAAAAACTTTCCAACTCCCTTCAATTAGAAGCAGAGAAAAAAAAAATGACAAGAGCGCTCTGCATTTTTAAGGCTTCCAGACGAGAGAGAGAGAGAGAGAGAGAGAAGATGAGGGCGAGAGAGACGAGAAGTAGCCCACGAGAGAGTTGAAGGAGTGAGAGAGAGAGAGAGAGAGAGAGAGAGAATTTTGTAACATTACTTTGAAAGTTGGAAGACGATAATGGCGGTCTCAGTATGTGCTGTAAGACAGGTTTGAACCATACTTATTTGGAGTACGTGACTATCCAAAAAGAATAATAAAAAACAGACTAACTGGATTATAATAACAATAATATACAAAAATGGGTAGATAACAATACAGGCCACGTACCCTTGAAGTCAGCTCTCCTTATTTTATGAAACGATTTTCATATTGTTTTTTGGGTCATGTTTTACTAAAAGAATAAATAAAAATAGAGGAAAGCATTTTTTTCTACGATGTACAATATGTGACATGGAGGTTATAATGAAATACGAGTAGGATCTCTCTCTCTCTCTCTCTCTCTCTGGGAAGTGAAATCAACAAGAGTGCAATATATGCTGACGTCATGTCTGCATATATTTCACTAAAATAATAATGACGAAAGTCCACTCTTGAATCGCGTCTTGTGTCGAATATGTAAATAATGGCATGCAAGCATCCAATTAACACACGATGCTAGGTACATAAAGTACACGAAAGAATAGACACTAGTGATTTCAATATCCTTAATCTATATAACACCGCTAGAATGCAATGACCTATTTAATAGCAAGAACTACGGCACCACGACCGCCGAAAAATAAACTTCATAACAAGAAGGTAAAAAAAGACAGAAAAATATACCTCTGAAAAATAACGCTGACAGAGAACAGGGGCTGAATCCAAAATACACAAAGGGTCACAACAGACCACCAATAACACCATTCTCTTCTCGTGTTCAGTTTGGTCACCCAAATAAACTTTCATTCTAAAATGTGAGAACTTTCTTTATGACAGCAACCCCTTTTTATTTAATCCAGAGAGAGAGAGAGAGAGAGAGAGAGAGAGAGAGAGAGAGAGAGGATAATCAAGATTTAGGAGACTTCACTCTCATACTTCTTTAGACCTGCTTTCAGAATATCCCATTCAGATGGAGTAGGAAGAGGAGTCGGGGTATGGGAGAAAAATACCGAGAGGTTATCCTTCACATTTTTACACCAGAATCCTTTTAACTAGTCCAAACTAAACATCGCGATTCATATTTCCCCTACAATTCCTTCATATACTCCACTGATTCCCCTCTCGCCCCTTTCACGCCCACGGCTGAAGAGCCCCCTTATTCCTACCCCATCCAAGGTCCTTCCCCCCTACAGCAATGTCAATACCACTAAACCAGATGCCTAGCGCGTCTCGGATTTGGGCTGGTCATTGACACAACCGCCATCATCGTTTACAGGGACGGAAAGCAGTGCAGTGTACCACGAAATTTAACCTCTTCTCTCTAAACACGCAATGTACGTGACATATAAAATTACATACATGCATACTTACTTATATAATATATATATATATATATATATATATATATATAATAATATATATATAATATATATATACATACACACACACACACCAACGCGCGTGCGCGCGCGCATTATGACACTACAATACAGCGCTACGAAATTCACTAGCAAACTCTCCCCTCAGTTTCACGTTAAAATACGGAGCGTCATAAATTCACTCTCTCTCTCTCTCTCTCTCTCTTCTCTCTCTCTCTCTCTCTCTCTCTCTCTCTCTATTGGAAAGTGATGCCAATATTTCTATCATAATATATTTAATTGAAACCGGACTCCACAGCCGGACAGTTTACTCTGAATTTTTTTTTTTTTTTTTTTTTTTTTTTAATAAATTCCAGGCAAGGGCCATTTTTATTCGCTCGCATTTAGCCGCATGTCAAAGCCAACAAAAATGGTGACAATTACTAACTGTAGAGGTCACCCCTTCTCTCTCTCTCTCGCTCTATCTCTCTCCTATCTCTCTCTCTTCTCCAGGACAAATGGTGGTCGCCATCCGTGTGGCTTAGCTTACGGCGTCTATAAAGCGGGATCCACAGCCGTGACACGATCGCTTTATTTATCGGTTAGTTTCTTATATCAAAAAGGGTGAAGGGACCGAGAAACATACATTACGCTTCATACTATTATTATTATTATTATGATTATTATATATTATTGTGCTGTTGCCAAAATGAGCAGACACATATCATAAGGAACAAGCCTAGGAATTAACTTGAAAGACTTATATCCATTCCATAAAGTAGAAAAAAAGGAAAGGATACAAACATAAATCAACATATCCATAAATAAAAAAACAATAATAATAATAATAATAATAATAATAATAATAATAATAATAATCATATAATAATAATAATAAAATAATAATAAACAATAACAATAATAAATAATAATAATAATAATATAATAATAATAATAATATTAATTAATTAAATAATTAATTAATTAATTAATTCTTAATTAATTATTATTATTATTCTTATTATTATTATTACTCAGAGGATGAAACCTATACGTAAATATAGAACAAGTACACAAGGGCAACCGACTTGAAATTGAATGTTGCAATGAATATAGTGGTAATAAAAGCAAGAGCGAATCAAGACAATGATTCATCGGGGTTTTAAGTAGCATTGCAAAGCCTTAAGTTTGCGCGAACACCAGGATCATTACGAATGCCGAGACCACTGCGCACTTTGACGGAGAAAGAGAGTTGGGGCCTCTCTCTGGTGACAGTGCGGCCCCTGAACAGAATGCCAATGGTAGCACACGAACAACTTTGCAGCGGTCACGATTTTGGAGGGGCTTTTACTATAAGGGTTAAAGACATCCTATTGAAACAGAACACAGGGATGATGACCAAAAGCGATACCTACAAGCAATGGAACAAATCATGACTAACCAATAGTGAGAGGAAGTGTGGCCGCCACTAGCATCGATCAATATCAAAGAAAAAAAATCAAAGGACCGATCATGCCCAGACATGAGAACAATATTCTAATAACTGTAGAGCGAAGCAAAGGCCACCAGAGGAGCGGGAAATCCTGTGACCCGCTCTAAGTCAGGTCCTAAGGAAAATCAACGGGGAAAGAAGGGGTGACCGTCGCACCGAAAGAAGCAATATGTCCGCACTTGAAAGGGAGGCGGTTATAGAACTCGGGGAAACCATAAGATGTGAGAGAAATGTCAATGGACTTCCATTCACAGACGACTAAAAGCGGCCTCTTGAAAACAAAAGGAAGGCTGAATGGTTTCGAAACACCTAGAAAGGGAGATGTTCCAGATTTAGAAACATAGAGAGGGACGTCTCCTAGATTCCAGAGACGGATCTTCCGTAATAATGTACTTGTTTATTTCAAAAGTAGTGAAGGGGCGCACAGCAAATCATCCAAAATGGCGGTTTACACATAAAAGCACTGAAATTATTAAGAAAAATTTGGAAAATTAGGAAACATTTGTTAAATTGATACCACTAAGCCTTTGTGCTAAAAACATCAATTTGGCACAACGCAACTGAGATACCATGGAATATCACCTAGAGCTACAGGCAAAGGACAAAATGAGGGGAAAATGGTCTAGGAAGGTACTTCATTATAAAGGCAGTTTTAGCGAATGATTAGTACCGACGTTAATCTCTGTAAAGCCGGTCACTTATGACCAGAACGTAAAATATACAAAAACACGGATGGACGAAAAAACAATTAATTTAAGATATAACGCTTTTATTAATGATCATGCATTCATTGTAAGAACATTTACGCTAACAGAAGGGTGCAACACATCCGTCTAATCTATTGGGTAGTGCCATATTTTATTTCTGAAGTTTAGCAATCACTTTCCTCAGGCTTTGGCTCCACCGACATTCAGATATCACCTTTGCTTCTTTGGTTTTGGGTGATTTCTTTGGTTCCAAGTTCCGTGAGGTCTTTCAATAAATGACCCGTCTCGTTGGATTTTATTCAGCAAAGTAAAACAACTGGCATTTGTCGGTCATTGACGAAAAAGTAAGGACTTCTGCAAAGAAATAAAAAATATATTTCGCCGACCAGCGGAGAACAAAAGCCAATTTTCAATAACATAATTAAATTGGAGAGTTATCACCACTACGTACAAACAGGGAAATGGCCCAAAACTGCACAACACACAAAACTGACAAATAAACAGACGAAGAATTTGAGAACATTTATACGAGAGAAAAGTAAAAGCACCACAGGCCGTAAACGAGCTCAATCTGAACAAGAAAAACAACGCAAACACAGCATGGGAGGAGCAACAACTGCATGAGAGAGAAATAGTACATCGAGATGCAACCCCGTCCATTAAAGTTAAACGACCAACCAACCGCCCATCTGAAATAATAATAATCTGGGATGGCAGGAAATCGCGGGGGCTTCCTTTGCTTCCTGATGACTCTGGCACATTCCAAATGCTGGGATTCAATGAGGAACGCAAAATTCATTCGTCAAACACTAAACAAACAGCCAAGGAATCTCAAACAATTTCTTGCGCTGTGGTTGTACACAGACACAAAAACCTACAGAAAAACACATATAACATTTCTGTTCGGCGCATGTATATTCAGCCATATATCACTTACATACACAGATACATGCATTACTTATACATATTCACACACACACACACAGTATACGGATGAACACTCACTGATGCTGGCATAACCCAACATTAACCCCCTCATTCGGCACACCACAACGGCTAAGTAGAATAAGGCTGCGTATAGCATAGGTAAGGGCGTGCGCGAGTGCGCATAGAGGGGTATGAACCGACTTCCATTTATTCATATAAGTAAGAGGAGCTATTTTCATATTTGTTCCCTGAGGCTCGAGTCCCCAAGAGCTGGTTTTTCTCCCTGGGCACACAAAGATGGCTTACATTTTCCGAGCGCCTTTTGTTACGGTCTGCTGGCGCTCTCTCTCTCTCTCTCTCCTGTCAGGCTCCTACACAGGTCTTGTCTTCTATTTATCATGCCCCCACATCTCCCACTCGCGCTCCCCCCCACCCCCCTTTCTTCTTTTTTTTTTCTTACTTCCATCTCCTCCTTTCAAATGAAACTATCATTGATCTTCCTTATTATGTCATTTGATCTCGTCCGCTAAGATACGGGCCATTCCCTTTTTTCTTGGCGAAAATGGTTGAATGACGTCCGACTTTAAAAGAAATATGCCATTATGGCTTCTCGGAAAGGGACATTTCATCACAAGGATGTGTGCGTTCCAGTCCTGTTCGCTCGTTTGCATATGTTTTCGTTCGCACTTCTCGTTGGCGATATTATTTCTAAATTTTATAAAAATGAGAGAGAGAGAGAGGAGAGAGAGAGAGAGAGAGAGAGAGAGAGAGAGAGAGGAGACTAATGTTCTTGAATCTTGTTGGCCAGATTATGTCTAAGGTTTTTTGTCGCATCACACGTATTTCGTGACAACAGATAAGACAGTTGGAGCCACCTCTCCTTTGCTGGCCTTTACAGGATCAATATCATAAATTCTGGCATAATATATCTGCGTCCATATTACAAAAACAGAAACACAACGATAGCATTCTGAAATTGAAAATATTGCTCGCTATCTCCAACTGTAAAATATTTTGAAAAGATGAAAAATACACATAATAGTAAGATGCTCCTCCCATACGAATGTGGATAAATGCGAGTGGGTGATGACAGGCATTGAAAAGAGAATTGCATCGCAGAGAACCGTCTCTCGGAGTTATTCCGAATCTCTTATTCGTGTCAGCCTGTTCGGCACGTGTAACCAAAGAACGCCATAATTAAGATACATCAGCAACGCCACAGCATTAATAACTAGAAAGGGAAACCTTTTCTCTATATAGTTACTATAAAGACGATCTCTTAGTGTTTGCTCCTTGGAAGGCTTCCCTGTAGGTAGATCGCTCGCTTCCTCATTGCTGATATATCTGACATGAGAGTACCTCAGAGTTCGTTCCCCGCAAGGTGGAAGGTTTCAGGGTGTTCGCTCTCTAGAAGAAAGGGGAATTGTGGGTATCTGGTTCAACGAAGAAGTCATTCAATGTTTGTTCTCCACAAGGAGAAAAAATTCTGGGGTACGTTCACAAAAAAAATTCTAGATGTTCATAATTAAGAGGAATTCTGGGTGTAGATCCCAAGAAAAAAAAGAGGAACTTTGGGCGTTCATTCCCAGGAAGGGAGAAGGAATTCGTTTGTTCCTTTTCCGGATGGAGGAATTTTGGGCGTAGAAATAAAGGTGAATTCTACGTATTCGCTCCCCGAAAAGAAAAGGAATTCTAGATGATAATGGTTCCTGAGAACTTCCATAGTGATTCTGGGTGTTCGATCTTTGCGCTTATCAACAGTAACGGTGGGGAATGAAAACAGGGGCAGGAAAGTATTAGAGCAGTATAATCACAACCTCTCTTCCCCGGCCCCCCTCCTCCTCTCCCCCCTCCATTTGCATTTTCAACTTATTTACATGGAAATTGAAGGAAGGGAGGCGGAAGGAATGGCACTCGCCCAACTGCGCGCATTCAACCTAAAAAGGAATTGACTGCAACGAAAGACACAATTAAAAACGTAAATCGATCATGAAGTACTATTCATTATAAGAAACGTAAAGAAAACACCAAAATAATTAACACATGAAATAAAAAACAATGGTTATCAGAAGGTACAAACTATATGGCACACGACAAGCTGATGTTCTGAAGTAGTGAAACATCACTAAAAATGCTCGAAATGGAAGACCGATAATCCGAAAATTTATTTACTACTCGCGAGTTAACATCTCAGTCGAATAACAAGAGGCAGGAGCTTCTTCATCTGGTCTCTAAAGCTGGCCATACACGTATGCGACTGGCATCGGGTTTGTCCTGCTAGGATTAGCGCTTGGGTATTGCCCAATGCGTGCCAATGCCCATACACGCAGTTGACTTGCTCTACGCATATTTTGAGAGGTAAGAGTTAATACGCTGTGGCCGTGTTCCTTTTAGTCCTGTAGTGTTCTGATATAGAGTGCTTTTAAATCATGGCACCAAGGCAAAGGAATATAAGTGCAATAATGATAATAGCACTCCTGCAAGACGAATACGAGCATGAAATATGCAAGGAAAATCATAAAGTATGGGTGAAGCCATGGCTAAGAAAGAGAAGTTTTACCATATGACTTTATTGAAAGAATTAAAGGAAAATAACCCACAAGGTTATAGAAATTATTTTAGAATGATTGACAATGTCTTCGGAGACCTTTTATTCCTTACCTATCCACAAATAACATAGAAATATACAGTAATGAGAAAGTTTATACCTCCTGAGGAAAGGTTAATTGCAATATTGAAGTTCCTAGCAACGTTTCTTGGTCAGCTGTAAAGAGCAATATATCAAAATACCACAACTTGAGCACATATGGTAGTACATAGGATTGAGATTGCAAGGTTAATGTAGTTAACCCAAATCCAGATCGATTGTTTTTCCAGGCTTTAAAAAAAAACTATAAATAATATACAAGTACAAATAGTAGAAATAAAAAGAAAATCATTGCCGTGACGGTCGGGGCAAAACTGCAGACGACTACCGCCACGGCAAAACTGATGACTACTACCCCACCCTTATCCCGGGCTTTATCACGTCAATTATCGTTTAGAATGAAGTGTCCGGGAAGAACCTGGGAAATGACAATGCATTTGGTCAAAGTACTGTCTGTTGCCAGTAGTTGCCAATTTTCTCCCGATGGATAACCCGTCTTCCTTTGGGAATTTTCAACCTGTAGTCGAAGGTATTAATACTTACCCTTTGTCAAAGCTAACTTACAA
Source organism: Macrobrachium nipponense (assembly GCF_015104395.2). Lineage (NCBI taxonomy): Eukaryota > Metazoa > Arthropoda > Malacostraca > Decapoda > Palaemonidae > Macrobrachium > Macrobrachium nipponense. The sequence continues at coordinate 111,787,464 of NC_087201.1, forward strand.
ATTTTTTTGTCATACTCTATAATTGCAATTGCCATTCTACCGTTTTTCCTTGAGTAGATACATCTTAAGTGTAGATTAAAAGTGTTTTCCCACAACTGCAAAAATTCAGTTTGAGTTACACGTGGGATACTTACAGTTTTGTGTTATCTATGCTTTTGCAAATAGGTCGAACGTATACCATAGCTTTATAAAACAATTTAATGCGTTGTTTCTGTGAACCGAGCTCACCACAATGTTTCAAAGGATGTCCTTGACTGGGGTGTTCCTAATCTTGATTGGTGCTCCAGGTACAGTAATCGGGTAACGGAATCCACTTTAATAGTTTTGGAGGACCTCTGAATAGGACCTCAGTGGTAAGCTAGGTACTAGATTATTGTATCAATGCAAATCGCGTCATTTGCTGATAGCCAGTTTTAATCGCTTCTATTGCAGCCGACAACGCTTAGCTTTCAAGAATGAACATTTGCGCCACTTTATCAACATGTTTTAGCTTACCTGAGGGGTCTTTCCAAGGTAGCTATTGCATAATGTTGCCCCATTCATCGGTATCTTGAAAAGAGGTCATCACCTTCAGTTATATCCGGTACTGTGAACAGAATTCTACTCAATATTTTTAGCTCAAAATTGTATCACTCTTTAGTGATAATTTTTGTTTTCATGCTATTTCCGTGTGTGTGTGTGTGTGTGTGTGTGTGTGTAATTTTTCAATTCTCATGGTGCAAGTTAAGTTTAAATTATCTGCTAAGTATGTGTAAGCCGATATCACATTTGAATTAAGTTTTTCTGATTATGAGACATAAGAGCCAATGCTTGTAAAATCCATGTTCCCTTTTATACTGCATGTTGTAGATTAGCTTTTGTGGTGTCAGCAGCCATGTGGTGGTCTTTTTTCTGTGGTGTCAGTGAATGTCTTTTTAAGAATATTTATGATTTGTTCTTTTATAAAACATTGTCTTTAGAAGTGCATGAATTTTTGTGGACAACATATATATACAAAATAATTGTTTTTTCTTTATGAAAAATATGACTTTCACGTCAAGAGAATGAATTTCCTGGACAAATTATACAATGCGCTTTTCAGTTTTTTTTTTCATTTTATTTAAACTACCAAAGGTTTATCTGCATTTCTTTCTCTCTCTCTCTCTCAACGGTGATATGGAATGTATCATTCTTGAACGTATTTTACTTCGTATAGCAGGAATCTCTGTTGACTCTGAAGATGAATGAATTTGAATACCAATAAAAGGTGTGAAATGGATCGCTATGGACGTATTTCCTCTCAAATGTTTTACAAGTGAAATTCACAGTCGTTTATGAATGTTAATGTTTTTGATCGCCACCTTTTTCCTTTAAAATATTTTACAAATTAATTGAAACTAACTTATTTATATTAGTCAGAAGATACCAAGAAAGGTTGGACTGCAATGCATGTATATTTCTAGTTTCCATTATGCGTTCAGAGGTGGTTTCGTGCGCGGATTAGGTATCTAATATCTGGCAGTATGGAAGGCCAGCCAATGCCTTAGGTGGAAGGTTGACGTTAGGCAACGATGATATATAGGCTTGTACCTTTTCAACTTTATTGTACATAGGGTTGAGATTGCAAGGTTGATGTAGTTAACCCATATCCAGATCGACTGTTTTCCCAGGCTTTAAAACTGAAGACTACTACTACTACTACTTGTTAAGCGATAAATGGCCTCCGTGTTTAGCCTAATAATACTTCGACTTCTCCTGCATCTGATTTCTTCGATTCCCGGATTTGTTTCTACTGTTCGCAAAATCATCCTCTAAATGTGGCAGTTTGGCTTTTCACAAAATCTATGTTTGCCTTTTTTTTTTTAACAAATCTTAATATAATGGGCGTAATGTCTGTCCGTCCGTCTGTCACTCAATCACGGCCAAACGGCTGGTCCAATGGGCATAAAACTTGGCAGGGTTATAGTGGGGACCCCTAAGATGGTTTATAATGGGGTTTCATCCTACCTCCCTCCCTACCCTCCGAAGCAGGTGGGGGTGAGAAGGGATTCCCTGAAACGAGGCTGGTTACGCCCGTAGACTTAGTTACTGTGCGAATTTTCATACATAATTCAGTACCCATATTATGTTTGCTAGTGCCAGTAATTGCCCATAAACTGGTTGTCTTTCTACTTTATTGGAGTAATCTGGAATTCGTATTTTCCACAGGCATGGAAGTGTTCAGTAGTACAGGTCCAAAAACTCATTAATGAAATCGTGAGGTAAATACTTGAGTGACTGAGACATCCTTTTACAGCAGTCTTTTCATTACTGGCCCGGTCTCCCACGAAGAAATAGTGCGATCCAGTCTGAGTACTCACACAGGTATTGTACTACATATCGAAACTTTTGCACTCAGTCCTTCCCCACACGCGCAGCAAGACGTGCCAGTCAGCTCAACATACCGAAAGGACAACGGCCGGACAGGCGAGTCTCGACAGGACTGGCATGAATATTCCTCATACACGTTAATCATTGGCCGTTTCATGCCAGACTCTTTGAAATCAGCGTGCCAGTCGCGTACGTGTAAGGCCAGCTACTATAAAATTTGGAGGGGGGGGGGGGTGGGGGGGGGGGGGGGGGGGGAGCATTCTGAAAATTATCAGGTTAATATTGGCGAACAACAGCGGAGTTGGGGCGGGGAGCGCTTTAAGCCCCAAGTTTGGAAATTATTTGAGGAAATGAACATGATTTGATGTATTTTAATGCCATATGAATATCTGGATGATATTAAGGGAAATGGATGACTGCTTTTTCAATATTAGTCAACAAGTTTAGAATTCCAAATCTTGCAGACTGGCTAAAATGCTGTGACATCCTCAACATACAGTTCCACTTAGCTCACTAGAGACTACTGACCAGTATTTAATATTACAAACATTTACAATGTAGGTAATAAGGATAAAAATAAACTTATTATTTTTTGGTGCAGTATATTATAGGATTGACAGGACTCCATTGAGTCTAAAATAATAGTGTCCTGTAACGATAAAAGCCTTTTACTCCAATGTGGGTTTTAATATCCAAGGTTAGGGATGGTAGTAGCGAAAGAGGCAGTAAAGACGAGAATGACAAGAATAAGAATGTACTGCTTGTGACATTACTGACGGAAAAAAGGAGAAATTATGGTGATGTTTTATATGTTGGAAGAAGATTGTCCAGCATTGTATCGCTTATGACCTATAACCATAGCGACAGTGTAGCTCCCAAACTGAGCCATTCCAGTTTCAGGTCTACCATTTTGCTAGTTTTAACTTTAAAACATTTTTATATAAAAATAATGTCTTATAGGAAAATCAAAGGCTTAGACGAAGGAAAAATACGAATAAACTCACAGGCAACTTCTGCAAGCTTTGGAGTTTGCCGAATTCGTATGTAAACAATGGGACAAGTCAGTCAAAATTTAAATGAACAATTAATCTGACCACGAACTTGATGAAAAATTATATAATCTATTTCCTTATTATTTCAATATTTTATACAGTTTGCGTTGAGTATATATTTTATAATAATAGTAACCGACTCTTTTCCAGCATCTGTTATATATAAAACTTGGAGGAGGACGGGGGAGAGAGAGAGAGAGAGAGAGAGAGAGAGAGAGAGAGAGAGAGAGAGAGAGAGAGAGAGAGAGAGAGAGAGAGGCACCCTCACTCACATCAAGGAGGCGATCAAATATTTTAAAAGCAATGGGAACATGAGTGACAACTATGCCTGCTTTAGTAACAACTTAAGAAAAAAAAGGTATCTACAGTAAAATACACATTCTACTCGACAAGGTAGAGGTGGTGTCGCTATCACCTTTAATTCTACATAAAATAAAACCTATGACGTCCATATATCAACTGTTCCCCCACTTTTCTCCTCCAAGTTTTATATTATAAAGCAGATGATGGAAATGAGTCTTAATAATAATATAAAATATACTAAATTTATATATGTATATATATATATATATATATATATATATATATATATATATATTTGCATATATGTATAATGTATGTGTATACACATACTTGTTACTCTCTGGTAATTATTGTATCAATCTGCCTATTACGTTATTACAAAATGAATTTGTGTACGTAGTTTTCATTTTTAGGCAATAAGGAGGAAAAAGCCTTTTTGGCCCTATTGCACTGTTGAATATCATTGTCCTTTCTTTAACTTCGTCTTAACTTTTACCCTTACATACAAAGGAAAGAGCAACACACAGGCGAGATGGAAAATATTGGGTGGTGAAGGAGAGCCAGTTGCAGACATTCATATGACACCACGACTCAGGTTCTGGTCCTTATACTTTCACACTATTTCTGTCACTCCTCCCCCTTCCTACGTACAATTGTGTACCTCTCTAGCAAAATATGGAATTTCCAGCAAGGGAGCACAACAGGAAAATACAAGTCCCCAAGGATACACATAATTGTAAGGTGCAAACAGCAGCAAACAAACGCTGGTGTTTCAAAGGGAGGGAGTCAAGCAGATTACAAAAGCCTCCTGAAAATTTAAATCGCGTTCGAAATATTACTCCGTAGCGAGGAATCAAAAGCGTACTAACAGCAACACTAACATTTTTCAAGATAAAATAAGGCTTTTATATTCTATATTTCATTTTTGATGAAGTTACAACGAAATATTTCTCTCAGAAAGTGTTCACTTATTAAAAACTTCAGGAATTCACGGTAATAGTGTCTACGAATATCGTCTGCAGAAAAAAAAATCAATATTGGGATCACCACAAAAGTCTTTTATTCATGAAGGAACACCAGACTGCATGTGTAGCCGCATTTAAAATAAACAGAACATCAAAGAGTATTAGTATTCATCCTATTATACAAGAACATTTTCGTTAGCAATCATCTAGAGAGAGAGAGAGAGAGAGAGAGAGAGAGAGAGAGAGTGAGTTTTTGGAACAGAGATTGACCTCATCAATATTACTCCATGTTCTTGGATTAGTTCACTTTTAGTTAAATGTACCTCTTTAAGAGAATGGCTTTACAAGGTCACATCTTAGGGCGGGTGCCCCAGCTCCCTCCCCACACACGCACACAGTGCGCTGGGGAAGGGAGGGGGGGGGGTTGTATGGGGAAGGAAAACATCTCCAATACAAAATATCAATGATCTGATTTTTGACAACACCAAAATTGTTAGTATCAACATGTTACTGGAAATGTCCATTTTCAGTTTATTGTACCTCATAACAGAATGGGTTTACATGATCACATCTGAAGGAGAGGTGGCCCTCAGTGAGAGAGAGAGAGAGAGAGAGAGAGAGAGAGAGAGAGAGAGAGAGAGAGAGAGAGAGAGAGAGAGAGAGAGTGTATCACACGTCGTCGACCTAATTTGTGGACCATCATCACGGGATTTTCCGTTTTCGAAATCTTCCTCCTTATTCCAGTTGTAAATTTGCTGCGATCTCGGGGCGTCCCCAGAGACGACCAGGGAATGGTTTTCAGCGGGAGTCCAGTCCAGATGAAGATATGACTTCCCCAAAAACTTTTCCTACTAACGACATCAGGTGACGTTCAGGCGACAGTAAATTGGAAAAAATTGTAATTTCAGAATCCAGGACAAAGTTAAATATCCATACATACACATATTCATACAGAACATGAAAAACACTAAACAGTAAAAACATTTTAATGAAAAGCTTAAAAAACAGGGCTCCGTTACATCTATTTGCATACACATTCATACATACATACATATATATATATATATGTATATATATATATATATACACACACACACACACAATATAACTATATATAATATATATTATATATATATATATATTATATATTATATATATATATATATCTATATATATATATATATATATATAACCTTTAAAACAATCAAATACATTAAAATAATCAAATAAAGCCACAAATGTTTATTTCATATTTAGCATAAAATTACACAAACACGCTCATGTGTGCGTGTGTCGTTTTATGCTATATAAAATGTCACAATCCATTACTGTAGCTTCAATATATATATATATATATATATATATATATATATATATAGATATATATATATATATATGTATATGTGTGTGTATTTATATGTGTGTGTGTGATATTAACCCAATAATTAATGAATGAAGTCATTAACGGAGAACGTCGGTACACGTAAACGCAAAACCTAAAATCAATGACAGACAGACGGGCGTTCTCCAGTGATGCCAAAACACAGAAACTCGCAAACCTCCCGAAAGAAAGCGTAGGTAAAACCAAGACACCAGTAAAGAGAGAAACCATCATTAAGGCGAGATGTGACACCGTCGCTGTATTTTTCGCGACAAGAGGGAGCGATCGGAAAGGAAAACCTCCATCCGCACAGCCAAGGCCTTGGCATTAAATCCCTTCCCTATCTTTCACACGACAACGATAACGAAGACAGCTCCGATACACAAGGATGGGGGGATGGGGAGGGGGGGGGGGGCGACAGGAGAGTGACAATTGCAGGAGGCGAGGAGCAACGAAAGATGGTTAGTGTCAAAGTTTATTACCTTTAAATAACTTTGATAACGAAAGCAACTCGCATGTAGGAGGAGGAAGGGAACGGCGGAGAGGGAGGGAAGGAGGGAGGAGAGGGAGGGAAGGAGGGAGGAGAGGGAGGAATAAGGAACGAAAAAGACATGGTTAGTGTCGGAGTTGAATCCCTTTAAATAACGACGATAACGGAAGAGGCATCTCACGGAAGGAAAGTGCTCGCATTGGGAGTGGAGCCTGAGGTAGGGAGGGAGGGACGGAGGGGGGGGGGATTGAAAGCAGCATCAAAGTTCATTGCCGACAACAAAGTTCGACAGACAGACAGAGGAAGACAGCAACACTGGAGGGACGACGGATAAGTGCGCGATTCTACCCTCCAAGTCGAATGGAATTTACTTCTATAAAATAACCAAGGCTTCTTCAGTGGAGCTCAAAGCGTCCTACCTTCGTTTCAACAAAGCTGAAACTGAGAAAGAGTACTGAGAACAAGCAAAACTTTTTTTCACGTAACCTTACTCCAAAGTGATGGATGGGCTTTTGCAACAGAAGATCAAAGACAAGATGACAATCCTCTCCTCCACCCGACTTCAAACATTTTTCCAAAACCACCCAAATTCACATAACCCTGGCAATACTCCACAACCTGAAGAACAGCAGCAAAGATTGCCTACTGCCACACCTTTCAAATGAGGTCCCTTCAAGAAAGCCAGCTCTGCTTCTATCTCTCCTAATTCCTATAACACCAGTTATCAAATGTACAAATGTGAGTCGCTTCCTTCAGGGTTAGAACACTCTTCCAAACCCCATAGCATACCCGGTTTCTTATTGGATGAGATTACAGATAAGGGCGTTTCTACGGTTCCTGTCACCATCATAAAAGAAAGGCAATTTACTTAAACAGAGTTAAAACGAAATATTTTCCAAGGACAATTAAAATGAGAAAAAAATGCCAATATAATTACACACACACACACACACACACACACACACACACACACACACACCACACACATATATTATATATATATATATATATATATATATATATATATATATATATATATAAATCGTTATAAAATAAGAGCAATGCATTAAAAAAGGCTGTCATCCAGGTCCGGAAGTGTTCAGGCTTGAAAGTCTGAGGACGCAAGGCTGAAAATGACGACCCATACGGAGATAAGTGGGACTAAAAAGTCATGAATAATTCAACTTACCGTAACTGAACCCAGCCAGGACTGAAAATGATCTCAAATATTAAAAACTTTGGCTGAAAATATATATAATAAATGGTCTACCTCCGAACAATAGAGTGGGAAAATTCAAACACGTCAAGAAAGAAATTGGCTCCATAAATCAACTAGTTTCGATAAACGGTCAAGGTCTTCACTTCTTTTCTCCTTTTTAATGATTTTCGTTTTTATACTAGTTCAGAAGGGAAGGCATCCATTTGGTTTAGTATGAAAAGAACACTGTTCGCAAGCAGGCCAAGAAAAGGGTAAAATCAACCAGATATTAAGTAATATTTAGCGATAATTATATGACGCTAAGCTTCCGCCCAGATAGGACGCTTATTAGGAAACTCTCACCAATGAAGGCATATGGTAGTTAACCTAAATATATAAATCTTCCCGAGAAATTGACTCCTACAGCGCACCGTATTAGGTGCACTGATGGCACTACCCACCTACGGAGTATATCATCAGCAATACTCTTCGCTGTCAGACCACACACATCTCTAATGCCTCGGAAGCGCTCAAGACTTCCTCACCTTGACAGTTTATTGCCAACATCATTCATCAAGTTTCAATATTAAACGAAATATTGGAAAACGAAGACATTAAACGAACACGCACATACTTATCCGTTCATCATTTTGTGAATTTTGCTTCATTAAATACAGTTAAATTTTGCTCCAATTAATACAGTTTCCACATACAATGAATCCGGGTGGTTGCCTGGTTTGAGACTAAATCAGATTGATTTTTTAAGGTGAACGAGAACGAGAACCGACACTTGGCGGTGAGGATCTTCGAGGGCAGGTGTCTGACGAGCTTTTGGACTGCCTTGGAGTCTGGTGCTGTAAGAAATGCAAAATCGGCTTTGGCGTTTTGACGAAGTTCAGTGTCAAACTCGCGAATTCCACTACTTACGGATGGTCTCTGAATCTCCTTTAAACCTGCCACCCACATGACTTGGAATAAGAAAAAAGTGAACAGCTGCAAAAAGAATACTATATTAGTGGCTAATTAAACAACAAAGGTTCAAGAACACTGACTTGCAAGTGTCTACATCGTTACAACTCATATGTGCAAAACCTTCCTGATAATCGTTCCGGGACCTTAGCAAAGTCAAGGAAAACATTCAGTCGAATGAGATCTAAATGAAAATCCCAAGCATTTCATTGTTGCTTTACGCATATTGCCTAATATGCAGAGAAGCAGATAGCCAAAAAATCCCCTCGAAGTTTAAAAATCACAATTTCGGCAACCTTAAGGAACATCTGAGGGCTAATCATTAAAAAGTAGTCATTAGTTCAAGCAGAACTCAAAGCACTACATGAAACATGAACGCAGAAATATGTGATTTCGCCTCCTCCGAATAATGCTGTAAAATAAATTATGAAAGACGCTGAGCTCAGGTACCGTTACCTAGACGGATTATCGAAAGAAGTGAAAACCCCAACGTGGATTTTCTCCATATCAACAGCATCATCAATTTGGTAGTTGTATCAGCAGTTGTAGACCGAGAGGCGCAACACTACTTGAAACCAATTAGTCCAGTATTTCAATTAGTTGTCTATTTTCCGCACCGCGTCATATCTCGCCTCAGATTTTCCAGCACTGTCGAGTCAAATTCACAGAATCCTTGTCCCCATCCTCCACAACCCAGCCCACCCCCTCAATATTCTGAGAATCTCGGCTTAGGACACTCATGGCTAAGCTTCTGGCAAACCAAAGTCAATAGGTTACCGTCTAACGCGAGGATCATACCCGAATGCGGCAATAACACTTGGCAGGGAGAGATATGCATGGTTGTACGACAGAAACGCCCCCGGCATATTCCAATAGCCGTAACTCACGCAACGTAGTCATGAGCGGACTATGATGGTTATCCTAAACCATGCAATGCGACATCTCCGAAAGCTATTCGTCCGCAGGCGAAGGAAGAAGTGAGTGGGAATCTTCTACCAGATAAGAAAATGCAAAACCTCTGGATAAATGTATATTTAAGAAGATAAGGATAGGAAGGGAGGGGGAATTCACTCATACATGGAAAAAGTTCAGTCAACTAGAATAGGGTGGAAATATTCACAGATTCTCAAAGAAACGACAAAGGAAAAAGGTTAATTCATTATAAAAAGAAAAAAAACACACACACACACAAGACCTCGTTAACGCTCTCAACTCCATTATTTACACTAAACGAGTAATTACCTAATAGATCGCTCGGAGGATCTTCTACAAACAAAACCGATAATCTTCTTCAAATAAAAAATCGTGTTACGCAGACCCGTACGCCTAAGACGAATTGGGCATATATACTACGTACACAGAACCATAATACGGTGCAGGGTAAACTGAGGATCAGTTCTCATTTAACTATCATTTGCTTTCCCCCCGAGTTCACAAGAGCTCGTGAAAAACACACGGCAATGTATGTTTTCAGGAAATAATTCTACAGCTGCATTATTACAACTAACATTAACACTTTTGAACTACTTATAGCAGTAATAGTGGAAAAGCTATAGTTGGCATAAAGCAAAATTAAAATGTTCGAGCTTTCGGCGATTATAGACAGTCAACATTTTGAATAACAGGCCACGCACTTACAATCAAACACCTACTGAATAACAGGTAACCATATGGTTAATGAACATTTGGACATAAACAACGCAGACGATAAAGCAAGAGTCACCAATCGACTTGATCGAAGGACAGGGTAAGAATTGGAATGTTTCAGAACCCCGTCCCGCCATACAAATACATCCATACCTTTATAAATGCCACCGACTTTTTCATGGAAAACATCAAAACAGGACATTTTCATTCATGTGATATTTTGAAATCATTTTAAGTTTTTCCTAGCACAGCTCTAACTGCAAATGCCTAAATTATCCTATATTATAGAGGAACGCCTCTATAAAAAAAAGAGCATCAGACAGTTCTCATTTTAAAAAGTGATTTCTTAAAACAGCAAGAAAAAGGACACAAACCGTAGATAAAAATATAGATCTATACGCTTGCTGGAAGCCCCCATGTATTAAAGTCATTGCATAGTTAGAGTCCACGATTACGAGGATCTACAAGACGTTCACACAATTATAATGCATCAATGTAAACTCATCATTAAAAGATGCAATAACTGGACCACTTTGCGCGCACACACATTACATATATATGTGTTTGTGCGCGTGTGTGCATGCAAAGGGGTCTATATATTGCACCTTTTAAGGATGAATCTGGATTGATGCATTATGATTTATGTGATCATCATCTTTTAGACAACAATTTCAAAATATATATTAAATATTATAAATTACATATATATATATATAATATATATGTATACACATATATATATATATATATATATATTATATATATTATATTTTAATATGATATATATCATCTTATATACCCTATGTATATATATATATAAATAATATATATTTCTATATAATATTATATATATATATATATCTATATATATATATATATATATATATATCTATACACACACACACACATATACAGTAGAGTGATTAATGGTACCCTTCTGAAACTGAAAAATGATTCTCCAAAAGGGACGTAACAAAGAATCTTGCTCAAAGGGGAAGGATCTCCCCTTCTAAGGAATATAAATGAGGTGGCTCTAAAAGGGAATTGATCCTATCCTTCAAGAGAGATAGAGTAATTTCCAACTCGTAGGATAGAATTCATCCCGTCGATTCCCGCCGTTTCGACGAGACCTGTAATTCCCATTGCTCCGAGTGATGGGAAAAGGGAAATCACGTCCCTCGAGCGGAGATGCAATCACTCGCTCCTCTTTGATCCTGAAGAAAGTCACCTGCATCAGATGGAGAAGCAAGTTCAAAGAAGATACTTTTTTATCGTTTCTCTTATTTGGAAACAATTACCACCCAAGAATAGAAAAAATGATCCTTTTTCGATTGATAAACAATCGCCACTCTTATGGAGAACGGATGACGCCTTCTGGGTACGAGATGAAAACCACTAAAATCTCCTGAAGGAGGAAATCACTCTTGAGCCAAGGAGCCAACTCCATATGCTGCAAAGGCAGTGATTTCATCTTGGAGAAACAAATAGATATCCATGAACAAAAACTGTCCCCACTTAGATGATCATTAACATAAATTAATTCACTTCGACCACTGAATACCTCAACTGAAAATAGATTTGGCTTTTAATGACTTGACATGTTCCGTTTCTGACGATTCAAAATGGTTCCATATGTTGATGACAAAAAAGAAAAAAAAAATCTCAAGACAATCATGATGAGGGAAGAAGACTCCGTGTTAAAAGTGAACACGAAGTTTTCCATTTTCCTGAAACAGAAAAGTCCATTTTGAAGACTGAAGACGTTCAGTTATTAATGATGAATGAAAGGTCTCCATTTTGATGACTTAAATCTATTCCCAATTTTGATGAACGAACAAATTTTCGTTCTGATGACTGAAAAAGTCTAAATTTCCATAACCCAGCAAACCTATGTTTGTACCGAGAAAAAATACATGAGGCAATTCACTGTTATGGGCTTTTGACATTGAGGAAATACCTTAACGCGTTCATGTACTATTCCTCTGAAGGAACATGAAAACGAATTCACTACTGTTAAGTGAAACTGAGCAATCGCTAAAGACAAGAAATAGGTCTTCGACTCTACTGGCAAAAACAAACAAGCACTCAGTAAGTCCTTAGGCGCTCACAAACAAAACAAATTTCTTGCTAATGAGGAAGAATCAATCTTCCTAAGAAAATCTTTTTGCGAAAAAAGAAAAAAGTATGATTTGAAACAGACCATAATCACTCTGAGATAAAGCTGGTCGTCCCTCCGATGACACTTTCCACCAAGTAGTGAAAGGCTTATATACTGTATGTAAATGTGACGATATAAATAAGGCAGATTTACTTTGTTAAAAAGCTATGCAATTTGCCAGTATGTACAAAAAAACAAATAGAAATAGTGACGGACTTTTGGGGTTTGCTTGTAAGGGTATTTAAGGCAATGCTTTGGGAAAGTACTGAGGGTGTGGTATCTGGTAACATGTGACTGTCAATAATCCTCTTTCGCATCCTCAAGAGAGGTATCACTGCATGATTACTGATAAGAGGCGATAACTGCAAGTACTTTGAAATAATGTTCTTGATCATTTATTTTTCCGCGGCTGTGCAGCGGACAAGACGTCATTCTTGATTAAAGCAAGTGGCAAAACCCACGAATATCATGGAAGGACCGAGATCCTTGGGGGGCAGACCAGACGTCAGGCCTAATCAGTCTGCTAAACGGGACAGCACGGATTTTCAAACCAGAATAGCAATGGAAATGTTTTCAGTTCCACTCCTCTCGCTCCTGCACTGTCTCTGCTGTACCAGGTGAATGAAAAGAGAGAGGTAAGGCCTCGCTTCCGGAATTAATGGTAGGCTAAATGACATCCGTCCTCAAGCCTACCAACAGGTGAACAGCGTCTGAACGCAAGGAACTAGACCGATTCCTAGGCACGAGTAAGAAGAGGATAGGATGACGATTTCTACTTGAGGAAATTGGATTTGTCAAAAAACCACAGGTGTTTCAGAAAGGGCCTCCCTGAGAAGATATCTATGGTATATTGTGAACACGGTTGTTGCTTTCCCAAATCGGTAAATAAGCATATATATACGTATTCGAAAAATTATATATAAATAAGAAATATACATAAGAATGGAATCCATAAATTGGAATATAAGAAGGAAATAATGAAAAAAAAGTCACGAAAAGGATATATATATATATATATATATATATATTATATATATATATATATGTGTGTGTGTGTGTGTGTGTGTGTGTATAAACAATATATATATAATATATATATATATATATATATATATCTATATATATATATATATATATATATAGGAAATCATCATGAAACTGTAACAGAAAACAGATTTAGTGACCTTCGAAAACAGAAACTGGTGAATACTATTAATGCAAACATGTAATACAGCAAACATGTTCCCTTGGAAATCTAAAAGGGGGAAAAATCAAATACCAAATTCTCCTCGTGGATAATGCTTTCCTAAGAGATCACGGCAATTCGAAAAAGTTCTGGCAAAATGACGGAACAAACGAGGTCTGAGATATGCTTGGGGAATCTTCTATCACTTTGGAGGGACTCTCAGTCGTGAAATATACGCCTGCATAACAGACTCTCAGTCGTGCAATACACGCCTGCATAACACTCAGTCGTGCAATATACGCCCAGACTCTCAGTCGTGCAATACAAGCCTGCATAACAGACTCTCATACGCCTGCATAACAGACACAGAAGCTCCACACGTCATGTGATCAGGGAGACGACATCTGTTGCTGGAAATTTGAGATTTAATTAAAGGAGGGAATAATATGAATATAGAATTTAGGCCACAGGCCAAGCGCTGGGACCTAAGAGTTGCAGATATCGACAAGGAGGGTTGAAAGGTGTAACCGGAGGAAAACCTCGCAGTTGCACTATACAAGAGAGGTGGGAAGTCACATGGAAGAGAGACAATGTGAATAGAAGTACAGTAAAAGGAATGAAAGAGATTGCAGCTAGGGTCGAATGGACGCTGCAAAGAACCTTAAGTAATGCCTACAGAGTGCACCGCGTGAGGTGCAATGACAGCACTAGCCCCCAACGAGGGATATTCAATTAAAGAAAATGAGACTGCTAATAATGTCCACTGAAAGGGTAATATAAACGCAAGAAAAAATATGATGAACCAATTTCCATTTTAGCAAACTATACCTAAAAAAATATACTCGGCCAAATAGAAAACAACTGCTACAAGTAATGTCTACTGAAGAATCAAGCGCTAAATCTTGATTGAAAAACAAAGCAAACCCACTCCTTTAAACAATGATTACAAACCAACATGACACGACACAACACAACACAACACAACAACACAACACAACACAACACGTGTGCAATTCTTACTTTTTTCCCACTAGGAGCAAAGATGGCTTCCTCCTCACCCTTGCGAACGCAAGAAAAATAAACTTGGACAACGAATATCCAATAGCTATAATGTGCAACTTGCATCTTTCTCGATAACTACCAATAGGGTACAAGCGATCCCACGGCCTCACCTTGAGTCAGAACTTCGTTAGGAAAGATAGAAGAGGCGTTACATCTGCCTCTCATCCCCACGGGAGAGTTTCAGGCATCTTGTATACGAATCTAAGGAAGGAAGAGGTTAAATTTCGACTACGAGACAGGGTTACGTCGCAAATGGGATTTATACCAGAGCGTATGACGGGTGAAAGAAATTTGCAAGGGAGATGCATGCAAGAGTGAAAGAGGGGGGGGAGAGAGAGAGAGAGAAAGAGGAGGTTCTTGGCATAAGGAATACGGGTAAGCTAGGCTGCAGGGTTAATATCATTCTAAAAATAAAAGGGAAGAGATGTAATGTTATAAGGAATATATGAATCTCAAGAGGGGAAGGGGTGGGGAGGGAGAACAGCATTAGTTGCTACATGGGTTATAGATGTCTTTTGAGAGAGAGAGAGAGAGAGAGGAGAGAGAGAGAGAGAGAGAGAGAGGAGGTGTGAAGAACGGTGAAAGGGGGAACCGAAAACATGAATATGTAAGGAGGAGAGATGTTGCGGGAAGGAGGGATATATGAATCTCAACGTGAGAGGGGGCAGCGTTAAGTCTCACAAGAGAGATATAAATCTTTGGAAGGGGAAGAGAAGGGGAAAAGGAGAGCCCTGCAACGGGGGGATACATCTAGCACTATGCAGAAGAACAAACAAGAGAGAGAGAGAGAGAGAGAGAGAGAGAGAGAGAGAGAGAGAGAGAGAGAAATGAAGGCTGAAAGAAACACCGTGAAAGGAACAACAAAGCAAGTCAAATTAATCCTCACCGCCAGCCACATTCAACAAAACACCCGAAAGGGCCATAAACTAAGAAAACGCACAATACAAGAGGAAAAGCTACTTCTCGTTTTACATAGAGAGAGAGAGAGAGAGAGGAGAGAGAGAGAGAGACGAAGCAGGTCAGTCCGTAAGTAGTTAAAGAGCGATAGGACAAGTGTGGAACCACACAGAGCCCCCCAACAGCAATGCTGCCACCAGAGAAGAGCAGAGCAGAGCAGAGAGCAGTGCAGAGCAGGGTCCACTCGGCGCTGCTGCAGCTTCCAATTGACGTCGGTTTCTGTCAATACCCAGATCTGATTTATCACGTCAGACACAATCGTCATTTTACATTATTAATTTTATTATTATTATTATTATTATTATTATTATTATCATCAAGGTCTGAATAACTAGGTCTCAGTGCTTCATCACTGACATATAAGCGTTGATTCTATCTCCATTTTACCTTTTTAAATTTGTTTTTTTGGATTTATCAGTAGAGCTTTTTATAAAAGACATCGTCCATCCTTCGTTTTCCCTTCTTTTCGTTGCAATAAGAATTATCACTCATTTACAAACTGCCTAAAACGCCCTAGCATTACTGGCGATGTCAACACTGGGCAACTACAAATCAGAATGGGTCATTTTAGATTTTTTTTCCCTTCCGTAACTACATACCGTTCTACTTGTATTTCACAATAAAATACAGAACGGCTAATATCAAATACAAATTAGGTTCTGTTAATATAAAGCAATAATAGATTTTCCTGTTGACTAAATAGCGAAAACATTGTAAACAGTTTTAAAATGTTTCAAACAATTCATCATACCCATCTCTAGCCGCAACATTTTCTTTTATATATATGAATTCACTATAATAAAACAAAGAACTAGGAACTGGTTCAGTCACCTGAAGGGAATACGGGTGAAAAGACAGCTCCCTTCGGTGGACGAGTTGTCTGCATCCTCACTAGAATATGACTCAGTCCTCGAACCTCAAAACAGGTGAAGAGATTCAAACTACGGGACAGAACTATTATTATTATGAATAATTCAGAAGAATCCTATTCATGTGAAACAAGCCCACAGGGGCCACTAACTTCCAAAAGGATATGGTGTTCATTCAAAAAAAAGAACGGAAGATAAAGGTAAATATAAAAGAGGGGATCGGTTATTAAAAACAGATAAATTAACAAAGTAAATGATCTATCTTTGATTTACGGACGTGGCTAACAAACAGTATGACCTTTAGCTGCAAAATAGATAAGCCACACAACAAATTATTACCACGGATAAATAGGATGTACAAAACCTAAAGAACCATTATGTAAGGAGAAAAGAAAAATTGTAAGTTTCCCGGTCAAATAGAAACATCTCCGTTCTGTCTACTTTCACCCAACTTCCTCGATCCCTCGTCCATCTTCGCTGACAACGAAACAAGTCAGGAAAGAAACGCGCAAGTGTGGTTTCATTACTTCCTGGGCAGCAGTGACCTCACAGATATTCACATCTACTAACATTACAAAACAACGTCAATACTGAACTTATCCTCATAACATTCACCTTCAATTCATGATTTCATGTTGTTGTTTCATCTCCGACTGTTGGATATAGTACAAATCACTTCAGGCTATTAAAAATGTCCACATAGCATCTACCTTCAAATAATCATGCTCTATATGATGTTTCATTTTGACCGTCGAAAGGCAAAACCCGAAAGAAGCTTTCTCGGTAAAAAGAGGCCATTTCACTGAAACATCCCAGAAAGAAACCCAGACTGAAGAGTTATCTTTATGGGTCAATAAACAAGGAACACGGCAGCGTCCAAACCTTTCCAGGAATATGGCTATTAATTCCTACTGTTGACTTGTTCCGTGCATCAGCACTGAGGGGAGACTTACAAAGGCCCTTGCTGCGTTACAAACTAGTCAACAAAGCAGCGTACGTGAACAAGCTGGTCTCCGGTAAAAGTTGCGCAATTGAGAAAGATATTTTTTCGTTTCTCTTCATTGCAATTCCACACCAAACCAAGTTTCCGAGAAGAGAGAGAGAATTGGGTAGGAAGGAACAAGGAACTACACAAAAGTCCTTAGCAAAAATTCGACGGAGACCGGACACAAAACTGCCATTAGCACAGGCGATTGCTCAAAAGGACGTCACCGACAGCAGAGGTCATGTAACGGTGAATAATTCACGCTGATGTTATAGATTCGTGAGAATCACAGCATTTGAAACTAATTAGCATTGCAAATATCACTCACCAAACCAACATTTTTTCCTTTGGTACACGTAACCTATCCAACGTAATCCAACAGAGGTGATGCAGAGGCGCAAAGTTTTGCACTCCAGTCACCTGAACATCTTTCCAGGATCGGATAAATCCAGGAAAGAGGAATGACAAGACATTCGTTCAAAATAACATGAGTTGCGGCCAGACGGTCATCGAGATAAACCCTGAAGAGAAAACTCGAAATTCTCAGTAATTATCATTATCTGAATAATTATTATTGCGAAAACCGCCAAGAAGAAAGCAATTCACAACGCATAAAGCAAATCAAAGTTAATATATAATAAGGAGTTAAGCTCATCGATTTGGGGTATAGTCTCGCTCAATACTTCTTTGCTTTCCCTCTATTCTTTCAAATTCAACCTCTGAATTTCAACAATTATTTATGTGAATATTTTTGCATACAAGAATACCAAAGTCAAAATGATAAGGCATCTTGATATGTTGGGACTGATGTATTCATACTGATAAAACTGTCAATTAATATGTCCCTTCAATCCCTACACTGCACACTTTCTGAAGGAATAAAATAAAAGGTCCATAGAATACCAAAGGGACAGACACTACTTCATTATAAAATAAACAAATAAGTGAAAGCAGTACCGAAGCTGATTCCTCCCCTCCATATTTTATTCCATCCCAAGAGTGAAAAGACGCTTTTCGACCCGTGACCCAAAAAACCCTGGTTACAACCAAACCTCGAAGCGTTTCACAAAAGAGAAAAAAGGCAAATTTCAAATTTGAACTGAAAAGGACAAGTCTCCCTTTGATACAAGTTTCCTTTCGCCATGTTAACTTTTCCTAGTCGAAGTGATAGATCCCCAACCTCTCTCTCTCTCTCTCTCTCTCTCTCTCTCTCTCTCTCTCTCTCTCTCTCTCTCTCTCTCTCTTACAACCTGCACCAATAGGTGCAGGTTGTAAGGTGTCACAACCAGGATTTACTTTGAATTAGTAAAACATTCATTATTAATTAGGAAAACCGCGCATTTCGGCATCGATGATTAGGGTCACTGTGACGCTTGTCCGTAATTTGACACCAATCAATAATCAAAGCAGATGCGATAAGGTGTATGACATAAAACATTGGATGGGGCTTTGTTTCCAGTATTAAAACGGAATGTGAGAGCAAAATGACCACAAAAGAAATTGCGTTGTCATTTTTAGGGCGAGGAACGGCATGTGTGGAAACCTATTGCATTCGCTCAGCTGGGTGCCAGTTCGTCGTTTCCAACTGTGACTTACGGTTAGAAGAATACAGAATGTAGACCCAAAGGCCAATCGCGGGGACCAATGAGGTCATTCAGCGCTGAAAGGGAAGTCAACCAGAAAAAGGTTTGAAAGGTGCAACAAGAGGAAAAGTTCGCTCTTGCACTATGAATCAATCGTCAAGAGAGGGTGGAAAGTAAGATGGAAGACAGCGAATATGAACTGAGGTACAATAAGAGAAATGAAAGGAGTTGCAGCTAGGGGCAAAGCAATCCGTACAATGCAATGCATGAGGTGCGCTGACGTTATTACGGTCAGAGTTCATTTATTCTTCTAGCAAATGCCATACGTATTGCAGTTATCAAGATCAGAGTATGGCCGAAAGGATAACTGAAATTGCTACGCTCCTACGCCATTATTGACCAGTTTCAATCTATTAGCGCTAATGAATTCCGATGTTAGTCTTATGCATGTTTTATTTCACTCCTGTCATGAAAATAAATTTTGACGATGTTCAACATAATTACTAATTGCTCTGATTACATTTTTTGCTTATAAGTAATCAACTTTATGAAATAACAAACTGCCACCAATCTGCAACTCTACCAGATCCGTTCTTCTTGCTTATTTCAGTAAATGGAATAATTAATTTCGCAAAATCAAACCCAACCGTTGGGGGCTGTTTAATCAAACACAGAGGAGCTCATTTTCACTGCACCTTTCCTGTATTTAGCTTTTATAAATTAAGCTTTTTGAAGAACATTCAGCAATTCTGCATGCCCTATTTTCACAACTATTAGAACGCTTTCTCTATTTTCAGTGCAATACTCGTATATATACAATTCCGTTGGATTTTCCATAGAGCGCAAGAGTACGAATCTGTCGTTAGATGACACAACATTGCACAGGAACATTCAGTGTTGGGAATATTGACAATTCATTTTAGGCATCGTCTTCTGGATATCAACGCTCTAAAAACTAAAATTAAACAACAGAGGACACCAGCCAGGTTCCCCTCAGCAGCAGTGACGTCATGCATGACACAAAGCCAAACCCTTTTAAAAAGTACACTGGTGTCATTCTCTCTCTCGGGGCATCTTGCAGTCTCTAGGTACGCTCAAGAAACAAACTTACTCGCATATATACTTATGTACGTATATGCGTGTGCGAGTGTGTTGTGTGTTAGGGTGTCGAGAGGGGGTGGGGCAGAGAGAAATGTAGAGATGCTTGTTAAAATGAAATCCCACATGCATTTTCCATGAATTTCAGAAATAAGAGGGACCTTTCGTAAAGCTGTCTTGTAGAGAGAGAGAGAGAGAGAGAGAGAGAGAGAGAGAGAGAGAGAGAGAGAGAGAGAACATCTGCCTGAAGATGAAGCAGAAAATTAGTAACGCGAATACATGAGAACACAATCGTGCTTTAGTTGACGAAACGAAATGAAAATACGAACCGACCTCAATCAAAATCCCAGCAATGACGTCAGGACAGTGGCGCTAATGCTGGAAACCTCAAAGGCTTAGCATGACTTACTGTGCCATAAAAACTGTAAAGGAGGTTTGATGTGGTCCCCTTTAAGGTTGGCATGACGTCACCAATTCCGCTTGTCCCAGAGGTTCCGTCAATTATGAACCAGTGAGGCAGAAAATAATGATCGCTTGAGCTACTGAACACTGAGGCTTACCAAGCCCCAAACCATTACACAACAGAATCTATAATGACCGAAAGGCCTGGCTTCTGGAACATCTCGCCCAGATGGTTGCAAGTGTCCATGCTCCGATTCTTGGAAATCCTTCTTTCTCCCTCTCTCCTTTCCTTTTCCCCATTTATCATCTTCTATCTTGCAATGAGTGGGCCTACCGCTGCCTCCGGACCAATTTTTTTTTTTTATCTATTTGTTTTTCCAAGCATCCTCTTCTACAGAAAGCCAACGGTTTTCAGTCTTATCGCCCTTTAACGTCATAATAGAATTGTCTCTAGTATTTAATACTGTATATTCCAATATCTGGCTCCCATGTTACAATACTTTACATTTACCGCATTTTTCAACATCATTCGATGACATTTTTTCACGCAATATACGAAGGAATGGTTAACCATCAAATATTACGTATGATTCTATTCCTCAAATGCTGTCAAATAACAAATAAGGAAAGTGTAATAGGATACAGAAATACGAGGAACTTACCGAAAGAGTAGCTCCGGGAAAGGATCGCCCAAGAAAGAACTCCACAGTTCCTGATCACGGCGTTTTCCTTGCCATCAGCCCCTCCTAACAAGCCCTTGCACGAACTGCACCAGTACGTACAGCCTAACAAGCCCTTGCACGAACTGCACCAGTACGTACAGCCTAACAAGCCCTTGCACGAACTGCACCAGTACGTACAGCCTGTGCTCCACTGCCGCGCTTTGGTTTCGCTGATCATGGAGCACCTTCACTATCACATGCTTGATTTAGTTCACCACCAGTAGCAGTCCTACAATTGTAAGATCTTTCCGTCCGAACCCTGTGTCAATACAGGATCAAATCTCTACAATAAACCACCGTACTGAGCATTCTGTGTCCGACTTCATCTTTACTACAACGTTACCTGACCATTCTGTGTCTGCCTCAATCTGTACTATCATAAATCCTTGAGTTCAGAAAACTGCACTCAATATTTCTGACAAATCATTTTCAGAAAGCATTCATTCCTTTACCCCATGAATAGAAAAAAAAAAAAAAAAAAAAATCTACTTCTTGCTTATGTGTAACTGTCATACATACAAACATACATTTATACATTGTTTTCGAATTTAGCCGTTAATCATGACGGCGGGTGGGTCCGAAGAAAAGCACGACAGTCGCTGACCATTTTATTTTTGAAACTGGTGACTCCTGCCTGAACGAACAGCCTTTCCAGAGAAAATGGCAAATAATCAGCCGTTTCGTACAGCTACACAGGAAGTGCATCAGCAGGTGGTGAAAGCCCAACAAACAGTTAGCCTTCACTTCTGCCTGGTAAGCATTCTCGTGCTTCCTAAATAAGATCCTTCCACTCTACTGCCTCTCATCCATTGACAGTATCTATCTATTCCAGCGCTTCTTCAACTCCAGCCTTATAAAACTTCCAAATGGTGAGCTCTTCCTGCAGAGCCATTATTACACATAGTACGCAACAATTCATACCAACAGCTTCAACCTTTCTCCCTCTCTTACACTTACCTATACAAACGTAAGCAAACACACAATAGAAGGTATGTTATTCAACTAACAAGGAAAGAAAGGCACACAACAAATACTAAAAGCCTAGTTGTACCTCTGTTTTATGTCACCAGACCTGACATCAACGCTCAACCGAGACAGCTGGCATCGAAGGCATGTCCAGGTTTCCTTCTGTCTTCTCTTTTAGTTGGTTCCAAACGGATATTAAGTTAACAAGTAATAATAGATGAAATGGCATATATAACCTTGGACGTGGGAAGCGGTCAGAATTATTCATATTTCACGAAGCCGAATTAACCATAACAGTAGATATTCAAGTTCGCACTTAACAGAATCTATTTCGTTGCGGTTATAAAAAGAAGTTATATTTTATATATAATATCTTATTATATATTAACGTAAAGACAGCGCAAATAGGGATATACTGTACTTTTCTTCTCCTTTACACACCTTCCATAAATCAGAGAGAGAGAGAGAGAGAGAGAGAGAGAGAGAGAGAGAGAGAGAGAGAGAGAGAGCCCTGTGCATCACTTTCATACTAGATCAAACAGAGAGAGAGAGAGAGAGAGAGAGAGAGAGAGAGAGAGAGAGAGAGAGAGAGAATCTTACAGGCATCAGATTCTATTCGCGTCGTCTATCAACGTCAGGTGCAGAGGGAGGCTACGACGCGCTGTTCATGTACAGAGAAATAGTTCAATATTCCGTCTGCAATTAACCCTGCAACACCGACAAGCGAATAGGTGAAGCTGCGGATGGTTGCTCGGAGCTGTAAATGAAATACGTTATTTTAGAAAGAACATGAAAGCACATTCAAACTGTGGAAGATGATGTTATTATCAATATATTTGAAAAAATAGCGTAGAATATCTTTATTACACGTTCATTTAAACTATGAATATTGGGGTCTTATTGTTTAGAGCATACACTTTAACAACAATCTTCTAACGCTTAAAGTATAAATAAACCTTCGCCATTTGATCAAGTCTCTGTGTCGCTATAAAGAGGGGCGTTGATCTACGATTTAAGAAATGAAAAGCTTGCGAGCCTTCAGATGCCTCAGCAGACACCAATATTCCTTTACTTTCTTTTAAGACCAGAAAATAATAATGAAACTGCAACACAATCATTATTAGTTCACAGCTAAGAGTAGCAACTTCTTTTTACCTGTTGTATAAGCAGGGCATTTGTAAATCGCTACAGAATCACCCAAAGGTGCCACCCCCCCCGGACCCCCCCTAGCCCCCCCTAGCAAAAAATAAATAAATAAATAAATAAATCTTCATATGGATAAAATGCCTTAGACAGCCTAATCCTTGTTGTCCAACTGTCAGGCAATTGTTTCCCTCTAACTTTCCTTCAGAACCTTAAACAATTATTCATAATTTCGAGTGTGGTAAAATGTGGAAACTTTTGAAATAAAACTTCGCGACTAGAGTGAATAATCAACGTCAATTTACTTCACAATTATAAAACATTTTGGATGCAATTTCTCTCAGCACTTACATATTATTAGGTTTCTGTCTTTCTTTTTACTTTGTTTGTCTGCTAATGGTGTTCGTGATTAAAATACCTTAAAAATCCTTAACGAAAGTTGAACGGTCGTCATCGGGTAGATTCATAACTACCGAGAGCTTTCCAACTTGCACATTATTTTCGATCTCAGCAACAAAAACAAGAAGGATGATCATGCCTTCGTAGAAATTAAGAGCTTGCACGTTTCATAACGCGATTTCGCAAAAAAAAAAGGCGTGCTCATCAATAAACTGTCCAAGGATGAATGATCAGTATAGTAAACAACAAAAAGTATAATGAAGTTGATTATTAAAAAAACCTAGCAGAAAGCAGATGATTTCCGAAGCAAGTGAAGTCATAGGAGCGAGGAGGGAGAAGACAATGGAGGAGGGAAAAAGGGACGACTGCGCATTCCTGAAAGAGCCACTGATGCGAAATCCTTCCTTGGCGGTTAATTATCAGACGCAGTCAGCTAAGACGAGCGAAGCTGAAGCCTCAAATCTTGAAGAGGCTCACCCACCGTGAAATTCTGCTTGCCAGCAGAATGCAGGTTCATCCCAAGAAGCGAATGACCAAGAGCACCACTAGAGGCAGGAGCTGACTCGAAATACATAAATCGTTTACAAGCACAGAGATGCGCACTCCACCTTTTATTAAAGGAAGGATTGCATGAGGTTGAAGGCTACATCTCTCCCAGCCGTATAACATTCATTCCTTCGGGGTCTGTCCCACTTATTGCTCACGAAATCTTTGTTACATAAATCCTCACCACTTCTTGTCCACCTTTAAGGGGATGTGACTACCGATCTGCCGAGTTCACTTGGCTTTTAGTATCTAGGAAATATAATGAAATCATGAAGTATAACTCTATGAATGCATACTTAGTACTACTCATACAAACAACAAGAATCAAATCATAAGGACACAAATTCAAAACATTCATATAATCTCAGTTACAAGTGGAAACACAAAATAATTGAACTGAAACAGCCTAAATTCAGTTCAATAAATAAATTAAATTCGTTTCACCAACGAATATTAAAATAAATACACGGCATTGTATAAGACATCATTTTTCTTTACTGTTTAACATGCACATTATTTTTCATATTTTCATTCTAATAAATAAATCATAATCATCCTATCATAAATCCTGTAGCTTTAACTCAACTCAAAACAGCTTTTTTTTTTTCCAGACCTTTTTAGGGTCTCCCATACACGTTTCCTTCACCCCCCCAGCAAGAACAACAACAAAAAAATTAGTTTGTAGGCTTACTCCCTAGTAAACGAAAAGTAGAAGAAAAATATAATAAGGGTTTTTCTTTTAACATAGAGAAAATAGCGAGTTATGTATGTGGAACTACGTAACTTTCATAAACATACATATATAAAACATGTATGATTCCTTGTGCGGAAGAAGCATTTGATGACGAGAACGACAAGTTCGATGTACCGTTGATCGTACGATCCAGGAAGTTCATTCTGAGCAGATTCAGAGTAACGCTGTGTCAGATCAGCCCTTGGATGGGTAAGAAACACAAGAAAGGCCAGTCGCCGTAGGCAAGTACACCCCTTAAATAACCAGAGCTAGGTTGTTTATATTTTTGTCTATCTATACCACATTTGTATACCGAGTTCACGAGACAGCCACCTCGTCTTTACCGTGACACCTTTGGCCTGACATTCAATACTCAAGAGTGTCATGCTTCCACGTGCAAGCAGAGGAAATTGAAGAGAGGTCAACAAGATATCAAAGGGTGTCAAGCCCATCCTGATCTCCGCCTGGTAACATCAGCAAGAGCCCATCAGTTCAATAGAAACTGGAATATTGGAACGAAAAGAGGATATAGGCAAGCTGTCCTGTATAGTATATTTTTATCTTTTGCAAAAAATTGATTGAGAGGCATCCTACCACTTACAGACCAGAGTATATAAATAACCATTTTTGTGACTGTACGCCCTCCTCATATATCATTCATAGGGAATAAGAATCATAATATCTCTTCCGAGGATTGTCAACTTGAACTAAACATTATTCCCCCTTTTTTCCCAGTCCAAATAAAATGTTAAATATATTTAGTGTCCTTCAGGAACAAAAAATTATCAATGCAAAATGGAAGACTATCCTTTAATAACTCTTAGATCGTTGCAATAAAAAAAATTCTACTATGCTCTACTGCACTTATTGAACAAACAAACAACGCAAAACCCTCATGCTTACTTCACAGCAACGACCTCATTTCGAGGGCGAGCCTTCCAGCATCATGAACCGAGGGCGACGCGTCGAGGACAACACAGCAGAAGGGTCCATAATGAAGAGGATAAAGAGACAAACACTTCCGGGGCGGTAGTCACAAACAATGAAGATGGCATCTCTAGCAACATCTCTGCTTTAACTGGACCGCACGCTCTGGTTTTTTCCTAATCACAGAGATGGGACAACGGCCAACCACAGATGAATTCTGCAGCCCCACACACACAAAAAGCATAAAAAGAGGGGGGGGGGGGGGCGGGGGGGGCTGCTACTGAATGAAGGTCTAAATCCGCTGGCGGGTTGGGAGGCAGGCCGGGGTGGGGCGATTGAGAATGGGTGAATGAATGAAGGACGAATTTAGGCCAAACGCCAAAGTCTAAGGGTTTATGAAGGCATGCAGCAAAATTTGCTGGTGCGTGGGGACCTCTAACCCCCCCCCCCCCTCCCCCGGCCAACCCTAGCCCGGGTTATCCTCGTCAAATACGACCTTCACCGTTTTAATCCATATCACCAGTATCTTGTATCTTTCATGATAAATTTTGCAACTTCTACTTTCAGGCTTTGACATCATACAAAAAATCTACGGCGAGTGGTAGAGCATCTACTGAAATGTACACATATATTATAAATAAACACAAAACATTATTCATATAATTATATATATTATATATATATATATATATATATATATATATATATTATATATATATATATATGTCATATCACATACCGTGATTCATATACATACATCGAGCGATAAATGTCCTTTAATATCTAATTAGCTCAACCTCGGAATTAATATATTTTCATATATGATAACCGAAGGGGAATTTTTTAGTCAATAAGAGATTTGCGGGCTCACGGGCGCGAACCATAGAACCCAACAAACCCAGGACGCAAAGTGAAGCTTTAAACCACACCGTATCGACTAAAAAATTCCCCTTCGATTAACATATATGAAAATATATTAATTCCGAGGTAGAGCGAATAAGATATTAAAGGACATTTGCAGCTCAATGTGTGTGTGTGTGTGTGTGTGTGTGTGTGTGTGTGTGTGTGTATATATATATATATATATATATATATATATTATATATATATATATATATATATATATATATATATATATAACTATATATATACTTGATATGTTTAACGGTGGATGAGCCATGAGCCCACCTTCCGCATGAATGTTCACCTACCAGGAAGATCTTCAGAAGCATGTTTAACTCTTTGTACACGTGCTGAGGTACCTCGAAGCTACGTCATCGACTACGTATTTACGGACGGTGGGAGGCGACTTCACCTCATTGGGTAGACCTTGGGAAAATGAACTATTATTATGGTCGTTAGGTCAAACCTCAGCTTTTCGAATGGTATCAAATAGGCACGGACATTTCGTCAGTGGAAGAGTGGGTTGCGTACTCGCCTAACAATCTGGTAGCCCTGGTTCGCTCCCTGCTGGTGCCAGTGCCGAACCAGAGGAATTTATCTCTGGTGATTAGAAATTCGTTTCTCAATATAATGTGGTTCGGATCCCAAATTAAGTTGTAAGCTCTGCTTCTAAGTTATCAATCGGTTCCCAGCCACGCCAAAACAATCTCATCCTTAGGGCCAGCCCTAGGAGAGCTGTTCATCAGCTCAGTGGTCTGATTAAACCAAGATATACTTAACTTTTGACATCCAACTCGGAACTCTCCTGTATCCATATTCTAACACACAAAATGCTTTCAATTTATAATTATTAAAAGTACTGTGCATTACTCACGCCAATAACCCAACACTATATCTGTCAATTTTATCAAACACCTGTAGGCCACATAACGCTTTTAATCTTTACTCTCAAAATTCCCACATACTAACTTTTTCATAATAAACTGTTTCAGCACACACACACACACACACACACACACTTGTTAAAACTTAGGATTGTTCCTTTCGATACTTCACTTAAAACTATGGCACACACCACACTTCAAAATACAAAATATATGTACTTATAAATCTAACAGTACCCTTCCCAGTTTTAGACTTATGTACAAAAATAAGTTAAAATAAAATAAATAAACATTAAAAATTAAAAATCCGTTCACCCCTTCCTTTGAAAACTTTACCTCATCCAGGCATACGTAAAATCACTTGATCAGTTACTGACCACAGTTTCTTCAGCCACGTAGTAGTAATAATAATAATAATAATAATAATAATAATAATAATAATAATAATAATAATAAAATAATAATAATAATAAAATGAAACATTATAACTATTTCAGGGTGACAAATGGCAAGTTTTTCCTTATGATCAACTATTTCCCAACAACGACACACCGATATGGAATATCAGCAATTCTGAAAGATCCCATTCCTAACATTACGGATTCAATCTGGCGTAGAAAATTTTCTTTATGCGGAAGGATGAATAATTTTTTTAATGAATTTTCTCAAAACAAACCTTTAAAAAGTATGACGCTCACGTTAGGCTATAGCAATAAAGTCATTCTGGCGGACACTAACGTGAAGCAACTGGAGAGAGAGAGAGAGAGAATCCCCAAATATCGCCAAAGTATAACAGTAAAACCAGTTAACTTTAAAAAAAGTTTTAGCAGCAATATAACATAAAATAGTGAAAGTTATTCACTTAGTATAATCTCTTTTTCTATCTCTCTCTCTCTCTCTCTCTCCTCTCACATACACACACACACACAACACACACACACACACATACACAAAGTCTTGGTCTTTCTTTCCTTTCCAGAACGTAAAAAGAACAACAAATAAGAGTGTTGGGTACCCAGTCGGATCAATAGCTGGCGACCAAGTGCTGAAATCTGTGATATGAGCGAGGGAGGCGACTGGGGAGAGAGATTAAAATGCGAAAAGGCACGTACGATATTTCCCTAAGAAAGAGAGAGAGAGAGGAGAGATAGAGAGAGAGGGAGAGACGGAGAGAGGAGAGAGAGAGAGAGAGAGAGAGAGAGAGAATTACTACCTAAGCTCAATATACGTTATGAAAACCGTAAAATGGATAATGCCTTTGCCATTGATGTAGCAAGGAAAAGGGAAGAATATATAATAGATTCAAAACTATTTATTTTCTTATCCTTGCATTAAAGAGAGAGAGAGAGAAGAGAGAGAGAGAGAGAGAGAGAGAGAGAGAGGAGAGAGAGAGAGAAATGCATTTGCATATGGAATAACCCTACAAGTAACAAAATGAGATGGTGGACCTTGCAATGATCACTGTCATCGAAAGATACTACTTACATGACTGTGGTTTCTAACTTCTCCAATAAGATTTCAATTTTGCAAGATGCAAGAATAAAACAAAACAAAACAAAAAAACAAAGGATAAAAATTTCTGCACTCACAGAATTCATTCTATTCAACCTACAGGTGAAGTTTAGCCACTGCAATACTATGTAAAGATAACAGCATCGAGTACAAAAAAATAACAAATTCATCTTTCCCTACAATACACAAATACAGATGATGATGATGCAGGTTTCACAAAACCGAAACATTACCCGACATCATGGACACTCAAAGCAAGCAATGGACGCTAGAGATGCGCATGGACTATCAATAATGACAGATGGCCTCACTCCGGTGAACATCCCTGGTAAATGTCAACAAATTGCTTCAATCATTCATGAGCTTCGAGCAGGAGTTAGAATAGTTCGCCTGTAACCTTGTGACCAGTTATGTGTATATCCATTTCATAACAAAAGAATTTCATCCCGCCTAGTGATTATAATAATGCCGAAACATGTACATAGCCATTCCGAACAAAATTGTCAAAGAAATTGTAAATCTAAAACCATAAATCATAAAATTTTCAGCCTTAAACTCCTTATGAACAACATACTTTATACTAAAAGAACAGGAGGTTTACTAGCCGCATTACCGGTCAGGGCAATACCAGAGAGAGAGAGAGAGAGAGAGAGAGAGAGAGAGAGAGAGAGAGAGAGAAACTACAGGCAGCGTGGCAAAGAGCATGAAGCTATAAAGAAAAGAGAGGAGGGAAAACTCCGTGGACTGAAATTCAAAGGGGGGGGGGGGGCAAAGGGGGGGGGGGAGGGGTAACGTCAAAGGCAAGCAAGGCTAGTGTAAAACAATTAAGTCGCTCGAAGTCGACAGCTTAAGCAGCCTTACGAGACTTTGCGAGGATCAGGAACTAAACTGCCTGAGTGATGCAACTGCATTTAATCCAGAGAAGAAACTCTTCACATTTCATTAGGAAGAGAGTATTCAAGAATAAATACTGTAAATACAATTAAAAACTGGCAACATGATTACCAATATTCTCTTTGGTTCAATGTAAATCTCATCTTTAACTTACGTTCCTCTCTCTCTCTCTCTCTCTCTCTCTCTCTCTCTCTCTCTCTCTCTCTCTCTCTCATTTATTGCCATAACCGGTAAGGTAATGTGGTTCGTACATTATCTTACTGATCATATAATGAAAACATTCTTTTTTTTAAAAAAATGTATAAGATAGACCAACGAAAAGGTTTATAACAGCCTTCGGTAATGAAAGGAAATCTCCACAGCCCAGCTACTTACATAGTAACAAAAGTGAAAATCTGCAAAGTCATCATACAGACTTGATGCTTCTGGATTCAAAGAAACTTTCTCGTGTCCCTAATGATTTTAGACCTCAACAAACAAAGAATACACTCACTTTGACGTCAGCCTATGCAGACCTATCACGTACACCATGACATTCAGTTATATAACCACAAACGTTCTAATGAAGTGATAAAATCACCACAATCATACCTCAAGCTCTTACCGGCTTATTTTTCACTTTTTTTTTTTTTTTTTTTTTTTTTTTTGGGGGGGGGTTGGGCTGCTGTTGTTGGAATTTTTTGATAACAGGTGAAGCTTTTATAGTTAATCTCCCTAAGAATGTCATATTTAGAAAATATCTACTCTGTTTTACAAACCTCATAACTGCGTGTTGCTTTCTTCGGTGATAAGTGGGCCATTTGCCTGCGGGAGGCAATGATTTAATATTCCAGACACTTACAAGCACAGTCGTCAGACCTGTTTTATCCAAAATATAGTCCTGATAAACTAACCGGCACCCATCGAAGAGAACTAACAATGATCATCTCTGAAAACCCTAAAAAACTCTCAAAACTTTTCCCAGCGCTTCGATGACCAAGTGAAAACCAGTCCGGTTGCATCAACGCCTTCAATCCCCACCCGACAAATGTAGCAAACTTCTAAGGTTCCTCCTACACAGAACATTTCCACAAAGGCGCCCTTAAACCTCCAGTAGATAACCTTAATTAAACATTTGAGAGAGAGAGAGAGAGAGAGAGAGAGAGAGAGAGAGAGAGAGAGAGAGAGAGAGAGAGAATTGGGCGGTCTTGATCGAGGAATCCGATGCTCCAGCTTGTGATCAGATGAAGGAAAACAAGGAAAAACAAAAGATGACGAAGAGTCAGCGAACAAGAAAAGTCAATCGTCTTAAAGACTCCAGAAAGGTCGAAAGTGCCAAAACCTGAGAGAGAGAGAGAGAGAGAGAGAGAGAGAGAGAGACTTTCTCTCCTCCTCCGTTGGTGGTTTCATATTTGAACTAAAGTTGATCCTTCGGAATGAACGTCCCGGGAATCAACTAGGCGACATAAAAAAAAAAAAAAAAAAAAAAAAACGGATCTTGAATGCGGCCTCTTTGCTTCCTGGGTGTGTGTGTGTGTGTGTGTGTGTGTGTGTGTGTGTGTGTGTGTGTGTGTATTGAAAAGGTCGTCGTCCTAAGATTTTTGACACACGCAAAAGCCGCCGTGTCCCGATCTTGTTGCCTCTTCACCTTTCCCGCCATCCCTAGCCGATTTCAAGACGACAATTTTCCGGCAAGATATTCGATTCGATTCTCTGGGCACACAGAAATGAAAGCCAATATATTCCAGATAGTCCTTAATGCAAAACGGATGCAAGGTTACAAGTACATATTCCCAGGCAAGCGCATTACTCAGGATTTTGTATGAAAACACAAAATGACAATATTCTGAAAGCAACTCATATCACGAGATTTTGATTCTCAAAACACAAGAAAGCATCTTCAACGGCCTCATCGTTGACATTCTCCAGAGCAAGTGACATTATTTGCTCAGTCCTCAAAACAAATAGAAATCGACATCATCAAGCTATGTTCTCAAGACTAGTTGAGAACAAGAGCAGCAAACATGTTCTGGAAGGTACACAGAAAATGCTAATATTTAAACAATAACGAAGGCACAACACCTGCGTGAACACTCTTTCGTTTTCTTTTGTCGACGGTGACAAAAGAAAAAAAAAATTGATTACCATGCATAACGGTTTTGGGAAAAGGCTGCGTGTATCGTAAAACATCCCGGGTAGTTCTATACTTCGCTTAATCCATGGCGGAAAGCTGATAGAGTATAGATACCCGGACATTTAGAACAAACTCGTTATATATCAGTATATATATATATATATCATATATATATATATATAGATATATATAATCATATATATGTGTGTGTGTGTGTGTGTGTTGTGCGCGTGTATATATATATATATATATATATATATATATATATATATATATATATATATATATATATATATATGTATGTATGTATGTATGTATGTATATATATATATTTGTAAGTAAATCTTTCTGTGATAGAAGAAAGCTAAACACAAAAATTTTACACTGTTCCAAAAAGCATAAATAAAGATATATGTCAGATCAAACAGAAAATACGTGAAAATGTCTAAGAAGCTGTACCATCATTCGGGTAGAGCAGTTAATAACTG